>NW_017803602.1:2605867-2706327 GCF_001625305.1 Branchiostoma belcheri | reverse complement strand
CCCTGCTACTGTAGTCAGAATCCCCGTCACCTTCACCTGTACTTCTCCCCCCCTCCCCACCCGCCTCGGGATCCTCTTCTCTACTCAACTGTTCCTTCAGATCCTTGTTGATTCTGATGGCTTCTGATAGCAGGAATTCCATCTCATCCTCCGTAAGTTCTGTTGACTCCAACAGAGTCATCACAGATGCGGGATCTGTTAGATCCACACCAAATCTTGACAGATCCACTTTTGGCATGCTGTCTTCCATTTTTTCCATTTTTGTCCTTTAAAAGTTAAATTTATCTGCAGTTGAAATTCCTCGATCTTGCTTGTAAAAGAAAGAAGACTGTGTCTTTACCTCTGTTCTGTATACATAAGGGGAAAATGTATGTTATTGTAACTATGCATGTTATCAAACTTCTTGTGATTGAATTGTCTATAAATATTCATTATATTGGTCCCATTAATTTTGGACAAATTTGTTACCAATATTTCTTGATAATTTCCTTCCATAAGTACAGGAAAAACACAACAATACAATAAAACTAAAAGGACTCAGTCTACTCCATTGTGCGTCCACAATCAGTATCACAAAGGTATTAAATTTTGAAAACAACCACCATATTATATTATCTAGATCTATTCGAATGTCAACAAATTCAAAGTAAAGCAACAAAACATTCTGAGCTAAAGCTTACTAGAATTACAGTACATAGAGTTTTGAAAATAATGAAATACCTACCCATCATCTGTGATGAATAAACTGAAACTCAACGTTTTGTCAAATTTTTCAAGCAGTTTCTAAGCTGTTGACCAACCGAACTGTTGCTTCTCAGATCGAATCGTCGTCTTTTATCCAGCTGCACCTTCTTTCCCAGTTTCTGCACGTTTTTATCAGCAAGACGATGTAAAACAGATACTCACTTCTATCTCGAAGGTATATCCAGTTTCTGGTTCAAAAATGGGACGTCTTATCATGGTCTTATTTTGTAAAAGTTGTGACTGAAAAAAATTCTAGTTCTGTTTCCAACGACAAGTCAACTTTTCAGGCTGGTGACGTTAGAAGGAGGAATGATTTAGGTTAATTGTGGTTAGAAAAATGGACAGAAACTCATGGAAACTGCTCAATATATAAAACATTTCAAATATTTGAACTATTCACAAATAAAAATGATTACACTGGACCCATCCTTTAGAAATTGAGAGGTTTTGATACGAGTTTTGTGTCTTCTTAAAGAAATTTTCTGTGGTGTGTTTTTTCAACCATTCCTGATATTAAGAATCTTGAGCATGCGCGTTAGGTACATCCAATATGGCGGCGCGCTTGTAAAAGTTTCTGCGATTTTGACGGATTTTCTTTGCCTTTTCTCACTATTTTAAGCAGAAATTCGATATAAAAAGAGGCTGCGCGTATAGGAGGAGATGGGGAAAGCAGAGAAGAAGACAAACAAGCATCGATCGCGTTCAAGATCAAGAGATAGAAGCAGGAAAGAGGAAAGAAGGTATGGATATAAACGTTGAAATCACGTCAATCGGCTGTAGTCTTCGCTTTATAAACGTGCGTCTTTCGTATAGAATATTATACATAGAATAACCCACACTTCATAGTTTTTCATCATCTTTAACATTATGCCAGCACTGTTCCCTCTGAAATGTATGACTTAGCTTCTGCGTAGGACAGTATTATGAATATATTAACAGTCACATGTGTGCCCCCCTCCCACCCCAAACAAAACATTCCCTGACAAAAACTAACATACATACTACAGCTAACATTCTGTTATGAATTATGGTAATAATGTTAATGTTCTGTTAATTTTGTCTCTTCACAGACGATCACGATCTCGATCTATTGAACGTAAAGGAAAAAAGAAGGACAGACATCGATCCAGATCACGATCTCCTTCACCCAGCGAAGACAGAAGACAGAGGCGATCCAGATCAAGGGAGGACAGATCCCGAGATAAAAGTGGATCGAAACGTCGGTAAGTTCTGTTTTCTGTTGATATAATACTTATATCATATATAATTTGTGTGCCAAAACAATGGTGTCTTGGTGTTTCATGCAAAGGATCTGAGTAGATTCAAACTACATTCATACTTTTTTTCACAATTCTAGGGGAAGATCAAGGTCCAGATCCAAGGATGCCACAAAGAAGAAACACAAAAGAAAATCAAGGTCAAGATCAGACAGCCGAGGTCGCAGGTCCAGTCCGTCTGGAGGTTCATCAGAGGAGTCAGGAAGTGACTCAGACTCCTCCTCAGCAGACGCACGGATAGAGAGGAGGAGGAGAGAGATGCAGCAGGACAAAGAGAAAACAAAAGAGGAGAAGAAGTAAGCTCACGAGTATGCATTAAATGGTTAAGGCCCTATTTTAGCCTAGTATAGATGTAGGATCCAACTAGGCCTTATGGCAAAAATTCCACTCTTGTTGAAGAGCAAGAATTAAAAAAAATAATATGACAGTTGCTGTGAAGAAATGCTGTTGAAGAAAGACAGAACATCGCAGCATTGTACATGTACAACCTATTTTGCAGTGCCTTTTGTCAATGATATACGTGTAATTTCTATGTTCTAACAGAAAGCAGAAGGAGCTGATGAAGTTGTATGAGACCCCAGAAGAGAAGAGAGCCAGGCGAATGGCCAAGAAGGAAGCAAAGGCGAGAAAGGCTCGTGAGAATATGGGATGGGACCAGGAGTACATGGGATACACCAACACTGACAACCCGTTTGGGGATGCCAATCTACTGGACACATTTGTGTGGTCCAAGGTATGCACTCTGCTCTGCTGTTGGTCTAATGAGATAGTTTTCTTTTGTTGGTTCACATAACTGATAAACTGCCATACTTACTGAGACTGGGGATATTTTTCACATGGATGCCATGATTTTGAGACTATTACATGTGTACTATGGTTTTAACTTAGATAGTCAGTGACTGAGTAGGAGCTGAGCAGTGTATAAAAAGGAAGAGAGAAGGTTTGCGTCAATGTCCAGTGCCTAAATGTTTATTATTTCTCACTACAGAAACATGAGAAGGAAGGCACAGCACACTTATTAAAGGAAGAGCAAGAAAGGATACAGAAAAGGAAGCAACTTGAAATGAAGGTATGTAACTCTGTTGAGAACTAATAATTCAATACAATTGATAATGTAGTGATGGAGATATACGATCTTCCAAAATCAAGTTCTATGCGTCGATGAAGGTTAGACATCCAGGTAATACGATACGCCAAAAAACAGTTACTCAAGCAACTCAAAATCATATCCAGTTGCTTGAGTAACTGTTTTTTTGGCGTCAAGTTTCTATGGTTATTGTGTTTGAATTAGCAAGATAATAGTACTACTATTAGTAGTAACATGTCGCATGATAGGAGATTAAAATGGAAACATGTAAACTTGCAACATGTTGATGCAGAATGAGTTGGTGAAAGTGAAGCAGGCCCGACTAGAGAGGGAGCGAGAGAGACAGCAGAGGGAGGAGGAGATGGAAGCCATGCAGAGAGCGAAGGAGGCAGAGTACTACAAGGAGTGGGAACAGCAGGAGGACAATGTAAGACTTGTACCATTGTTCTGTTACAGCTGCTAGGGTGAAGGGAGACGTAATAGTAAAGACTGGTAAGTAAGACTGAATAGTAAAGAGTGGTCATCAGATTTTGTTTGTTTTATGTGGTCTGTGGAGACACCAATAATTTGAAACCGTGCAACTGATCATTTACAGAAGCTAAAGGTTTTGGCTAAAGTAGGTATTCTAATGTTGATGCAATTTTGCATAGTTAAGACCCTCTTGTCTGGAGCAACCCCCCAGTCACCAACCAGTTTTCCTCAGTCTCTTAAGTGGTTGTTAAGACCAAGTTTGAATGTCTGTATCCTTTTCCACAGTTCCATCTGCACCAAGCCAAGCTGAGGTCCAAGATCAGAATCCAAGATGGCCGAGCCAAGCCCATTGACTTACTGGCCAAGTACATCAGTGCAGAGGATGATGACATTGCTGTGGAGATGCATGAGCCGTATACATTCCTTACTGTGAGTCTACTGTTACAGTCTTAATGGCAGTATCATAGATGTGTAGTCAGTAAGAGACAATTTCATGGTTAGCATAGACACATACTGTGTGCATCATTGGTCAGTCATTTTGTGGATCAGGATGCTGGTAAAAGAAGCCAGTGTGTACATGAGGCATGCTTGTAGACAGGAATTTTCTTTCGCTGGATTAGCCCAAATAAAACGTTTGTAAATGTTACATTTTCAGGGCCTGACCATGACAGACCTGGAGGACTTAGTAGAAGACATCAAAGTGTACATGGAACTGGAGCAGGGGAAGAACGCAGACTTCTGGAAGGACATGACTGTTATTGCTGAAGATGAACTCAACAAACTCAAGAAGCTGGAGCAAACGCAAAGAGGTATGTACTGTGTTGATTTTTAGGTCTCACTTCTATGTAACTGATAGAGTACAGCATATTTTAGAACAAAGAATGATAATATATGATTAAGTCAGAGTATTTTAAATTTGAAATCTTGCATTTTGTGAAGTATTTGCTACATACATATTTAAAGATGATTAGTCTATAAAGCCATCATTTATTGCAAATTTCCAAAACATTAGTTGGTATTTGTATGACTGTGTTGTTTGTTGCATTCCAGGTGAATCTGGAGTGGACAGAAGAGAAGGTATCAACGTCTCTGTCACCACAGATGTTGTCAACATCTTCCATGGAAAAACTGTAAGTTTGATGGGCCCTAGCATACAAAATTTACCATACAGTTGTAACAATACAAGTAGCATGCAAACTGCTGCTTCTTTGTTTGCCAGTAGTCAGATAAGTTTGATGGGTTTTATGACAGTAAGTTTAAGGTTTAAGGCCTTTTTGACAGATTTTGCTCAATTGAATATTGGAAACAACTCATCCTTTGTTAGGTCGCAAAAATCTATTTTCCTCAACATTTTTTTGTAGCGAAAATGCATTCAGCAGCATGCCAAGGACTATGTCTCATATGGGAAGACTTGCTCCATGGTGAAAGACGGTTGAAGGAGAGAGATGGACTTAGCCCTCCATTAACATGCCTAAGACACACTTAACCTACAATCAAAAAGGCTATGAGACCATTGTCTTTTCTTCATGATTTCTTATCCCCTCCCCCAGTTCGGTCAGCTTGTGGCCCTTCAACAACAGATTATGAAGAGAATCAAGTCTGGAGATGCAGTGGACATTGGGTACTGGGAGTCACTCCTACAGCAGCTCAAGGCACACATGGCCAGGGCCAGGCTCAGGGACAGACACCAGGAAACACTGCGCAGAAAACTCTTCCAACTCAAACAGGAGGTAACACATTACTCCTGGAAAAATGTCTGTGTTTTTTCTTTAACATATGTTTTGCAATGTTTATCAAATCAGTCCAAAATCCACCTGAACTAGACATATAAGGGGTTTCTAAAATTCCTTTTTATGTTTCATATATTTATATAAGGCAATAAACTAGCATGTAACATTTGGGCTTTATCATCTCACTGTTCAAAGAAGTCATTTCCTATACAATGTATATCAAATTGCAAGTATGTTGAACAATTCTAACTACAAAAGAGAAATTATATGTAGAATGAAAGCAGATTTTGAGAAAGACAAGATTGCTCAGTATTTTTTGGTTTGTTTTTGTTGTCCACACAGCAAGGAGTTGAAAGCCAGCCACTGTTCCCCATCACTGTGAAACAAGAGGAAGATTCAGAGGAGGAGGAGGAGGAGATGGAGGCTGGAACATCAGGAGATGTGACATCCTCCCAACCAGAACAGGAACCAGAACCTCAGCCTGGACCAAGTTCTGCACCAGATGGAGATACAGAAGAAAAGGAAGAGGGGAAAACTGAAGAAGAAACCAAGGAGTGGGTACCAGTCTTTGTAGATCCTATAGTGCATTCTCGTACAATTTCTATGGGTTGTGCCCCTTTGGCACAAGCAATGGCATGGATCAAATTCCTTGGTTCTAACCCTGCTTGGGCACTGAGTGTGATGGGTTGCATTAGTCCTTCAGATGTGGACATATGTTTGTCTAGTGTGAAGCCTACTCATGATATCAATACACCAATTATTAACGTGTCTTGAATGTCGATAACACACCATTACATTTTCCAGGTTCTCTCTTTATCCATTAGAATTTCCAACATTCTTTTCTTTTTCTCAGGTCTGATGCAGTGCTGACTGAAGAAGATCTTATGGAACAAAGTAAGAGAACTCATAACAGCAACTTCTATCCCACAGTTTTGTTTCTGTCCAACTCCAACATGACTACACCCATTACAAACTGTAGTTGTACATGTACATGTATACCCAAGTAAATTCTTACAGCCTAATTAAAAATGTGATTGCTGACTTTATATGGTGCTATCTTGAACCTTTTTATGTACTTTTGGCTAGGAAAAAAAGTGGTACGTGTATATATTTGGGGCATCTAGCAGCCAGTTTTGGAGTACAGAGGCATTTTTGTTGCAGACTTTGTTAAGAATGTTGATTTACCTCCCCACCTGTCCAGGTTATGATGACTACAATGCAGGGAGATACAGTCCCAAGCGCTTGAGAACTCGGGACCTGCCCCCAGACTGTTTAGTGTTCGACCCTGCAGATGACCTGAGAAGACTGGAGATTGCCAGAAGGAAGGTGGCTGCCAGCGGCACAGCAGAGGTGAGAACAAACTGGGGAAGAAGCTGTATGTTTGTATTGTGGAAGTCCTGTAGCTAGAGTTCAATCATTTCTTTCTACCATTATTCATTCACTCACATTACGTTCCACTTTGGACTTGTCAATCGTGACAGGAGGAGACAGAGGATGACCAGTTGATGAAGAAAGCGAGGGAAGGGATGACCAGTGACGAGGCCACCTTCAGTGTGGAGGTACCGCTTCAACAGAAGGTCTACCTGTGGTCCGACAAGTACCGACCACGTAAACCACGCTTCTTCAACAGGGTTCACACGGTACGTAGCTGTTTCCTGTGTTAAAGGAGGTTACTATATGTTTTGATGTTGCAGGTTTGATGTTAAGCTGTTTTTCAAAGGAAAATGTGGACCAATATTATGTTATATACATATATACAGTTATGGCAATGGTTTATCAAATTTCCAATGAAAAGATTTAACTGAACAATTTTTTACTGATCCTCTGGTATTCTTCAGGAATATTCAGGTTTTACCACAATTTGTACAACAGAAAAACTTCTTTTTTTTCAGAAACATAGCTTTTGTGTGTACAAATTGATGTAATTTCCCATAATCTTTCCTGGTTGGATTTAATGTTGTTGTTACTGTTGTTCGTGTGTGCCTAGCATTTCTCATGCTTTGTTCTTCTTTATTTCAGGGTTTTGAGTGGAACAAGTATAACCAGACACATTACGACTTTGACAACCCACCTCCAAAGATTGTGCAAGGATACAAGTTCAATGTAAGTTTTGTACATAGCTGTATTATTTTGGAAGTATTACAGAGGTATAAAAAATATCAGTTCAAAGGATGGATGTGTCTACATAGCCATACGTTTTGCTAATACATTGTATATATGTTATTCTGTTGAAAGACTATGAAGCACATTTCTGTTAATGCTGGACTCTGTGCTTTTTAGATCTTCTACCCTGACCTGATAGACAAGACTCAGACACCAGAGTACACACTGACTCCAGAGGAAGGCAAGAAGGACTTTGCCTCTCTCAGGTTCCATGCAGGGCCTCCATATGAGGTATGTTTGTTTGTTTGTATTGCATGACTGGTAAACCACCTTATGCAAAACACACCAGTTTTGCATGTTAAGTACATATTGTACAAACTGGGTAAGTTTGAGCCACTCGGTTGATAAGTTTGGTGGGTTCCTTAATGTGCATGAGGTATGGCTCTAATCAGACACAAGACCTCTGCTCTATGTCCTATCTGAAACTACATATATCCCTAATTGAAGTTATGTACTCATTTTCACCTTAGTTAAGTGATGACATTGCCATTCCAAGGGTTCAACAGTGGGACCTGCTAGGGATTCTAACTCAGAACGTTTAGATTCTAAGTTAACAACCCTAACCACTAACTTACTATTCCTTTGTATTGTGATGCTAACACAGAGATACTTCATGTTTTGTGCAGGACATTGCCTTCAGGATTGTGAACCGAGAGTGGGAGTACTCGCACAGACACGGCTTCCGCTGCCAGTTCAGCAACGGGATCTTCCAACTGTGGTTCCACTTCAAGAGATACAGATACAGGAGATAGGCAGACAAGTGACATCACTGCTGCACTGATTCATGATTGGATGGCCTTCATAATCTTTTATTATGGAGCAGTAGGGCTGTGGACTGGTACCCATATGTAAAATAGTCAACAAACTAAAACACTATAGGATAGCATTTCTTAAGATAGGTAAATCCTGTCTCAAAGATGACAATTTTGACCATTTATCACTTGAAAATGCTCTTAAGAATATGTAAATGCTCGTACTATTTTGTCAAATCAGTTGGTAACCTTTTCTGTTGTGCTATGTACTATGTAATCAGCCACGTGTTCAGGTGCAAAGGATGGTGTCCTACCTGCAAAATGACAAATTCTCATATATTTGTAAAGCTGTGACAGATAATAAAACAAGGTTTCTGGTTTGCTATTAATTTGTGTGTATTTACCAGTAGCTATAATGATATGATATGAATCTTTATTGCATGTTCTTGCCCAGATGGGCTAAAAAAAATAATAAAACAGGCAATGAGAATTACATCCAGTTCTGTCACCATATGCCCACTGGTCTACTAGTACTTATTGGCCTAAATGCTGTATACTACAGGAAAGAATGTAAACATTGAAACACAATGCTTGTAGAGACAGACACACTACTATGCCATTGTACATGTATTTTGTTTTCTAACAGCTGTGATACAAAAAATGTACCCTCTTATTTGTCACATAATAAAGTCATTTCAGATACATACAGTTTCTTTTCAGTCTTCTTCATATTTAGCTTCAACCATGGTCAGCAGTCTGAGAAGGGGGCTAACATTATATGGGAACAAATTCTTCTCACTCAGTCTCTCTACGGCTAGTCTCAACCTGATCAACACCCCCATGGTTTTATCCAAGGTGGACTCTTCCTCGCCATCGTCACTCGAGCTGTCATTATCAGATGACTGACTGAAAGACTCATCTTTCTCCCCCTCAACTGACAGGTCGTCATGTTTAATATCTTGACCCTGAGGATTTTTAGACTGGAGAGCATCTGTGTCAAGTGTGTGAAGCTGTTGCCCAGTAGTATCCATGTCAAAACTGTCAAATTCAGACATTGTCCCAACCTCAAGTGCACAGACTCCTTCAACTTCAATATCATCTGTCTGTTTTTCTGTACTGCAGGTTTTATCAGACTGCTGTGTGTCTGTTATCTGTAGTAGCTGCCCATGATCTGGTTGTGGGTGGGGAGGGCTTTCCCATTTCTTCTCTCCATTTTGAACTGAACCTGGTTTGTTAGAAGTAATCACACCCTCCCCACTATCAGATGACACACAGGTATCCACCATTGTTTGATAGTGGAGCTGGTTTGTCTGGTGGAACACTTGCCATTCTGTGATGACAAGATGGAGGTATTTGGTAATGTATGCGAGGAAGCTGGTCTCCATGGAGATGAGGAGGTCCAGGAGGATGGAGTGGTCCCAGGTGGTGGTCTCCAAGAACTGCAGGAAGACACAGTGAGGGTTCAACGATGTGATGACATCGGCGTGTAGACTGTCTGTAGCATACCTGCAAAAAGAACAATCATATTATGGATGTAGTAAAAGAAGAGTAAAAAAAAACAGTTACTTCTTGCCAACTCAAACTTAAATGGATTTACATTATCAGGTGAGTTTTCCTTCTGGTACAGTGTTTGGGTACTAGGAGTGGATCAAAATTACACCCAGACCATAACACAGCTACAGATTATTTTGTTTCCAAAACAGGTCATCAGAACATACCTGCTAACTGCTGTGTTTATGTTCAGTAGAGACAGCATGGCTTCTATCATGCAGTCATCCTGGTCAGAGAACAGCTCAAACAACCAGGGCCCAGACTGTGGTACAGTAGCACCATGTCTGTCACTTGTGATAGCTAACTTCTTACACACGAAGGACGACAATCTCTGCAGGATGGTGACAATAGACAGGGTCTCTTCTGCAATTGGAACAAGAGTATGTAACGTTACATGTATTATCAGTTAGGGACCAGTTCAGAGTTTCAAATGGAGAAAGATGTTATGAAACTAGGGAAAACATTATGATCTCAAAAGTTTTATCATACATGGAAAACTAAAAGATAATAAGTAGAATGAATTACCTTGCCCAGACAATCCACTGATAGTAGTTATGGAGCAAGCCTTCAGCAGTACCAGCACAAGTGTTCGCACCAACACCCAGTCTCCTGGCTTCTGTCCTGCGATAAGCTGCCCCTCAACAAAGTCTGTTCCACCAAATCCAACATGTTTGTCCTGCCATGGTACTCTCTTTATCATCTCATCATCAAAGGCTTTCAGTAAAGCATGAGAGACTGAAATTACAGTCTCAGAACTGGCATCAATTTCTTCCTGTTCATACAGCAAAGACTGCGAAAAGACCTCCAAAATATTCACATAAACCAAAGAAGATTTGGTGGATTTCAAAGCTGGAACTAACTCTAGCAAGACATTGCTGTTGTGCAGCTGGCTTAGAGTTCCTACTTCACTGTTCAAGCACTCAATCCATAAAGACAGCAGTGAGAGAAATGCAACTTCTTCTTGAGTGGAGGTAGATGGCTGACAACTTGACAGTTGTTCTGAGAATGACTGGCAATCCTTCAAGTAGAGTTGAGTTAACTGATCCCAGTTGTCATCCAAGATTTCCAAGCAAGTAATGCCAGCTCCTACAGTGATCATAAAGGAAAATCTTGATTACAGGTACATGTATAATACATGATGTAGGTCACCATAACTATTTTCACATTTGTTAAAGTGATGACAAAAGATTATCAAATAATGATCATAATGCACACATGCATCTATTGGCTTTATAGTTGCTGACATTTCAACTATAAATTCTTAGAACCGGGAACAACCTATGTCATCAAAATGAACTGGTCAACAACTGGTGGTATGTCATTGACAATTTCATCTTCTAGCGCCCTTTGGGGAAGTCGCTGTGTAACCTAGCCTAGCCTAATAGGTGGCAGAGAGTATCTAAGGATTATGTGAAACCATCAATTATCATCATGTCTTTAAATGTTGTCAAATCAAGTTGGTTAAATGCAACATTGTAATGCTACATGTATGTTTACATACAGTCTACAGCTGTGCTGTGATAATCTTCATAATCCTGAGATATGCCCTTTCTTAGACTTAGATTACACACTGACCTAATGCCCAAAGAGGAATCTGCGGAGGACATACCACCACTGAAACTGCTCAGCTGCCATCATTTCAATAAAATAGGTTCTGATACCCCATGGTGGATTTTTTACCTAAAACTGTTCCTCACCTTTTGGCACAGCAGGACTATCTGATTCCTCAGGCATGCTGGGAAAAGAGTTGCCGTGAGCCCTGATGACAAGTTTAAAGAGGTCAAAGGTACAAACAGCCCTGCTGGAATGTGGTGACTGTTTAAACTTCTGTAACAGACCTGATAGCCACGTCTTGGGGAAAGGCTACCAAAGAAAGAAAGAAAGAAAGAAAGCTGTGAGAAACATGACTCATAAAAAAGGAAAACTTGTGAATAATAATAAATAAGCACTTGTAGCTATTGCTCTTACATCAAACAATTTATCTTCCCTGAAATAACACAATTACATACAAGACCAGTCAAACTGAAAGGAAACTATTATGTACCAACCACAGGTGTAGCTAGCTGGAATATACTCCTGGTCAGTTATATTCTGGTTGGGGTACTCTTAGTATATTCCAGTCTGCTACACCTGTATCAAAGGCTTGGACATACAATGTACTACATAAACAAGATGACTGTATGTCTTCTTCATACAAAACTGTGTGGCTGACTTTCTTCCCTTTCAGGAACTGCTGGTTGGTATGGAAGTGCTAAAGATTATACTTATAGCTAAGGTCCTTGAGTACATGCATTAGTCATGCACCAATGGGATGTACACATAATGTTACAGATACATTGTAATGTCCATTGAGAGCTATTATTTTGGAAACTTTGTTTACCTGCATCTGTGTGGGGAAGTTGATTACAACAGAAGCTGCTGTTTTGCATGCTGTGTATGCTACCAGTTGGTCACCTGACCCCAGCAGTATGTCCTAAAAACAGAATATTTGGTTTTTGCATACATGTATAAATCTGTGTCAATGTTCTGACTAAAAACATAGATATCTTGCAATGTATTTATATTTGAACAAATAACTTTCCATAGTCACTTATTGGCTGCTCAAAATATCACGACTGGTGCAAGTGCAGCAATCAGCTGACATTTCAGGCATATATAGATATATTCAAATGATCCAACATCTGAAATGTATGGTATACTTACCAGACATTCAAAGAGCTTGTGATTTTGAAGTAACAATCTTCTACAGATTTCTTGTAACTTCTTGATGTCATGCTTTCCATCTTTGCCACCACTGCCAAGTTTGTCAAACAAAATTGTAGTGATGGATAACTTCACAAGACAAACATCTCTTTCCTGTGCCAGGAACAGTCTGTTTCCTGAGCTGTTTGGTTGCTCAAAGTCACATGACTGATGCAAGTCCAGTGATTGGCTGACATCTTGGGCATCCAGGTGGACCCATCTGTTTGCAATGATGTCATAGTGGAGATTATCCAGCTTGCCTACAATGTCTTCCCCTTTCAGTTTCTGCAATAAGAAGCCAGAAGAAATATCAGAAATTTAGTGTAACGTTAAAACAAAAGACTTTTTTCAAGCAAACAACAAAATATTTAAATTCATTAACAAAATTAACGTTAACCAAAACTTTTTGTTTAACCCCGTTGCATTGAAGATAAAAAAATAAGGAATGAGGAAAATGGGGGTAAAGATGTGATTAAAACAAACTTACATACACCTTTCTTGAATTTCGAGTCTAAAAAGCAATGACAACGTTCGAGCTTTTGCCGAAATTCAGGTGGGTGTCAAGCACGCGCTCATGCATGCCCCCCTTGTCTTGTCTTTCCTTTAATGCCCACGATCATTAAACACTGGTCACATCAATTTTGGAATGTCACTTTCCGAATTTCAAGACAGCCATGTTGAAATCCCTGATTTTCAACTTTGTTATTCCTGCATGTACAGTAATCTTTTACATACCATTTGAAAGATCATGTTATCCTCAGTACCAGGTTGTTTTTTTGATAGTCAAAATGTACATATTTGTCAAGATATTTCACTTTAAAAATTGCAATCCCGTCGGTGTAGAAGACACACCGACGGGATCAGAAGCCCACCCCGTCCCTAATAAACTTCACCCCGTCGGGGCGGGCAGCTACCCCGCTCCCAGACCGCATCCAATTATCCTCATGAACACTCCATGAAAACCACTGAATTAATGAGAATTCCCATCTTCACACCAGTGTAATTAGCAAGTTTGTGTGATAATTCATGAGAAGTCTGGGCTCAAAGGTTACCCCGACGGGGTTAGACAGCCCTGTCGGTGTGTTGAACAACCCCGTCGGTGTGTCAGGATGAACAGGCTGGGCTAATGGCCTAAGCCTTCAGACCAGACTGAAAGTAATTTCCCAAAAGATTAACATTAAGACCCTGTTCATACCAGACTTATATTTAGCGGTTTCAACCGGTTTTTCAAAAACCCGGCTAAAACCCTTAGCGTTCATACCAGACTTTTGATAACCGGTTTTGTAAAAATCCTGTCCGGTGCTCTTCTGATTGTTTTCCTTGGCCTTCTTGCTTGTATGCCGTCTTCGGTTGTTTGCTTTTTTTTACCTTAGTGCGGCACTGATCCTTTATCTTCAAGAAATCAGCCTCCTCCAACATTTTTGTTTCGGTAGAGCCCTCGCCCCCCCCCCTAGCTTTTTCGAATTTGGGGACTCCTGCTCTCCAACCTAAGTATCAGGAGCGTCCCGTTCGCCGACCAGGTTGCGTTTGCTGATTCCATCGCAAAATGAAGAAAAACAGTGGAAAAACAGTGGAAACGAACTCAAGTTGGTCAAAACAACGCGCTCAAAAAAGCTTGCAGGTCGCACACGGCCAGGATGCTGACCCCGTGACCCCGGAATTATGACGCAAAAAACCGGTTCAATAAACCCTTAGCGTTCAGACCAGGTTTTTCGGTGGAAAAACCCCACAAAAACCCCTCAAAAACCACCTCCTGAGGTGGTTTTTCAAAATCGGATTTAAACCCCTAAAAAAACGGTTAATTTGCGTTCACACCAGGTTAAATAAAAACCGGTTTTTGAAAAACCGGTTGAAACCGCTAAATATAAGTCTGGTATGAACAGGGTCTAAACTTGCTTCTAGGTTGATAGCCGTTAATGCAAAGTTTATTATATCAATTCATTATTTGTAGTTCTGAGTGTGTATTCCTGCAGTTTTTCTAGACTGTATTTTCCAGGATTTTCTCTTATGAATTGATGAAAGTGTCTTCAAAGATACAAATGAGTCATGGAGATCTAGCATGGCAGGAATGGATGTGATTGACCAGCCAACCTGCTCCACATGAGTGCCATATACATGTGTACAATCCAGTATGTCCATACAAGGAGGTTAAAAATCTAAAATCTAGTCTTTCATCGACTCTTTGTCCACCAATACTTAGCTCACTATAGGATGAATTCTAGCAAGGAGGTTATAACCTCCTTTGTATCTCACCTGGCTAAGACTAAGAATAGAGTTTGGATATGGCTAAAAATTTAATAAACTTTGATAACAACTTTTCAAACTCCATGGATAAACTCATCTATCATTAGCAGAATACCCCAGGGCTCAAAATGTTTTTCACTGCATACCTGCACTGGTGCGGTAAACATTACCTGGACCAGATGAGAAAGAAGAAAAAAATTGCACTTACTCAGACTTTGAGAAGTATGCATCATGATAAAAACTGTCAAGAGACCCTTGCTATTATTTTTTTTTATACTTCATACTATTAGGTGCTAACAGTCAATGCAGCAAACAAAAATGCACCTACTACTACATGTACCTATTAACCCATATGGCTAGGTTCAATGTTAGGTGCCATGTAGACATCAGAAATACCTGCACAGTCCCAATCTTACCAGGTGCACTAAGGTTTATGCACTCAGTATTTTGAGACCTTTATCCCCTTTCATCATGGAGGTATTTTTTACCTCCATGCTTTCATGCATTGAAATTTAGAAATGCTTTACAGTAAATCTGACCAGATGAAGGGCCAAAAAGTCAATGTGTACTAGGTAATTTTTTGGGAAAACAATTACATCTACCTTGTAGCCTTGTGGGCTATCTTTTCAGGCCTTTCCTGGGTGACCCAGTACAAGCTGCCCAGATATGGGTACGGAATTTGGCATGTAATTCAACAATACTCCCTTATAGGATAATCCCTTATAGGATAATTTGTATCAAGTTGATAATTGGACAGTGACATTTGCATGTCAAGAACAACCCGCATAACAATTGTAGCTGGAGCAGAATAATTACCGGATGGGTGCTCTTGAACAGAAATAGAGGATTGTATAATTCCTTGCTTTGAAAGCAGGTTCAAGTTGTAAATATTAGGCTTCTTGTAAATACTTAGTCTAGTATTTAGGCTTATATGTATGCTTGAATATAAACAAATTCCAGGTTTTTCCATTTGTTTGGCATTTTTTTTCAACCAGGTTGGCTAGATTCTAAGGAATGTTCTAACCACTTTATAAAGATTGAATACGTAACATTGTTTTTTCCCAATTTTTGAGTAAACTTAAATTGAATCTGTTGCTTTGCCACTGAAATTCCTGCTTCTTTCCTGAAAATTTGCTAAAATCAAAATCAACCCACTCAAAGTTGTAGTTTCTGGGCGAGTCAACATATTGAAACAAAGCGGGCACAATCTAATAACAACTGGATATCTGACTTGCAATAAACCTTCTTGGTCAGGATACTGTCCTTAATTATTTCTTATTTCCAACCCAAGGAAAATTGGGCCAATGGATACTGCCAGGCCAATTTCATACTGTCTTTTTGCCACCCTAGGATCTGCTTGGAGCTAGTACTTCATTTCCAGTCACCACAGTTCTCTGAACAAAAACAAAGGTCTCAGGCCTGAGCCAACCCAAGCCAGTGCACATTATGCAAATTGGGGGTGATTGACACCTCAAGGTGAAGTTGGAACGTCACACCAGAGGCAAACTTTTTGAAAGGACAGTGTCCTCCCTCCTAAATTTGATTTTATACCTTCGTATAGAAATACTAGTATATCATTGCTGTGGTAACGTAATGTAGAAAATACTCCAGGGTCTATAGAAAAGAAAGTTATCGGAGAAAGGCAAAATCCCTTTTTTTTTAAACATCGCACCCACCAACCTATAATCTCCAAGCAGATCCTACTGTGACAAGGCTGTAAACATTGCCCGAGGCCCAAGGCCAAGGCCCGAGGCCAAAGGGGTTTTGGTTTGGTTTGGTTTATTTAGATCCACAATTAGCTTAACAATTCATATTGCAGCTATTCTTCCTGTGGTCAATTAACATATACACCTGACACACATAAAATAACTTATACAGACATAAACATGTACAGAAACTCCACAAAAACACCGGGGTGACCATTATTGGGTGGCCGATGGTCTCTTCTTTGGCCAATGGTTACAGCCTTGATCTGCTTGGAGATCCTACCTACGGGAAATGGAACCAAGAGCTTAAAAATTTTATTCTAGAGCTCCTTGATGGAACAGACCATGCTACAAAATGTCCCCACCCACCCAAAGTGTTGTCTCTCCCCATTTACAGATTTATGAAGTATTTTGACCGTAGTACAGTAAACAAAACACATCATTCATTGACAAGTATTTCTCCAACAGGCCAGGAAATATGAATGTAGGATGTAATCACTGTAAGACTATTTTGCAGGGCACCAATGGCCAAATACCTACAAAGTACCTACAAAGTTACAAAGTGGCTGAAAGGAGCATTCATTAACGTTGATGAAACTCCTTTCACTGTAAAAAAATCTCAGTAAGTAAACAATGTAGCCAATTAACTTGTCTACCTGACCAAAGGCAGAACAATGGGACAAAATCACACAATGTCAAGTTTCTCAGCAAGTTATTGTCACACCAAGCTTTTTAAAGCTCCTTGGTTAGACCATTCATGACATCCTCACAAAAATACTCTGCACCTGGTGGTACCAAGGTTCAAAATTAATGTATTCCAACTTCCTAGTTTCACAACATATTTCTTATCATGATGCCTCTAAAAATATCTGAGAAGAATAGTGAGTCCTGATTTGTACTGCTTGCAGTGTGTATTTTGAATGACAGACATTATAACAAAGGGCCTCCTTCCACTCTTTTGTGACAATTGTCAGAGATTGCTCCCATTCTTGACCAGCTAAGGCATTTTGCTCATTAAATGACACCATTATGACCATATGAAGCCGTTAATTTCGATCCCTGAATATTGTGGCCAGTGTAATAGCAAGTCTCTGGTAATAGCAATTGAGGAACTTGAACAATTTATTTGCAAGACCTGTGTGTTCTACATCTCAATTGTTACAAATAGAAGGAAAAAATTTAAGTATTATTTTATATGGCCTGACCTTCAGTCAATATTGATATTGATGGTAAAATTCTATTAGACATCATCCTTGGAATAGTGAGTATGTGTTTGTAAGCTCTCTGGAATCTTTCTTTTTTGTGACCCTTAGTTGGCTGAAAGGGGCAAATTGAAGAGTGTGGATTGTGCTCTCCATACTTATTCTTTGTCCTGATAATGTGGATTTTGCACATCAATTGGATTGGATGACTGTCTGAGCTCACCCCGACGGGTATCTGATCCCACCCCGACGGGGTAAACTTGGCCCTGTCGGTGTGTATAGACTGATCAATTCACATCTTTCCTCGCTTTGTTTTGGGATTTTGCACCTCTTTGACCAGAACTGTCACACCGACGGGGTGACATTACCCCGTCGGGTTTAGTGATTATGACAGTGTCACCCCGACGGGGTGAGTACTTTACACCGACGGGGTATTTACTTTACACCGACGGTCCTGTGATTTGGTCCTGACGGGGTAGCTGCTAGCCCCGTCAGGGTGCTGAAAAACCCGCCGGTCTGCTTGCATTTTCTATAAATGATATCTAAAGTTATGAATACTGCAGAACAATAATTTTCATATCACTATATTCCTTACACCAAGACCTGCGCACTGATGTGAAACTTGAATGCAAAATGTTAATTTTTACTTGACATTCCAAATGGCCAGTGAATTTCCTAAATTGAGATGACCAGTGTTATTATATTGATCATTATGGCATGCCAATTCTTGGCAAGACTCCGGATTGTAGAATTTGTACCATCGCACACCGGGGCATGCCCCTACTCTTTTTCGAAAGGTGTGGTGGGTTCTTTAACGTGCGTGGGGTGTGGCTCTCCCCAAACACGGGACCTCCATTTAACGTCCTATCCGAGGGACGTCCCTAACCGAAGCTAGGTACTCATTTACACCTGAGTGAAGTGAGGAAAGTCGTGTAAAGTGCCTTTCCCAAGGGCACAAGATCGGTGACATGGGTGGGGATCGAACCCGGGACCTCTAGGTCCCGAGCCGAACGCGCTACCGCTGCGCCACACGACCCCCCTCCCCACTCAGTAAATTTATCCTACCTCATATAATGTTTAATAATGACAACGGGTTTCTTAGTAAAAAAAAACACACATTACCTTACGAACCGACATCGTTTCTCCGACAAACGTTATAAAATCTTTCAAACCGTGACTTGACCCGGGAAACGCAGTCGATGTTTTTCGAAAACAAAACATATGAAACTTCGCGCGAAAACTTGACCTCAAGTACTTTGACCTTTAACCTCACAGAGGGTGTGACGGCATTTTACTTCCGCCTTTCACACAATCACAGAAGTTTTCGGTTTTCCTCTTTTCAGCTGACCAAATTCTTGCCTAAAAGTCATGTCGAAGCCATCTAGGCCCGCTCCTCCTCCACCAAGACTTGCTCCCAAACCAGGTAAGGTGACGAATTTGCAAATATTAGAGAGAAGAAATTGGACAAAAACAGAAAACACGATGTTTGTTCAATGTGCTGCATTTCAATGCTACACTAACTCTCACTTTCAGGAGAGACTATGTATTACTTTGAATGATTTTGGAAGCCCGTGAAATAGCAATCAGCAAAGACAAAGTCTTCATTGATGGTACTATTGTTATTATTTTTTCATTTTTCACATTTTGCTTTTATTTAACGTTACAGGTCTAGTAAAGGTGTTCAAAGCCTTGTACCCATACAGAGCTCAACAGGTAATTATGTTTGAAAACTTCTATCATTAATGTCTAGTGTTGTAGTTGAATTAGGTTGTTTCATGGCACTGAATGCAAATGAGGTTATCCAAATCGAAACACTGAAAATTAAAGAAATACCTGGCAGATGTTGTGGTGAAAGATTATTATATAACCTTTCTATTTCAGGCCGATGAGCTGAGTTTTGAGGAGGGAGATGTGCTGTATGTCAATGACATGGTAAGTAATGTCATACATCAATATGTTGCTTGACCGTGTAACCAATTCTGGCATTTTTCATCACAAACAAACAATATAACCTGGTTTACTGATTAAGTTAACCTTATTTTGTTAACTGATTTTGAAAAGTTCATGTTAGTATAGTTGTACAATGTGAAATATTGATACTGGTTACTACTACTAGTTGTTCAAGGCAAGCAAAACATTTTAACCATCTTAATTAATAATTTTCCTTTTCATTGTCCTTAGATTTCAAAATGTTATACTACAAAAATCACATGGTAGTCAGGTACAGGAGCATTTGTTCAGAATGATTAGATGTTGTCCAGAGCCCATGTACATGTATATGTTGTGAGTGATGTGTTTTCATCTCTGCACAGTCTGACTCTGGCTGGTGGAAGGCTACATGTGAGGGGAGGTCGGGGCTTATTCCCAGTAACTACGGTGAGGATGCAAAACCGCAGTTGCCATTGTGACCATCAGCTATTAGACAAAACAATTTCTATAAATGAATTCCTATGTCTGTCTCATCCAGGAAATATGTGTCATGATTCATGAATAGAAAAAACAAGTGAATTGAGCCATTGTCATTTCTTTATCCATTTGTTTTCATTGTAAAAAGATGCAGGAAGTTGGGGGGATTTGACTTGAATACATTTGATCTTTTTGAATTTGTGCATGATCAACTTTTATACAATGTAGTAATGACCATCTTGGATCATGGACATGGGTTAACTTTGTATATATTGTGTGAGAAGCTCTGCCTCCAGGAAATTTGTAGTGATGCACTGGTAATTCAGCATACTAATTAACTACAAGACATTTTTTCATGTGTTTGTGTGTTTTTTACCCCAGTTGAAGAAGGGATGGAGTCAGTGGATAACCCCATGCATGAGGCTGCAAAAAGAGGTAAGGGATATAAGACATAATCTGTACAAAGAAAACGTTATCCTCAAATGTCTAATCTTTGTAAAAAATGTTTGGTGCATGATATTGCAGCATTTACAATATAAAGGTCTGTGATTCTATATAAGTACTAGTATGCAACAGTAAATTTCTTACACTGAAAGGTTTAGGTATACCATTTGCCAAAGGATAGCCTAATAATACCTGGTAAAAAATCCCTGGTGTGCATTTTGCAATAATACACAAAGTTTCACAGAATCTAGAATGTCTGTCATTACTTGAATAGGCAGAACTGAATACAGGCCCTGTTGTATGTGTTTATCTTGTACTTATCTATGGCACACACTTACACTGGGCTGTTCCTTCCTGACAGGAAACATGACCTTCCTGAAAGAGTGCCTGGCCAACAGGGTGAGTCAACACACCCATTTGCCAAAAATGGTTTGGTCCTTAAGCTAAGACCACATCAATTAAGTTTTTTGGTTCTCAGATTTTGCAGAAAGATAACAGAATGGTTGTCTCAATGAAAAAAGCAGGCATCCCATGGGAGACCCAAATGTGAACATGCTGCTTAACAATTATAGATTCTCAGCTTTTATTGCATTGATGAATAGAAAAAATATAGCTACAATAGGAAGACGGGTTTTCTTCAGCCATATATGGTTGCCATTTTATGGGTGGAATTCATATCCTGAATGGTGCATGATATTGTGATCTTTTTTTTTTAATTAAGGAAAAAAAATGAAATGGTGACTCTTGTGAGTCCACAAACCAAGGACTTAATTTAACGTGGGAAACAAAATGGGATATGTACGTGTAAATCATAGAAATATTCTTATGGTAATTTTTTTCATCTATTCAACACAAGAGAAAAAGGAGTCACAAAATTTTGGGTTGTAAGAGTCATGTGTCCATCATGTATTTGACCTGCTTTCCTGACACTCTCTTGTGTTGGGTAAAAAGGTGATTATAAACTTCAAGTTTGTATTCTGCTATCAAACACAATACAATGTGCAGTTGTACATAGATGGATTATTTAAATGTTATGTCTAGGTGGCAGTGAATGCCTTGGACAAGGCAGGATGCACAGCACTACACTGGGCAGCACATGGCGGGCATGCAGGTAAGTAGTTGTAAGGGCACTTCATCAATGAAACAGAAAAAAGAGCTATTAGGGTATGGATAATTGCTGACTGAGGACACTAACACTCAGTCATCTTCAATGGTAAACTTCAAGGACTACCAAGAGTGGGTTTTAATTCTTCTTCTTAGTGGATTGGCGGCCAACATCAATGTACTGATGGCTTTGCCGCACTAATTGTCACGATGGTAGACATTCTGTTTTGATAATATTGAATCTGTTAAAGCCTTAAGATTCATTTGGAGCATTTTTATGATTCTGGACTATGATTAGAATGGGAAAATTGCAAATGTGCTTGATGCATGTTATGAATCTAATTTCCATGCAGATGAATGGTATAGATTCTTACATGTGATCAGAGGGGCAAATCAGAGCTACAATAGATAGATACCAGCTGTAGGCTACTCAGTATCTGCTGCCACAAATGTTGCTTATTTCTCACCCTATCTCACCATCACAGAATGTGTACAAGAGTTGCTAAAAGTACCCAGTATAAGGATTGACGAGCAGGTATGTTATATTAAGTTCTTTTGTTTTGAGTTTCTTCTTTCAATAGACAAAACTTTTGACTGTACATTGTTACCAGTATGTGGTATCATAACAGTCTGTCCTTCAAATTCCCTTGTCTATCTGTTCACAACTCGTAACTTTCTTTAAGATATAGGTCTTATCTTTCTGACTGTTCTTTCTTCACTTCCCTTCCCTTCCCTTCCCTTTGCTATCTATTCTCTTTTTTTCAGTTGTCCACCTGATTTGTTGTGCTTATTCAAAAGTAGGTCTTTCTCCTGCTAGCTTTTACTGGAACTGGCTATTTAAAATTCATCCTTCTTCAGTTTTACTAACAGAGGAAACCTTCTCATACTTCTTTCCACTGCAGCATCCCTTGATCACCAAATCTCTCATTTGCAGTTCAAATGAATTTCATTGATATTGTAATTTGCAAGTACATGTATTGTGAGTTTTCTTCATACTTGTCAAATCAGACTTGTACATTACCAAGAACCAAGATCTTAGTCTTCCCTGTTGCATTTATGTTGTCTGTCATTAACTTACTATCTTTTGACCTTATCATAATAATGATTTTGATGTGCTGTTGTTGTTATTGCAGAATAAGATAGGGGACACAGCACTTCACAATGCAGCCTGGAAGGGCCATGCAGATGTGGTGGAGCTGCTGTTAAACAGAGGTGATGGGAATATTGGAAATACTGGTAGCTAAGTTACATGTACCTGCAGGCCATTTTTAGCTTCAGATGAATAGACAAAGAAACAAAGTTAGTCAATCAGTATTGTTGCCTTGATGTACCATGGCCTAACACATTACATGTAGCTAAGTCGTAGGGTATTATCTACATTTTTGTAGGTTATGTCTTTGAAAACTATATCTTGATATATTTTCCATGTGACCCCCCCCCCCTCAGGTGCAAGAGCAGATCTGAGGAACCAAGATAACAAGTTGGCAAGTGAGCTAGCCACTGAGCCAGAGACTGCTGCTATCCTGAAGAGAAGAACAGGTGAATTCTACAATATGGAGTTCAAGTGATATCAAGCCAGCTTAGCTCAGTAAAGAGTTGATTTTCCACTGGTTGTGACAGTGAGAACAGACTATTTGTACAGTATTTAAAGGTGTGTTGTACTCACTGGGAAGTACCCCCAACTCTTTTCAACGAGCTCAATGAACAGTGGACCATGGTGAATGTCTTATTCTAATGACTGTGACCCTTTCCAGTAGTGTATGGTGAGCAACAACAGCCAGGATTCAAACTCTTGCCCTCTAGGTCCAGATAGAGTTGCTCACCCATCGCTGGTCTACCAGAACGCTCCTCAGTTTCTATCTCTCTAGAATCAATGACTTGTACATTAATTTTGAGCATCATGATAACATCTAAAATCAACACTGTAGAGACTTTCTATGATAAAACAGTTGCATAACTGCTTGGTATATTACATTTCCTGCCCAGGAGGATCTGCTGGTGACTACAACAATGACTATGGAGATGAGGAAGACTCAGACTGATGACAGACCTCCAGTCATGTGGCCTACATCATGGGCAAACAGTACTGTCAAACTGACAAATACCCAACAGTAGCATCCAAGTAAAATGTTCAGCTGTTCTGGACATCACGCTTATAATGGGTGTGGTTAAGAGGAAGGTGATAAGATAAGGTTTGATTCTTGAAAAGACCTTTTGATGGATCCCATGGGAGATGCATGGCACTATGGGAAATGCAGGTGGGAACAGATCATTACCATGACAACAAAAAGCTTGAGCACTTGAGCACTTGAAAAGCGGCTATGGCCGAAGTGTAATCTTTCAAGGCTAAACAAAGGTAAAAAAAAAAACAACCGACTGGCATACATGTTGTCATGGTTGTGATGTTTGTTAACCATAGTGTCCTGCATCTCCCAGCAGATGAACCTATGAAAAGGTCCATGTGCTAACCTATGTAATAGTTTGCAATCATGGTTGTGCATTATTTGATAGTGTTGTGTCCATAGCAATAATTTGCCATAACAATATATTGTATCATTGCAGTTTCTTGTTGTCCCTTACATTTTATATTTTGGCTTAGTTCCATAAAGTTTTGTTTATATGTAACATTACAATTTATTTACAGAGCTGTTCAGGAAGGCTGTATGCTTGGTGATACTTAAGTTTGCATGAGTAAATTCAACTATACTTAGAATTTGGTGAGAGACCAGAATTTTTTAGCAGTTGTTCTAGGCCAGAGATTTTGTATGTACCACATATCAAAAGGTATAACATATCTTGGATGTAGACGATACAGTGCACATCGATTATATAAGATTTAAACAACAGCAATAGGATAGCAAAAATTTGTTTGATGATTGTTTGAGGTTGTCCGAGGAATGTACCCCAGATACTATTTTACAAATCAAAATGTACATCTTTCTTTATTGCATCCATTCCATTTGAGATTTTGGGATTGCCCTCAAGAAATTAAGTTTTATACCATAATTATAAGTTAACACACACATCATACAGGTTCTATGATTATACCACAATTAGATACATCAGCTTATCTGCCATTACTATTCCTGTCTTTGGTGTTTTTACATCAACATGGTTATAGAAGTTTTGAGAAATATATGCTACAATGATGTCATATCTTGGTAAATGTGTGCTTCATGTATTTTCTGTTGTAGTGTTTAACTACTAGAGTTCCCCGATCTCATACCTTCGCCAAATGATGTTAATCTTTATGACTGACAAATTATAGATTAGATTATTCCCCCCTGATTTAAGAAATAGGAACCTGATTTTCATGAATTATATCATTTTATCATAATCTCAACCAAAAAAACAGTCTTATATTAACAAACAATGCATTCTAGCATTCCCTAATAAATTATGCAAATGAGGTTCTGATTTGAATAAATTATGTTTAATGATGTTCACCTCAATTTAACTTTCAAATACCACAAGTATGAAATTCCAGGCAGTTATCATTACATAATTATAAAATTTTCTCATTAATTATGCAAATTAGGTCATTATTAACATAATCAATATCTTCCTGTGTTTCTCTCGTTGTCAATTACCAATGTCACAAGCTTTAATTGTCCTATCATGGAATGCACCTGATTTATAGAATTTCCCCATAAATTATGCAAATTATATCCATATTTGCATAATTGTCACATAATTATATGAAGGATCACGTACGCTACCTACATACCAAAAATCACGACGATCCGTCAACCGGTTCTTGAGTTATCCCCTTTTGAATATTTTCAAGAATATATCGCTGCAGTTCCAGAGCAAGCCGCTAGGGGGCCTAAACTCACATCACTTCTTCCCCAGCACAAGAGCTACCTACCATCTAAATTTCATCCCCAAAGCATGTCTAGATCATGAGATATCAAAACCGGAAGTTCAGCTGCAGTACCATAACAAGCCGCTAGGGGGTCCAAAATTTAATCATTTTGAGGTCTCATCAAGACCTACCCACCTACCAAGTATCAAGACAATCCATCAAGGCCTTCTCAAGTTATCGTGTTGACAGACAGACACACACACACACACACACACACACACATACACGAACGCCCCTAAAAACATAACCTTCTTGGCGAAGGTAATAAGACAAAGGTATACATATACTAGAATTCAGCATTTGCTCTTTACTGGCAGTGGCAAATACAGACAGGTTTGGCCTGATGAAGTTGATATTATCTGGAGAACCCCAACTGTAGCCACAGTTCACAAAGGCAAAGTCATTTTTCAATTTAGAACAGGCCTGTAGTTTTCTGTAACTTATTTTCTCTTGTCTCAAGGGGATGTCTCAAGTCAGAAAGCTTAAGAAACGTGTTTTTGAACACAAACTTTTGACGCCAATGGCTGGAAGCAACCAAATATATTGAAAACCGTGTTTGCTTTACATATCCTGGTCCTGAACAGAAATATCATCATCTATTTTAGCAACAATTCTACCATTTAATGGTAAAAGGGACATAAACGCTGTCTAGTCACGTAACTGTACATGTGCCACCCACACCCAGACAAATCAAATCATATTCGCCTGTTCATTAAGACACAATTGTCAAACGGTCCCGCGGGATCTGCAATCTTGGAACAATGGGACGTCAACCGTGTTCGTACATGTATCACTAGAGACCGCAACCGCAACGCCGCCACCGCCGCCTGTTCAAATGAAACGACCCCTGCTTACTACAATTTTGTACGTCTGCCATCCTTTAGTGCCTGCTGCCACTGATGCCAACTTGTGCACATGACACTTAAGAACACCATAGGTAAGCTTAAATTTGTGTCAGACCAAGGAGGTCAACAATTTCTCCTTAGTCTGACCGAATTACACGTTTCAAGATCTTGCATACCTGTATCAAGTTGTAAAATAGGCTTGAACAGTGCTGGCCATAGTCTACATGCTGGTAGCTACGAATATTCACTTTAACCAAGGACATTATACATCTGTGTATAATGCCCTTGCTTTAACAAAAAAAAAACGTTGCTTGTACATAATTACAAAGTATGAAAGCCATTATTTTTCTGACACAAAATATACGTCATCGAATAAGATGATATCTAAATTCTCTGCCTTTTCTATTTTCTTTAGGGACGTTTCAGATTTCTGTTCGGCTGGGGCAGAAGGTCCACTAGTCAGGAACACGTGCAGACGTCGTCTGTGTGGCAAGGTGTCTATCTGGGTTATCGTCCAGAAAATCACCTAGACAGTTCACGTCACCATATACACGTAAACCGTCGCCTTGCCGAATTGTCCCAACCATGCTGTATTAAGAAGGCCACATTGAATAAAGAAGTAAGTCCACGTATACGGTTTTTCCAAGCTACGGTGAAATAATCTATCTCAAAAAGTAGTGTCCAGATTAAAATCATTTCAAATTCAACACAGACGTCTCAATGAAATGTGTGAATACATGATAATCATCTACGTGATTGAAACGACTTTCAAATCATGGATGTAATATAAGACATCATTGGATCGAATAACCTGGAGAGCTAGAGAGTCGACAAACGTTTCATCGAACGGTACTTATAATCCGCTGCTGTGTGTTACTTCATTTAAAGAAGAATCATCGGCATGAAGCGTGTTCTGCTCGCGTTGATTTTGGTGAATTCAGCTTTAGGCATACCGCACAAATGCGAAGTAGTTGACTTCTTAAGCCTGCACTGCGAAGGACTTAATATCACTTCATTCCCTCAAACTGCCTATTCTCGTTTTGTCACTGCGTTTTATTTGCAAAACAATTTGATACAAGTTATCAATGAATTCCCATCGATGGCTAGCCTGCAACATTTAAATCTTTCTCGTAACGCCATTAGCAATGTGTCGTGGAAATCGCTTGTGAATATTCCAAACATACTGGAACTAGATTTGTCGTTCAACCGCATAACGTACGTGGATGTGTCCGTGAATAGAGGATCGTTGATTTACTTCTCTGTGAGTCACAACAAGTTAGAAACATTTTCAGAGGAAAATCTTGGCATCGTGTCGGGTGATCCAGAGTTTTATAGAACATGTGTAGAAGGCAACCCCCTTCACTGTGACTGTAGAATGGCCTGGTTGCAGACACTGATCTTGGTGCGTGAGAAATGCATCAGCGGATATGATTCAATGTCATGTAAGCTGTACCGTGAGCACCCGTTACACCTCAGCCTCCGCTATCAGAATGGTGCCGGTTTCGTCTGTAACTCCCCAGAAAACGTGCAAGGCTGGCCAATATCAAAAGTCGCCAGTCTTGCTGCCGCTTGCGAACAACATGTCTACACAACCACCACGCGTTTGGCAAAAGAAACGTCCATCGTCATGACCACTAGTACTACCCTCCACACAACCCAAGCAGTGTCACTAGTTTTGAACTTAGTGACAACCAGTACCCATTTCAAAAACTCTAACACGTCCGAGCACAGCATCCTTTCACCAACTCTCCTCAAAGTCCTGTGCTCTACGGTAATTGTATCTGTAATTATTGTAATTCTACTGATACACGTGGTCTTGAGGCGAAAGTATGGAGTCAAGGAAGACTCTTTATCTCCTCCGCCAGTCAACATACCAATGCAGCGCATTCAAAATGGATTGCCCAACGGCGATTCAAGCCAAGACGTTCATGTCTACGAGAATGACAACGACATCACCGACCAAGACATACATGTCTACGACAATGACAGTACTAGTCTCGACATTCATGTCTACGAGAATGATCACAGCGACAGTGCGAACCAAGACATTCATGTCTATGAAAATGATATCGAAATCGACAACACTTGAAGCTGAGGTAAGACTTTTCGGAGTGTGCCTTTGTGTGTTTGCTTGTGTTTCCGTAGTTGTTCCCACGTGACGGACACATCGATATCGGGGACACTGATTCTATACATCTCTATTGCCTTATGGACGCCAGTGGAATTGTCATGATATGTTTTATATTTTATGGAGGTATAAGATTGATTTCTTGTTGTGTTCAGTGAAATTATACTAGTACCGTAGATGAAACGAAATCAGGATAACTTCATGATTAACTCTTTACAAGCGATAGATGGCAAATGTGGACGGAAAATATTAGAAAAGTGTACCAATCTGGCAAATGCAACAATAACGATAAATTCATAGTTTTAGAGGGGCAAGGACCGAACATAGTTTTGAGATAATAATAAGATGGGGTCAGCTAAGACATTTCCGATGTAATACAGCTAAATTTTGTGAAAGGTATTTTGTACCAATTTTTGTTTCTTGAAGTCATGGTCTTGGTTGTCTTCAAAGGACGGACACGGTTGGGCAACCGATGAGTTTCAACAATCTTTATAGTGGATAGTTGACTGCTCACTAAAAGACCGTTGAGAAATTGATTCATAAATTGTGTCCACTTTTTGACGCGCTATGCCCCCCCCTCTATACGTTAGTAATATCTCCCTTCGCTGTTTTTTGAATTTTCTGTTTCTCATGAAATAATTCATGCAATACCAGCATGAAGCAGACGCCCAGTGTCGTTTCATAACGACATTATGTGCGTGCGTAAAAATCGATTAATGTCTTTATATTCTGACGAACTGTGGAACAATTAATCATGGGGGCCAAAAATAATATAAGTTTCAGTTTTATTATGCATGAGGAAACTGAACTCATGTAGATAGAATGAGAGGAAAAGACGAAGGAAAGAAAGATTCTATGATTGTCGTCGGGATTTCGAATTCCTTTATACATGTACTTACGCATGGCCTTCACTGTATTTTTAAATCTTCTCATGATTTTCACAAGATTTTTTCTTCTAGTGCGTTTTGGCGACGCTTCAGGGGCGAAGGCATTTAAGCTATTACTGCTGCTCTGAAAATGTCAGAGAATTGATCTTTGTTATACCTGGATAACTCGAGAAACCTGTGAATATATCTGAATAACATTTGGTATGTGGATAGGTGTCAGCAAAGCAGTTTTCTTCGTGTGTACCTACCATGTTACTGCCCTTCTCATCGCACTGACTGTTTCCCCACATCCACCCACACCACTGGCATGCCCTACACCTGCCTGATTCGTAAGATCACTGTCAACTGTCCCCTTGAAATATTAATGCGGACTCTTCTTTGTAGTTCCCGTTTCACTTGCAGCCATGCCAGTTCCTGTGTACCACCTTCACTTGCACGAGAACCATCGTACAGAGTAGTGCCGCGGAAATTGCGTACTTGTCCTGCAATGATGTGGACAGCGTCTCGTGCTTGCTGCGCCGCCATGCGGAATGATGCGGCTTTACACGTCACGTCAACCAGGTTAACACGCTTCAGTCTCGGCATGTTGACGAAGGCCTTTGCCAGTGAGGAGAGACTGAGAGCCAGCGCATTGTTCGGCAGGTAGAGAACCTGTAGCTCCTGCAAGTGAATTATACTTTTTGCCATGGCTTCTCCTCCAACAGTAGTTATTGAATTTGCTGTAAAGTCTACTTCTCTCAGTTTCTTTAGACGTGGAAATGTCTCTGCAATCGCTCTGACGCCATCATCTCCAATCTTATTTTGTTGAAGATAAAGTCTTGTCAGCTTGCTCAGGAGATGCAGCTGTTCCGCTATTGATGTTGCTGCCTTTGCTGAAAGCCCACAGTTAACAATGACAAGCCCACCTGCACCTTTTAGGTATGGGAAAAGATTAGCTAGAGCTTCAACGTCATTATCCGACAGAGCCTGTCGGGATAGCCGTAATATTGCGGGAAAGCAAGGAAGCGCACTGTCTGTGATTGTTGTCACATTTGGCACTGTTTCCAGGGCTGTCCGCGCGGAGGAAAAGAACTGACTGTATGTAGATATGCCATGGGACGTCATGTACTCACTCTCAGTTCCAAATTTGACACAGAAGACAAGAGCCCTGGACAGGGTGCATGGGAGAGCCATGTAAACAGCCCAGTACCGACATATCCAGGGCCAGAAGAACCTGTGTTGTAACAGGGACATCATAACCTCGTTGGCAGCATAACGTTGTTCCAGTGCCGTGGCATCATCGCTGTTTTCTCCGAAGTACTCTCTGATGTACAAGGTCCACTCACTTTGCCAAGCTGCAACAAAAGAAGAGGAAATTTTTTTCTCAGCTTACTACAAATCCTGCCACAAATTGGTATTCTCCCCCAGGCTAACAACGCGGGTTGAAAAATAGTGAAATTAAGCCAAATATCACGTGCACGAGGGAGAATAATTGGTCACCTTAGACTTTTGATAAATGTTACCCTTTCAGCAGCTCATTCCCCTGGAAAATTATTGGCCCTATCTTTGTTGAATCTTACTATCCGTAACTCCTTAGGATGGCCAGTACCAACAGGCAGGTCTGTGACGTCATTGACGCATGGAGGGGATGGGGTGTAAGATTCAATGATAAGTATTCTTCCAATTTTTTCAGACTTACATTTTCCCTCAGTTGTCCAAGTCTGTGACGTTACTTGTAGATGTGGATGGGCAGATGACATTCTCGCTAAGGTCGTTGGAAGTGTTGCCTGGTTCAGCTAGTAACAAGAAATGCATGCAATAGTCACATTGGTGTGTTAACGTTTGAACTAGCCCGTGTGTGTATCCATGCAAACGTATTGTAGACAAATGATACTAAAATAATAACAATCTTACCATGTCGTCAGAGCGGATACTCAGTACGCGTTGGTTGAAAATTACGGCCACCACAACTGCAGCAGTGACGGCAATGACGACAGAAACACCCGCCACGCAGGCTTGACGGGACCTGAAGGCCAGCCGGGGTCTAGGTACTATATCAACGTGAACATGAATAAGAGCAGTGTGTTACCGGAGAAAAATTAAAGAGAAAGAAAGTCGTCGTATTTGTTCCAGGCTCATGTGACTGTCATTAATTTTTCAAACTCATTCCCATGTGTTTTGTTTTTTTATTTTGTTTGATCTCTATTTAGACTATTAGTCCACTACCCTTCCTGGAGTCCATTATTTATTACCTTCGCCAAGAAGGTTATGTTTTCAGTAGCGTTTGTCCGTCTGTTTGTCTGGTTGTCTGTGAACAGCATAACTCAAGCAGTTTAGTATGCATTGTTATGAAACTTGGTAGGTGGGTAGGTCTTGATGAGACCTAGAAATGATTAGATTTTGGGCCCCCTGGCGGCTTTTGTTGGTACTGCAGCAGAACTTCCGGTTTTGATATCTCGCGATCTGGACATGCTAGGGTCACGAATTTTTGTTGTTAGATAGCTCTTGAGGTAGGGAAGAAGTGACATGAGTTTGGGTCCCCTAGCGGCTTGTTCTGAAATTGCAGGAGCATTTGTTGAAAAATTTTCGAAGGATGATAACTCAAGAACCGGTTGACGGATTGTCGTGATTTTTGGTATGTAGGTAGCTGAAGGGATGCTTGACATAATCAAATAACAATTATGCAAATCAGGAGCTAATTTACATAATTAATGAGGAAATTCTAAAAATCTGCTTTGTTCGATAATAGGACTATGAAACACTTGTGACATGTAATTGAGAATAAAAAAAAGCATCTGAGGATATAGATTATGTAAATGAAGACCTAATTTGCATAATTAATGGGAAATATTTATAATTTCATAGTCGTAACTGCTGGGAATTTCATACTTGCCACATTTGGAAGTTAAGTGAAGGCGAACATCAATAAACATAATTAATTCAAATCATGACCTCATTTGCATAATTTATGTGGAAGTGCTATAATAGCCTTTTTGTAAGATAAGGCTATCATTTGGTGGAGAATATGATCAACTGATAAATATAATCCATGCAAATGAGGCTCTTATTTGCAAAATCAATGATTAAAATTGTATAATTCGTCAACCACAAGGGTTGAACATCATTTGGCGAAGGTATGAGATCGTGGAACTCTTGTTGGCTTATCATTTACCTCTGTCCGGTGCCTTGACTCGGTCTCTCCTGCAAACTTCGTCTTGTGTGGCGACAAACTCGGGATCCAAATCGGCGTACACATTACTGGGCGGAGCCGGCTGGTCCAGGTGACTGTCGTCCATCTGGTAGAAGGGCTGCTGGTCTTTCTCCTCGGTAGCCGAGACGACATTCATCTCGTAAAAGGGTTGCTCTTGTTGCTTGTCTTTGGCAGCGGTGACATCCATCTTGTAAAATGGTTGTTCTTCCTTTTCATCAGCATTTAAGATATCCATCTCATAGAATGGCTGAGCTGATGCATTTTGTATCGCATCTTGTGCTGCAAGAAAGTCGGGGTCTAAATCGGCATAAACGTGGGTGGATAAGTTCGACTGTTCCTCGTCGTTTTCATAATGCGATTGTTTTTTATCGTACGTGTTACATTTGTGTTCTCTATCATTTTCGTAATGTGCGTGTTCCTCATCGTTCTCGTAATGGCGGTGATTTTTATCATATTGGTAATATTTGTGTTCTCCGTCATTCTGGTAATGAGCGTGCTCTGTATCGTTCTCGTAATGTGCTTGTTCCCCATCGTTCTCGTAATGTCGGTGATTTTCATCATATTGGTAGTATTTGTGTTCTCCGTCGTTCTTGAAATTCTTTTGGTTTTGGACATCATCAGCAGCAGGTTCTTTGTTTCCAGCAGAGCCTTCGCCATATTCTCTAACAGGCTTCAAGACTGCTTCGGGGTCTTCCCTTACACGTAGTGCCTGTCTCTGCCAGTCGAGAATCCGTTTGGTAGACCAAAACCTCTGTCCTACCCGTCTGACGTACAGTGGGTCCGGCGGGCGGCAGGCGACATCGGCCGGCTGAGGTTGTGGCTCCATAACTGGTAGAGACACTGAAATATTGAGGAAACGTTACGACGTGACAAGGGATGAAAAGATAGAATGTCATTCGATCCATTATATACCATATACCTGTATGCACGGTCGATTCAAAGAAGTTCAGCTGGGTATATAAATAATCAGTTATGCGGAATTATTACCGAAACCACAACGACGCAGACCATTCGTTGCCTACACGTATTTTAGTTGTTGTTGTGGGCCTCTGTAAATCATTTTATTATCCTCCACCAGCCCTTTCTACGGGAATACGGATGGTAGAATTCGGCAAAAAAGAGAGAAATTGAGTCCGGCCGCGGGGAGGTAATTTCTTTCCCTAACTGCGCGGCCAGTCAATCCTACAAGGCGGTCAAACTCCGGATCCCCTATATATATAGCCAGCGTAGTTAGTCTGGTAGAGACTAATCATTTATACCCTGTACCCATGTAACAGTGATTTTGCTCACATACGTACTCGTAATCATTAGTATCCATAAGGCGCGCATTGCCTGTCACAAGTTTGTTACTATTATACTGGCACAATGCAAACGGCTGGAAGTGTAAATTGTGTCCTTCTTTTCGGGACAGGTTTATTCTCCTCTTCAGGCATACATATATAAAAGAACCCAACACTCGAGAAGAGTGGGGGTTCGCCCTGATGTATACCGTGTACTTAGCCAAAAACTATGCCTGCACTACATTCTATAGAAAAAGTCTGAGATCAGCCACTCCATGGTATCAAACATAGACATGCTGCTCTGTCTTTACACTTAATGCTGATTTAATACATGGATGATGCTGTGCCCAAAATTGTCTTAATTATGAAATATAAGTTGTCTCGAAGATTGAACAAATGACTGAATACACACGCACTACACAACACAGTATACAAAATAATAAATTCTCTATTTTTGTTCTTTCATATCTTTTTCTTTAACTTTGGAAGACTTCACTATATATTTTCAATTAACGGCATATATTTGCCTACTATCCGGCTTTTGTAGTAAGATTTACAGTGTGTGATGGCAATTTTTTTATTGAAGTTGATAAGTGCGCACGGATGTCATCCTTATGTCTAATCAAGCAGTGTGGCCTATAGCTACTAGACTGATAAACTCCGGCTGCTGCATACAATAAACTCGCTCTCTACAAACTTGTTTTCCACAAGTTCCAGCGGAGAGATGTAGCCAAATTTAATCAGTAATTATAGTGTAAGTTAGAAAAATCAACATACCCTTTGCCTTTCGATTTTCATAAAGCTGGTCAAATTCATTCTCTTCAGGCGATGACGAAGGCGTTTGAGCCGATACTTCTTCCTTCTGTGGAGAAGACGTCTCCCTGTGTACCGCGGCGTGAATCGTGATGGTTGTTTTGTCTCCAGAGTTGAGCGGAGTGTGATCGGGGGGACGTCCAGACGAGCCCAGCCGCCCAGTCGCTGTTTCCCGCCGCCGAAGACACTGTTTTTCCTCGGGAGGGCTAGAGCCTTCCAGGTCGCCGCTCATTTTTTCCTCCCAAACCTCCACATTTACGTTTTCGGTCATCTCCACTGTTGTAGCGTCGAATGGCCGAGTGTCTAGGCCTAGCCTCAAAAAGGCTATGGGACTACCTTTCTCTCTCCAAGCCTATAGGTCTTCAAAGGAAAGAATGTCGAACCCGCACCAGTAGGTGTTATTTTCGTAGCCTCGGAGAAGAAATTCCAAAGTTAGCGATGTTTCTTGGTAATGAAATATCTAACATCAAGGGGCTAAGGTATTTCCTTTGAAGTTACTAGTAATTGGTCTGCTACCTAACCATTGAGTATTACATGAAGGAGCAATGTTTGCTTCCACTATTTTATTTGCTAGTATCAAAGCAATGTCCCTTTTCAAAGTTTATACCAGTTTTGTTATTCTAACGTTACAAGACATAAAGGCAAAATGAAACATTCATGAAGAAATAGGAACGTGTGTCGAGAAGGTCGTGTTTTGTTGTTCGAAGGAGGTTGTCCTTGTTTATTTGACAACAGGATGAGTACAAATTTGGAATGGACTTTTTGATGATTTTCTCCTCTTTACTTGGATCTCGTAAATTGTACTATAATCTTCTTTTGTACAATCAATTAGGAATTATTATATCTGCTCATAGTCAAGAGATGTTTAATGAAAGTTGGAGCAAGGACATTCTATCACCTGTTGTTGAAGTTCCTTGATTGGAGCCATCACTGTAAGACATGTCAAAGCAAACCATGACGTCATTCTCTTGCATGGTAAACGTGGTACTGGAAATGTTTGAATAAAAAATCCAATGTGCAAACTTTTTCTCATTAATTATGCAAACGAGGTCTTCAAGACCTTTTGATGACTGGTCTTAGGGTACCTGGCATAATTATGAGAGTTGATGTTACCCGCCTTTTAATTTCTGGTTCTCTATTCTTATACGTATATTTGAAAGCAGACCAACAATAGAAACGTATTCAAGCTTGACCACATTGACTTTTCTAATTTTTGCAGCAATTGGAATGTGATGGGATTCTTGATGCAAAGTTTAAATTGTCAGGGTATTTATTTCTTACTCTTACTATCAGACAATGGAATGCTTTGAACACTAAAAGTCTATTGGCTGAGTTCTATCCCATTTAGACTATTGCCACGCTATACAAACAAACCAACAATGCCATATCAAACCAATTTTCTTCAACTGTCCCAGACTTGTACCCGAACAATTCCATGAAGTGAGAGGTCTTCAATGATGACATAAACTTAAATGGACAGTTAACAGAATGTTTATTTGGACCTTGGGTATCTCATGTTAAGAACCTACTCCCAATCTTTTTCCAGTGCTTACTTGTCATCTTTGTGTTAGAAATAACATGTTTTCAGTAACAAAATAGGTATATGCTCCAGTGTACATGTAGGTCTATTCATGTAGAATATTGGCAGATATTATGTTCTGGTATTTTGAACATGTATCTCCTAGTATATTTTATCATGGCAAAACCGTTTTGGGTGCTGAGTCCCTATAGCCAAAGTGCAGGCACTCTGAACATGCATAACTACTTGTCAATGTTCCATTGTTACACAGGTGATACATACAGTTGTCATCTCCATTCTAAACAAAGTAGGTCTATACTGTAACAGACTTTCCAATATGAAAACTAGCCCTGTAAAAGTACTAAAAGAGATCTGACCACAGTACGCCAAATATTTGCTATTTTCAACAATCCATGCTAACCATTTTACAGATCCATTACCTCTTGGGAGACATGGGCATTATGGGTAATATTGGGACAACAATACCATTGCCATGACAGTGTTTGCGTACTGTGTCCATTCTATGTTTTCATTGATTATGGTTACCCACTGTGTTACCCACAGTGCCCTGTACATCCCAACAGGGAATAGGATCTGAAAGGGGTTTTGCAAGGAATTGAGGGGGGGGGGGCACATGCTGTCAAATAAGCTACTGTCATTAGGTTCACATATATAGTATATGTATGTACCAGTTACAGTGAGTGGTGAGTTACCATACTCTGGAATTGATATTTGTTATGCTACTTAACCAGCTCATTTTGTACATAGCTCCAAAGCTTTATACAAGTATACTAGTTTTACACAAGTTTCACACAAGAAAATACGAGTACTCTATCCAACCTGGTCGTTTACCTAAAATGACACAGCTACTTCAGTCTTAATCTATAAGAAGACATTTTTTACGTGACATTAAAGTTTCTCAGTTTGTGACAATCAAGTTTATCTAGTTTTTGCCTCATGTTGATTGCACACACCTATACGTTGTTCACATTCAACAACTCAGTATTTCTAAAACTCTCTATCATGTAGACACTCTCTTACCAGTCTGATCATTTTCTACCTCACAACTTTTCCTGACTCATCAATTGATTAAAGGTGCTCAATGTAGGGGTTTGGCAGCAAAACTGAAAGCATTATGATACAGAATCGTCATGTTATTGATTTTTTAATTGAAGGGACATTGTACCAGATTTATCGGTGGCTAATGGACACTCCTTGCCACCGTATGCTCTTCTTGGAGATTAGGATGTTTGTAAAATGCAAAGATGTCGCTTTTTCATTCCCAAATACTGTTGTCCAATACCATAATCATACATTGAACACCTTAAGACAAATGTGCCATCTTTCCAAGTAGAATGGAATCTTATTGTATGGTCAATTGTGCACCCATGAAAGAAATAAGGAGTGAAATAATAAAAATGCTTTTAAAAATGGCTGTAAAAAACTTGCTGTAAACTGTAATTTGATGAATACTAGACATCTAGGTAGGGTATTACATAATACAAAATACAACAAGCAACTGGATAAATTCTTTAAAGAGTCAAACATATTCATAGAATTCATCTAATTGCACAAGTTTATATGTATTATGTGATGATGTGTAACATTATGATTTAATAATATAAAATGTAAGGGATAAATGTAAGGGATTATAAAACGCATTACTAATGATCAGCACAAATCCATCCATGCAAAACTTGTGCAATGTTGTATGACACTTCCCGGTTTATATACATATAGTTGTATTCCTGCAGAAGAATGGGTTAGTTTAACATCAGGTAAGCAATTTCTTCAGGACTACTGTGATTTAATCATTCATCACATTAACACGCATGATCAAAAACATAAATACTGGAGACTATAATTTACATTTAGTCTTGATATATTCTGTTATATGTTTTTATGTCTGAGAACCTATCTTTAGTGAAGTCACACACACACATTCACGCCTAATGTCTAAGATTTGAAAGGAGGGCGACACGTGCCATGTTTCATACGTTCCTGCAGCGTATGATGTCCTCCTCTGTCATTGCAGGCAGGACCTTCACCAGCTCTCGTATGCCATCTTGGACACTAAGAGTGGAATGGTACCCAAGCTTACGGATCTTGGCGTAGGAAACTTCATAGTCCCGTTTATCCTTGTCTTCCCCGTCCTCCGACAGCGTGATGATACACCCTGGGACCATCTCCTGGATGCACTTGGCCACGCTGGCCTTGGTCATGTTCATTTTCTCATCTCCGACGTTGAAGGCGCCGCCCTTCATGCGCTCGTAGTTCTTGAGGCTGAAGACGAAGGCGTGAGCCGCGTCCTTGCAGTGCAGGAAGGTGCGCCGGAAGGAGCCCTCGTAGAGCGAGAAGTGATGCTCCTTCAGCGCTCGGTTGGTCAGGTCATTCACGAGTAGGTCGAGGCGCAGGCGCGGGGACACACCGAAGACTGTCGCCAGACGGAGGGCAACGCCCCCTGCAGCCAACACGGCGGCCTCCCCCTCTGCCTTGGTGCGCCCGTACAGGGTCAGGGGGCTGATGGGAGTCTCCTCGTTACACGTACCTTCCACAGCTCCGTAACACGAGCCCGTGGACGAGTACACCATCCCCTGGTGTGGCTGCAACAAGCGGACGATGTTCTCTGTACCCTCCTGATGACAGATAAAACAGCACTTTACTTTCACATTCAGTAACTCACCATCATTAGGGGTGCTTTTACAATGTAAGGGCTAAGGCCCTACTAATCAAATTTCTTGGTTTTCATATTAGGGCATCTCGGTTGAAGAAACTCTTTACTTTCAAAGTTAATTTGTAGTTTCCATTTAACAATGTATTTAAAAGTTAATCAAATAAATAGTTTGAAAATAAAAAAGCCTGGTAGTAGGTACTAGTACATTGTATTTGATTTTGTGGCTCCTGTGATTAACACAGATGTCAACTTCTCTTTTATTTTTTTCCCAGACCATACCTTGTTGACCCTGACAGCAAGTTTGGGGTTGGCGTCGCACGCGGGGTAACCCACAATGGCCGCCAAGTGGACGATGAAGTCGACGTCTGCCATGGCCGCGGCCAGCTCGTCGACATCCAGGATGTCTCCGCAGACGACGCGCAGCCTGGGGTGGTCGGCCACCGGGAGGAGGGAGAAGATGCCGTGCACGAAGATATCATATACGGTGACGTGGTAACCTTCGTGCAGGAGCATGGGGACCAGCGAGGAGCCCAGGTACCCTGCCCCTCCTGTCACCAACACACGCAGACCGTTCTCACTCGTGATGTTAGGCATGTCGCTGGAAAGGGAGAGACAAAGTTGTAAGTGTTTGCATCAAGGAGACAAAAAACTGGAAGGCCCAAGCAATAAAAGTTAGGATGCATGTGTCCAAACTCTCCAATCCATTACCCTGTCCCTTCTGTTCTTCCCTGTCTTGGGTCAACCCCTCTGTGCTTTCCGAAATGTCAGATGTCATTCTAGTGGGAATGCTCAGGTATTGGCCTTACCTTATAGTTTTACATAGTGCATTGGGTGTACAAGTCACTTTAACGTAATTCTTATCATCTGATCATCATGCAGTGTGAACAGCTAAGTACAAAAACTATACAAAGGTACCCTTAGAGACTGACTGTGGGCTGGGCAAAGTCCTCATTTGAAGGTGAAGGCAGCATGGGGTCTGCATGGGGGATTTTGTGTTAGGAGTCGTGCAGTTACAGCAAATTCGTCCCAAACAAATTACGCTAATCTGAAACCACCAACATGCACAGTATTTCAGATCGTGCTTTACCAAACAAGTCACAGGTCCAACCTAAAAACACAAGAACATAGAAACAAAGACAAAGGTGTATGTGACATCACAGTTCATGGATTTGGCAAATGGGGCCAAAGGTGAAGACTAATTTTAAAGAAAAGTAAGCACTAGAAGTCTGACAGAGTAGCAGTTTTGTTCACTAACTTGCCGGCAGCTTGAGAGAATGAGGACCGACAAACTGTGTACAATTAAGAGTCTAAAAACTTCTTGTTGGTTAATAGTAGTAATAGTTTTTTTCTACCCTTATTCACCCCTGCCCCACACACCATTCACATTGGAACAATGCCAACTCAACCCAAACCATTTTCATGTATGTCACTTCTTTGAATGGGTGTAAAACAAAACGGGTTTTGAAGCTTTCCCATTCTACTTGGGGTATAGACATATTGAAACTAAAAACTCCAAAGCTGATTACGTAGTGATTTGTTAAACACACTGACCTAGTTTCAGTTAAAGTTAAACCCTTGTAGACCATGCAAAAGTCTTGTGACACATTTGCGGTTAGCTGAATACTGTATACTAGTAGCTCCGACTATGGCCTGAAGTTTGTTCAATGAGGTTCTGCCTTCCCAAGAATGCTATGCCGGTCAGAGTCCCCAGTAAATGAAGGTCAGGGGAATGTTGGCTTCTCGGTGACCACAAAATGATTGAATATGCTGTGAGAATGTTGCCACAATTGTCCTGTTGATCTGGTAACCAGGTTACGGTAATACATGTCTCTTTCTGTGCAAGGCGCGACACGACACACACTTCTGGGAGAGCTGAATGACTCAGCGTTTGTTGGGACAGTTGTGGCACGTGTGGGCTTTGATCTGTGGAGTACCTGTCCCTAATGTGACAGGCTGCCTTTTGACAGAAACTTAAGGATTTACCTGCGTAACCCTCTTAGTGTCAAGGCCAGGTGAAGCAAGGGTCACAGTCCCATGTAATGTGGGTTTCTCATCCACTGTCCCCTGAGCCAACCCCTGTCCTTCCACTGCAGTCTGCTTTTTACTTCCTGACCTACATGTTGTAAGTCAGGCACCTATCTTACATGTATATACCAGGGTTCCCCGGACCCTATCGGACACTGAGAGGGTAAGTAATTAAGTTGGCATCAATGGTCTGGTGACTCTGGTCAGAACTTCAGTCCTAGAATACAATTGAACTTGTCTATTCAATAAAATGTATCAAATTCTCTCGACAAGGTGTAAATAAAGGGACTAACTTTGAGCGTCATGACTATCTTTTGAAACTACTCCATAGTTTGGTTACCATGTGTTGGTTTGTGATGTGAGTGTTTGTAGATGTTTGCAGCATCTAAAGATTTCCCAGGTAACACTTTTACTTAACACATTAGTCATCCCCCAGGAGAGCCTTTTGGAAAGCAAATTTAACTTACTACAGTAACCTCAACCATATCTAGGTTGGTATATGTAAATGGTTTGTAAGAGTAATCATTGAAACACTGTGACAGATGTTAAGTAGCTAAATTTGATGGCGGTAGGGCATTACTTGAATTAGCATTCAGTGCTCACCAACTAATGCAAATATTATCTTAGTGATGCATATCTCAGTTGGTGGTAATCAAACACAATCTGTGGGCCTATTTGGCTCCTTGAAATGTTACTGTAAATCTGGAAATGTCTGAAAATTTTATTTTTGCAAAGCCATTACATGTTCAATATCTGTCAACATTATTCCTTGATCATACTACTACTGGACTACAAAAGAGAAAACTTGAGAGACACTGTGAGTGCGTACTGCGAAAAGGTAAGTAGAATGTAGAGTCTCTTCTTTGACCCCCTTCTTTTATGCTGAGTCATCTGAAAAATGCCATTGTCATCATTGCATCATTCAGCATTTCTTTGCTCCATCAACGATTAAAAAAAAAGGCGGCAAAGGAACAACCTGAACAAACACACTTAAAAACTCCTCAAAGAAACCAACCCGATTTGCCAAACAAAGAAATTTTACAGTGTTGATTTACGACAAAGCCGAAAGGTGTGGCCATACAGATGCTGTACACAATTTCATGGGCAGGTATTTACTATTGTTACACAGCATGACTCGGCATCTTTCTTAAGATACCCCTGTTTTCCTTAGATACAGGGGACCAGGTTTCCTGCAAGTAAAAGATGTGCAGTATAAGTTGTATAACGTTAATGCACATGAAAAACTAGCACAGGAAAAAATTATGTTTTAGAGTGAATTTAAAATACACCCCTGGTATATGCTTGAAAAATGATATTGTGTTTTACAAGATTTTAATGTTGAAAATATGACCTTGTGATATTAAGATCTCTTATTTGTTTCATGATTTTTATGTTTGAAAAACATACAAGTTATAGTCTTATGGGTCCCTTGGGACTAGGTTGATTTGCATATCATTATGAGCAAAAAAAATCAGCCTTTTTTGGGGGGGAAACCTTAATTTTTTTCAAAATAATTTAACAAGTTAACAATTCCAGGCTAGAGATGTAAATGATTGTTTTCAAATGAAGCAATAAATCCATCTACATGTTAACTGGTCTATTATAATGTAACCATCATGCATGATACATGTATTGAATGAATAATGGACAAATGGGACATACTGCCTACCTACCTCCGCATCAGAAAAGTCAAATGATCCAAAACCCAAGGAAAACACTCAAAAGTTGTTCCAAAACTTTAGGCATGAAACGAGTAACGTTACAACTTTAAACAAAAAGTTTATGGTAATAATTCCATATCAATACCCAAGGGGATCTATGATCTAATGTGGTATGAATATGCACTTTTTCATAATTTTGTATTCAGAACCGATACTGAAGGAACATGCCATATGCTGGCACCCAGGAGGTTCATACTAGTACGGTAAATCAATTTATTCCCGGGGGCCTTATACTAGTATATTTGAGTATCATTAAAACAGGACTGGAAAGGAGGTCTTGCGTTCGCGGTCGAAATAATTTAATTACGTTACGTTACTTACGTAGCACAAAAGTGATACAAATTATGAATTATGCATATTTGCGAAAATAAAACCACAGCAAATGTTACAGTACATGAATTAAACCTCCTGGTGCCAAACCCCCGATCACGACTGTTTTAGTGATTTAATAAAGAAGATAGAGTCTAGTGTGATGAGTACAAAGCAACTAACGAGACATTTCCTGTGCACCCCTCCCCCTTTCCTCCGCCACGCTATGTTCACGTGTAGACTGAGTCTCCAGTTCCAAACCGTCCAAAGAAAGGAAAGTGTCCTATAAACCGCTATCCCACAGCTTACATAACACTGTGCCACTAACACCGTGACACCCTGACCCTAGCTGCAGTCTCATCCGATCCCCGGTATAACGTGGATTATAAAACGGGCTTAGGTAATATTGGCGATCACACATTCACACACAAGTACTTACAAATATCTGTTTGATTCCCGACTAAATCTGTGATCCTACCTGGTTAGTCTGAGCCGTAAGTCTTGCCACACGACTGTAAGTACCGCAGACGTTACGTGAGCACGTTGTTTCCAGTCCAGATCAAGACGCCGGTATACCGACACGGAAGCGTGTGTGTCTCCGGTGGCAGGACTTCACTACGCATGCGCGATTCTGGGTCGCCCTTCTGCGCGTGCGCGGGATGTTAAAACCACATCAGTCATCCCGAATCTTACACAACACTAATATTCACGCGCATCTCCATGCATATGTTTAATAGAAAGCAATATCGTGTTACTGGCCTCCAATTTCGCTAACGATGGTTATTTAATAGAGGGTCGCAGAAGATCATTTGAGAAAGATAAAAGTAACTGCCTTACATCTGCTTGAAGATTACCGAAATCTTACACAACTGCGGTTTATCACGTGATTTTGTTACGTACCTCATGCATAGGGCATGGTGGCATGGTACCATTTAGCCACGTTGTTCATGGAAGAAGTAGGTCACCAGTGCACAAGGGCGTGGCTCACGCGCCACACGCTTGGCCGCTTGGCTGGCCACAAACGTCCTTGGTGAACCCGCGCCAAGAATGGCAAGAACATATATTGAGTAGCCTCCTTCGCAGTCTTGTTGGGCGTCGGCGTTATCTTTTCTCTGAGCGACGCGAGTAATAAGGACTCATATGCGGCCGCGAGGGACGATTTGCTGCCGTTTGCTGGGTTTGCCGATTTGCTGGGTTTCGCGCTCCAACATGTTGGAGCGCGAAACCTTCTCTCCGTGGCAAAAACTCCCTCGGCAGCAAATCGTCCCTCGCGGCCGCATATTACTCGCGTCGCTCAGAGAAAAAATAACGCCGACGCCCAACAAGACTGCGAAGGAGGTTATATATTGAGCTGGTTTCAAATTAAATGGATACAGGTCTGTGGGATCGTGGCATGCAGACCCTTTGGTCAAGCCAGGGAGAGCTTTATGTATACTAGCAATCGGACATTTACTTGTAGTATAATGTCCTTGATACTAGTAATGTAATACTGTCTTTAGTAGTCCCCCATATACTAGTAGTACGGCAGGCGTTTCAGGGTTGTTTTCGTTACTGAGGTTTGGGTTTGGGGTTCTTTTTGGCATGTTTTTAGGCTTTTTTATCGGGATTTCTGTTTTGCACTGAAATTTGGTGAAAAAAAATCCAGGGCAAAAGTGAAACCCCGATAAAAAAAAAAAAAAACGCCAAAAATAACCCCAAACCCAAACCTCTTGGAGAGTAGTTTTTCGTTTAATTTAACGACAACCATTGACGACAAAGTATGAAGGCTGTAGATTCTCGTTCTTCATGACAAAATGTCCTATAATTGGCAATCTTCAACTTCAAGCAAATGTTGGGAGGCAAAATCGTTTATAGGCGTTCCATTGTAAACCATGGTCGATAGGCCACCGAGGTTTTGTTGATCTATGTTGAGATCGCTGTTGCATACTGTTGATGGACAGGAGTGCCTGCTTGCTGACAAACGGCCGATGCATTAAGTTCTATTATGTACACTAGTCTGTTCTTGGGCCCTTGTCGTAATTACCTCCATGAAATGTGTCATGGAGGTTATATTTTCAGTTTGCGTTTATCTGTCCGTCTGTCCGTCTGTCCGTCTGTCCGTCTGTCCGTCTGTCCTTCTGTCCGTCTGTTGGTCAACAAGATAACTCAAGAACGCCTGGATGGATTGGTTTCATACTTGGTGTGTTGGTAGGGTGTGACGAAAACTGGAAGTGATTAGATTTTGGTCCCCCTAGTGGCTTCCCTTGGTACTGCAGCGCAACTTCCGGTTTTGATATCTCGCGATCTGGACATGCTAGGGTCATAAAATTTTGATGGAAGGTAGCTCTCATGCTTGGGAGGAAGTCACATGAGTTTGGGCCCCCTAGCGGCTTGTTCTGGAACTGCAGGGCACTTTCTGGCGAAATGTTTAAAAGCCAATAAGTCCAGACAGGAACAACATATTTTCATTATTTTTGGTGTGTAGGTAGCTGAGAGAGAGATGTACATAATTAAATGCAAATTATGCAAATGAGGACTTTATTTGCATAATTAATGAGGAAATTCTATAATTACAGTGTTTTACATTATACTACTACATGTATGTAACCTATGGCAGGCGGAACTTCAACAGATACTAATTATGCAAATTATGACCTAATTTGCATAATTAATGCGAAAATTCTATGATTTCGTAATGGTGAATGATGAGGATGTCATACTTGGGACATCTGTAAGTTAATCAAAAGTTAACATACACCACGATGCATATATCATGTTAATGCAGAGGTCATTTCCACAATTAAAGAAGAAATTTACATTTACATATCAAGATCATATTTCATGGAGGTATGAGATCTCGGAATTCTAGTTATTAGTAATATTATAGGGCATGCCAACTCCTCTCGCCCTCGACTCCTCCGTACGTAACGATATTGCCTCTCATGTCATACGGTGCTTGGAGATTGCATACTGTGGGAAAACAAAGCAGGTGGTAACCACGGGCATCTTTGCCACTCGTAATCTCCATGCAGATCTTTCGGTGCGGGTAACTGACCTAAGGCAGTATCACATTGGCCAGCCTGTATCCATTTGCCAGACAACATCCATTTCGGTGACTAATGGACACTCCTCTGGCCAATCAAGGAGCTTTCATCATGAAAGCTCCTTGGGCCAATGGATACTATACTGCCTTGCCACCGTATGATCTGCTTGGAGATTACAACTCGCATTAGGCTCAGTGCGCAGTTCCTGCACTTCTCAGAGCATCGTACAGGAGGCATCGTGATTGCTTTCAACACATCTCTCCCCTTGGTTATAAAAATCATTCATCAGTCCGAGTAAGTAAATTTTGAAATCGCTTAAATTTTTGTTTTAAGATTTATTTCACTCATTCACAACTCTAGCAGGCGGACTGTAATTCTGGTATCCTCTGGAGAAGACATTGCACAAGCCTTCTGCAACTGGACATAATATACTAGTATACTAGTTATAATTACGCCTCTGACGGGTCGCCAAAAGGTTTCCCTATCGCAAAACTTTTATGTTATATGTTTTTGTCTGTTCTCTCCGTAAAACACCTGATTGAATATTCTTTCCAGACTAATCTCCAAGTATATGCTACGGTAGCCAGACCGTATGTCGGTATGATACTGTCTTGCCACCGTAGCATCTGCTTCGAGATTATTTCCAGACGACCTTTGACCACCCCACCCAACACCAGAGCGAGGCTAATACATCCAACATGGCGGAGTCTATTCATGTTGCGACGTGAATCCGCACTTTAGGAAGTTTTCCGTTATGTCCAGACGTATTTAGGCGATTTGGCGTGCAGATAAAAGATTCCAAGCATGTCCGGTGGATTCAAGTCCTACGTCAACATGAACGAAGTGGAGAAAACGGAGCCAGAAGTCCAGAAAAAGGTGTCTAGATTTTGGTGGGAATTTTCGCGGTCGAACACCTGAGGAAAATTTATTGTACAGTACACCCATGTGCCTGTGCTTGGCGTGTGACATTGTTTTTTGTGTGTGCTTGGCAGAAAGATTCATATATGGGGGATCAATTTTGTATTGTGTTTTTTTCTTGTAGGACGTGAAGAAAATCGCCAACGAAGTCTTCGGAGGCCCTCTGGAACCAAAGCTTCTACCAGGTATGAGCAAGCAAACTCAAGTCAAACAACGTTTTGATTTTGCGTTTTCTCATAAATATCTATACTATTACATTTTACATCCTGTCGGAGATTTTTTGAAATTCGTTTCTTGACAAACTTACAAACTGAAATTTGTAACTACACTGTATCACATAATTTATATAATTACAGGCAAGGAGGTTAAATACAATACTTGTATTTTACCCTCCTTGTTACAGGTGGACCTTCAGATCATAATCTATATGTAATACTTTCTTCTTCCCTTGATGTCCATAATTTTGTAGTTATGTGTATTCCTGTAACATCAACAGCGACAATAATGCTTTATTTTCTATTTTCTTGTGTGATGTTCCACTCCATAGCCTGCTTGAAGTTGAAGTATTATTAAGTGTGTAATTTAATACTCTTATTATTTACATGTACATAAATAACATGTAGATGGCAGTCAATTCATCACAAAGAGAATTGTGTTTGACCTGTAATTAGTCATTTATATAACATGAAAGAAGAGAAGAAGAGACATGGAAGTCTGGGTTTGAAAAACCACAGGTCCCGATGGTGTGCCCATCATGGAATCCGGAAAGACAACAAATTTCTTTACTCGACCCAGGTGAAAATACTAGTAAGTACAAAGCTCTGGCTTTGGACATCCTCTCAGATTTGGAATGTAAAGCCTAAAAGGGGAGAAAATAACTTAGGGTCCTTACTGGAGTGAGTAGACCAAACCTTACAGTGTTGAAAAGGTGTTAATCCCAATCCCTCCACAAATGTGGTTGATAGATACATTTTTTTAATTCCCCAGGGGAACTGGTGATCGCTGAAGGTCATAACGTTCTAAAGTTTGACTCAACCGATGACTTCAACCATGGCATTTCTGGAGCCCTCTTCTGTACAAACTTCAAGATCAGCTTTGTGACAGCGAACAGGTCTTCCTACGACTTGGTATGTTATTATACTCCTGATATATATTCCAGTGTACTTACTCACTCTGGGTCTGGGTCAGTCTACTGAGGAAGACCAGAGTGACTGGTTGAAAGCTCTAGGTGAGAGAATCTTCGTGTTGGATCAAAAGTTTTAACTTTAAACATGTAACTACCAACACAGATGAACTTTCATGATAATACTTACTCACTCCTTGTGCAGTCAAAAAAATTATTCATTCTCTCGTAAACCCATTTATGCTTACAAGTTGTATGAATGGTTTTATTATTAACTGTATATGTATGTCCAAACTGATATGTTCACCACAAAATGCACCCATATAACTTGCTAGACCATCAGTTGGAACAAGGAGCTTTTTGGTTGGAACCAGTTTTTGAGGTGGCAGGAGAACACCAGAAGCTTCTTTTAACCAAGGACGTTTTGATTTTGAACCTCCTTGTTTTAACATATTCAAACTCAGTCCTGAAATGTTTGCAGTGGTTTTATTTCCATGGTGACCTCTCCACTTCAAAATCAAGACACAGCGAATACAATGATTGTGCATGTTTTTGTTGTATTAGCTGTACTACAATTTGTTTTAACTGGGAAAACCTCCATTCCCCTTGACCTCCCACTTCTCAATGATTAAATTAATGAATTTTACTGGAATTTTGGAACTTTGCCTTCCCCAGTCTGTTACATGTATTGGTAACAGCTTGTTAAATGGATCAAGATTGAAGAGTCACAATGTAACTTGACAGTGACAAGGAGTGATGTGTTATGCCGAAGCCGAATGACGGTTATACTGGCCATACAGATACAGATACACAGATGTCAATCTGGCTGAATATAAGGTGTTGTTGTAAGTCATGAGGAGTGCCTGCATTCACAGAGTTTCAATGGTGTGTTGATGAAAGATCCTATTACATGATTAGTGGAATCGACATGTGGAATTTTAATTGGCACATCACAATAATTCTACAACTGATGAAGGTCACAATTTGTGCATGGACTAACTACATCATGACAAAAACACTTCCTGTATCTCAGGAATGTTGTGTTGAAAGAAAATCCTAGGAATCTTCTCCAGTGCCTCTTGCCAAAGCAGATAAACCAGAAGCTTAGCATACTTTTTAAGATAACAGAAGGGTATAGCTAAGCAGGGTATGTCTGCAAAAAACAGCAGGATTTGTAAATAGACTGTTTCCATTTTCCTTTCCCCTGTGTATCTCAACTGAATAACAAGAAGTGTTGCCAGAGGAGGCCAAGGCATTTAACGACTTGCACATGTGTAGATTTGTTTAGCCTAGTTCTGTCTTGTGCATGTAAGTATGCGGGTTATTCTTGGCTACATGTATCAAGGACCTTACAAGATCCAATAAAAATAGAAACGACTCTCCTGCTCCAATACGAAGATGTTGTCATCTTTTAGGTGACACCAATTTGATTTCTCATGAAAAGAGACTGAAACTATTAATTCCCTAACAAGATGTAATCAAATGGTCTGTTATTGTACAGCGCTGGTATGCAAAAAAAGTCGGTTCAAATCAATACAACCTTGTCATTGTGCCCATTTTTCTGTACTTAATCTTGTTACTTGACTCAGAAACAGATTTGGATATGTGACTACTGTGGTGATTTCCTTCCCCCTTTCCCCATGCTGAAATCCCATTACATGACTAACCAGTCTTGCTTCATATTCAGTTCCACAGCCCCTGCGTGGGTAGAAAGGGTCACCAGATCTAAAGGCTACATGGGAAACCAGCCAGTTTCCACTTCATTTCATGTGACTACATGTATCAATACCCTAGGCCAAGTCTAAGCAATATGTACAAATGTATATAGTAACTGCTGTACCATTCAGGCCATTGACCTTTGATACATAGTAACATACTGCTTGTTACATTGAGGTCAATGACCTTTGATACATCCTGCTCATAACAGGTTTGCATAACCTGTGTTTTACCTCTGGTGGCTTCATGTTAGATGACATGTTTTGTTTCCTCAGGGTGAATTGAGACAGAGAAACCAGCTGCTGTCTGAACACGATATTGCCCTGACTTGCGTGGAGGCTATTTATCAGGGTAAATTCTTATAACAAATCATTTACCTTTAAAATTATATGTATTAACCTATGTTTATGTAAAGTTCCTTTTTTGGTCAACATTTTATAGCTTTGAGATGTTTTGCTCCAGGTATTTTGGTGGTCCTTTTTAGGTGACATCTTGGGTAGAGACAATTTGTGAAAAGCAATATTTGGTGTTTTGTGGAATGATCACAAAGTCTAATAGTTATAGTGGTATGTCTCCCTGTATGCAGTGTGGAATGGCAAGAAGAAACGACTGCCACCTGGTAGCAACATACAAGGCAGGGTTGGAATATTAGAGATTCATTGTAAGGTGAGAATGCTATCTTGCTTCTTTCAGTTCTTCCCATTTCCTTTGTAATTTTGCTGTTTGTTTATACAGTGATATGTTAATTGCAAACATTTTGCACATCAACAAAATATAATTTGAGATTTATAAGACTAAGGTTGATGACATGTATTATTGTCTTTGGAAAGTACTTATAAGTTTAATAATTATCATTCTCTTATTCTTAATGGTAGAATGATATAAGCATAATTTTAGTCTTCTTGGAAGCTAATTCTTGTAATGCAAGAATTATTACTTTACAGGAGTGTTTTGTGTTTATGTTGTGTTTGTTTGATTGGTAAGTAAAGATTAACCACAGTGTAATATTTCTTACTGGTAATCTAACTCTCCCCTAATTTGTTAATGCAGGATTTCAGGATACTGCCCTTCAGCTTCAAGTTTACTCCTAAAGAGGCTGAGAGAAATGTAAGTAATGACACATACAGACTTTTTTGTTTTACACATCATATATTCATATAGTTACACAGCAAATGAAGGTAATAGTATGTGTCAATCAGTGGGAGCTAATTGAGTTATCTTGTTTCCATGGTTCCCAGGTAGTCAATGCCATCCTGCACCACGCCTTCCCCACCTCGCTGGACCTGCTGTTTGCTTTTGAGTACAACCCAGGGAAGAACCTGAGGATAGGTATGATGAGTGGTTTTCAAATCTATTTAACACCTTCATGTATAGCTGTTGGGTGAATAGAAGACCTGCTTTCAACAAGTTCATACGACTACATACATGCACAGATGCAGGTAATATCGCAAATTAATTTCACCTGTGTATGTATGTCTCAGATTATATGGTCGCACTGAAAACTGAATCATTGAAATTCATGACATCAGATTTAGAAAGATCTGCACAACTATAATTTCTCCTACACTAACCTGTGTGTAAGACCTGTGGTATTTCGAGCCAGATGAATTGTTTTGCTCGTCCTACCTTCCTCTCAAGGTATTGCAGACACCCCAGAGTTCCGAGCAGTGAAGGACTGGGAGAGGGAGTTATCCAGAGTGCACCCTGCTGGCTGGAGGGTCAGTTTTGCCAACACCAACTTCAAGATGTCAGACACGTACGTTTTATTTCACTTAGAACCAAAACAGCAAAACATCTACTCACTTAGAGTCAGTGCTCTGTATACTTTCATGCATGATAGGGCTGCGTACCATGCTGTGGCAAATTTTTTACATCCCTTGTATTTGCTCTTGACATTGTTCTAATGATGATTCTCTGTCTTCAGGTTACCAGAACAGTTCATCGTGCCTTCTTCCCTGTCTGACCATGACCTGAACAACTCCAGCCCACACTTTGTGGACGGCAGAGTTCCTGTAAGTATTGCCAGTTTGTGCAGCTACACGTTTATACCAATGTCACATTGGAAAAACAATTTTGGGTATCTCAAGGTGCTGAATTATGTCTTTAAAGAATAGTAATGCTAATAGGAAGGCAATAGATTGCGATTACATATTCCATATGGTTTCAGAACTCATACTTGGTATCCTTTTGTCCTTTCATATCAATATTCATCCTCAGTTTTTTCACCTCTCTTTAATAGCAAAACAGTAAAACTAACTGCATTAGCCAATCCTTATACATGTACATGTACATGTACTATCAAAAATGGCTAAAATTACCAGGTGGTCTCTAGTAGAGGTTTAACTAGAATCAGCTTTAAACATTTCAAATAATACCTTTCCTTAGCCAAGCAGTCACCAAATACATGCAGGAAATGACTCCATATGAGTAAAATTGTTATACATGTATGTATGAATGAGTTGAAAACAGACTGTGAAGATGAAGTTTTGTTTTTGGCTGTTCCAGTTGTGGAGTTGGAGCCACCCAAATGGGAGTTCCCTGGTCAGGATGGTGGAGCTGAGATCAGACACAACACAAACACAGTACCTAGAAAGGTAAGCAAGCAGTGCTCGAAAGTACTCAAGTAGTTTTTGATCTGTCCCCCAGAACCAAAAGACAAATTTTACGCATGCCTTTTGAGTCATAAAGTTGAGCTTTGAAAGGTCAAAAGCTACTTTTTGAGTTAAGAATTAGTACAGGATTGGAAACTGTATTCATAGTTTTTACAATCAACAGTAATTTACATTGTTTTGACCATGTGTGCTTTCTGCTTTTACCTATAGATATGTTTTGCATAGATACTATCTGATAAGACATCAATGTTGAGTGGAAAACAATGTAACTTTTTACTTACAAAAATATTTTGAATTAACCTTTAATCTTAGTATGTTTCGGCCATCTCAGTTAATAGTATCTATAAAAGTATCCAACAGTATCCTTAATATTATAATAAAACATTAATCATGAACATTGAACACATACACTACGGCTGGTAATACATTATCAATTTATCCATAATAAATCTTGTGTGTGGTATTAAGGAAAGGATAATATAGTGTATTCAGTCAGCATGATAAATAATTCAATACACGGATGTCAATATATAGCATTTGGGGGAACTAAAAGGCTCAGTCTCCTACTTAAGCTACAGTGTAGCATGTACATGGAGAAATATTATCAAATGTGCTATAAACAGAAAAGTTGCAGAGAGGAATTATAACCTATTGGCCTCAACTCACATTCACTACATTGTAAAAGTTCAGCAAGTTAAAGCCAGCACCATTCTAAACATATTCACGATCATTATTTTTTCATCACAATCTACAGTCATTTGTAAGTGAACATGTATTATTGACAGAGCCATAAATCAAGAATGCAGAAACTGTAACATTGGTTCACACAAGGTGTTAATTTTGTTCAGCTTTGGTGTTATTTTCTTTATGTGGTGTGGAGGACTATAAGCACATACATACACTGACTCCATGTTCTGTACTGTTTCTTATGTTATTGCTTCATGGGCTTTGCTGGTTCAGGCACTGCCTACCATCCACTCAGGTGGTGCCACTGTAAGTCACACACGTTACGCTTCATCTACAAAAGCACAGACACGAACATCCAGCTTAAACTCTTTATTAACCTTGCTGGATGTAACTTAAGTGCACTTGTTGTGACCATAAAATGCAACCATACATGAAAAAGAGGTATATTTTAGTTGGATTGGAAATTGGAAAGGCACTTTTTTCAAACTTATATAATGTTCAGTTTTTAGGATGGGGATAAGGTTTGTGGTGTTTTAGTGACTCATATGATTTCAGCGTGTACCAAAATAAAAATGATTTTAGACCTTTTCACACATCCCATTGCATGTTGGGAGATGTGGGACACTTTGAGTAGCATGGGCAAAATCATTCTCATGATAACATAAACTGGAACAGACACAGTATACATGCACTGTATAAAGGGCATTATGGGAATGATTTTGTTTGCCCCCTGAGCGACCCATAGTGCCCCCTGTCCATGACGTGATCGTAAAACGACTACGGTAACTGCAGGGTGACTAAAAGAAAGATGAAAATTTTAAGGCCAAGTTGACTATTTCTCAACTTTTTTTGCAGGGGAGGTTTAGACAGGTACGTGGAAAGTACTGTAATCAAATTGGTGCGGCCAAAAGGTGATAACTAACTAGACACAGCATTTCATGCCATGTTAATCACTAACAAGCCAACAGCATTTCATGTTAAAGGAACTTTTTGTATAACAAAAAAGTTATCCAATAAAAGTACTAAAATGCAAACTAATTGTTAACAATGCTGTTGACTAATTGTTGCCATGGCAAGATTACATAGGGCCACACAAAATCAATTTCTTGGTTCAACCATAGAGGCATTTTTCTACCTCCATGGTTCAACTTCTCTCAATAGAAGATTGTGTACTCATTTTCTTCTCAGATATGTTAATTTTCCGAGATAGCATTATATTTAAAGTCTAGAGACCAACAAATTGAGTTAGTGTGGCCTAGTGTAGGATGAAACTGATGTCTGTTTACAGAAGTTGTATCTCTGTTATTGTCTGTGCTTGTAGTATGTTGAGGGCAATAGAGAGCACCCACCCCGAGAAAACCAAGGCTTCTGTTATCGACCTGGGCAGACTATGTCCCTCGCCCAAGTACATTCAGCAGGCTTACTACAAACTACGGGACCTGTGTATGCCAGGTCAGTATGTAGTATAGTACACTTTTAAAGCAATGCTTCACTATTCACAGAATATTGTCATAATGTGGTCATCAAGGTTTGAAATACTTTTTTTGAAAACTTTATCATAAAGTTTATGTAGTACCAAATGTTGATTGAGCTAATTTTTATTTCAGTATACACATTTGTCCTAGTTGTTATTGCTATGTGAAAACATAAACATATGTCATACTTAATAAGTTAATATGTTCTTAATAGCTGGTGCTGAAGACTTCTGGGCTGCTGACCAGAAGTGGTATAGTCTACTGGATGGGACCAAATGGTTACAGTGTGTCAGGTACTTTGTTCTATATCCTAATCCTAGGTCCTTGAGAACACTGGTACCTAGTGGAATTATGAGAGCAGTGTTGACATCATTATGTTTAATAATAATAGCAATGATGGCATGGTTGATGTTTAATTGTTCTTTTATGAGGGAGAAAAAAGTGTTTGATTATACATGTGCACATGTTGTTTGTTCCACAGTGCTTGTCTGTCTGTGTCGTCTGCTGTGGCTGAGAGAATAGCTGGCAGTAGGCAGACTGTGGTGCTTAGAGGTATGATCACTTTAAGTTCTACTATTCAACATCTCTCCAATGCTATTTCCCCACTTGCTTATTTGGAAAATCTGCTGTGACATTCTTTCTTTTGCACTCAAGTACACTCTTACACATGTATATCTACCATATTAAATACCCAGTCTGTTGTAATCTGAGTTTGACATTAGACTGATGCATTTTCAAAGTGGGCACAGAACTTGAAGAGCAGTTAGTCAGATTTAGGTGTGACGTGTCATTTGGTGTGACAAAATCTGCTGCCACCACATACCTGCAAAGTTGATGGGTTATGCTGAATGCTGGTTATTGTAGTCAGCCAGTTGCAAGTTGTGACACAAGCAATGAGTGCAAGTCAGTTTTGCCCCCCATCCCAGTTGAATGACATTGTGTTTTATTGCAGAGTACGATGGTCGTGACCTGTCGTGTGTGGTGTCGAGCCTGGTGCAGGTGATCCTGGACTGTCACACCCGTACCCTGGTGGGGTTCCAGTCCCTGGTGCAGAGGGAGTGGGTGGTGAGCGGACATCGCTTCACCGACAGGCTGCACCACGTGCACGCCAAGGACAAGGAGAACGAGGAGGTACATGTAGTCATGGTTTGAAATGTACATGTCTTCTTGGACAGGTTGTCACCGAAGACAGGATTCATATGTAATTTGTAAATGAGGCCACATCAATTTGATTTCTTGACTTGTCTTTTGTTAGTTCAGCAAGAGGTCAAGAGGAGAATGTAGTGTTGGTGAAAACTTAAATGACTTTACTCCACAAAACAATATTTCAATGCTCAGCCTGATTTAAAAAAAGTCCTTGCATGACATATCTTAAGACAAAGTTGACATTGTATTTTAATTACTGTTTTTGTCATTCAAGACCATAGGTTACTTGTTGAATTGTTGTTCAGGTACATTTACATGCGGCTCTAATACTAACCAAGTTTCTGATCCTCCATTTCTCTGCCCTCCAGTCGCCAGTGTTCCTGTTGTTCCTGGACTGTGTGTGGCAGCTGCTGCAACAGTTCCCATCATGCTTTGAGTTCACGGAGACGTACCTGACCACCCTGTGGGACAGCGCCAGGGTGCCGCTGTTCGCCACCTTCCTCTTCAACAGTGAAAGGGACAGGTCAGTGTCAAACCTTCTGTCACTGTTTGCATAACTGGTTAACAAGATAAAAAGGATAGTTGAGAAACTTTACCACTGTGAAATGTCATGATTTTTCTGTGGTTTTGCCTTTTTATGTCCAGATATGTAGCCTGCATGGATGCTAAGCGAGACAAGAACGACAACACGTCGCCGACCCTGATGTCTGTGTGGGACTGGTCCCTCCAGTTCTCCGACCAGGACCGTCTGCTCTTCAACAACCCTCTGTACGGCGGCAAGCTGGCTGAGTACTTCCCCGAACACCCCTCGAATGGCCCCACAGTGGTTCCTCCCAACCCCACCAACACGCTGGGGAGCTTCAAGTCCAGGAACAAGTGGAAGAGCAAGAAGAAGCAAAAACAAGCCGGCGCATCTGCACAGGTGTCGTTCACAGCTCCTTCAACACCAACTTACAACGGGCCGCTGTTCCCGATTAACATTGGAGCCGGACTGAAGTTATGGACCCAATGTTACATGAGGTGGATACCGTGGGCCCACACTGTCGGTGGTGGCCCTCCCTCGGAGTACTTCCACCAGTGTCTCCTTGTGGATGAACTTCACATCTTAAACATGAAGATCCACGATCTAGAGACGTCTAAACCTGATGAGCACAACACCAGCCAGGACAGCGGAATGTTCTTCACGTTCGAAAGCCCCCGAGGGTTTGATGCAAACGATTCCCTAACGTCTGCATTTCCCTACTCCCCTATAGGAAGCATGGACAGGAAGTCCATAGTGGGAACCCCTCTCTTCTCCTTCCTTCGTAGGATGTCTGTTTCAAGCTACAATGGAGCAGCAGCAGCAAACGGGGATGACTGAGTTTCTCTGTCTGTATTATTAGACCACCTGATTTTTTTTTAAATTCCCAAGTCAAATGACTCTAAATTGGCAAGAACTGTAGTATGGAGGCTTTTAGAACTTCAAGGTGATTTTTCACACTATAGTCTGTATTTTCAGAGATAACCTGTAGTTAGTTGTGCTGTGTCCCCTGCTGTGTATGTGGCCTTGATAGTACATGTAACTGCCTTGTACATGTAGGCTGGCAATCTTGTAGACCAAGAATGCCATTTTGAAGCTTTGTCGAAAAGAAGAGCATTTTTAACAGACACTTGTTTTATTATTAACCTATTGTTCCACTGTATTTTAATTTTTTAACTTAATTCTTGTAGATTTGTATCTGATTCACCTCTAAGTAATGTACATGACAAAAAAGAAGTTCTTAAGAGCGATTGCTTTCAATTTGTAATTCAGCATAAGATATTGAAACTAGAATTAAGTCATCACAACCATTACTGTCATCTTTGTTGATTATAGCATGATGCCTATACTTGCCATTATTGATCATGTACCTAATACTTGTTAATTCATTTTAAAACATAATCTAATGTTGTAAATATTCACATGAAGGTGCAATGTTACCAATATGTCCCTTTGTTAGTCTTGTATATTTTGAGTCAGCTGTTGTTAGCTGTAATACCAGTAGGTTAAGATGGGATTGTAACCTCTTCATATTTAATGCATCTCTAGATAGTCATACATCATGATGGGAACAATGCATGTACAGTGCTGTAATAAGTGACAGCTAGTTTTACCTAATCCCCAAGCAGATGTAGGGTTTACCTTGGAGTAGTTGGAGTTTTATATGTGTATTTTTGAGGCATTTTCTTTGTCTTTCTCCTTGTTTCTTCTGTAGCAGGAAGGTGATGAGATAATAATGCGGACCACAAGAAAGATAAAGAAAATGTCTCAAAGCTGATCCTACATCTACAAATGTAATTGGCATTAGTTTTACCCCTTCATAATCAATGTAAGTGTAATTGCACATCGATGAGGGGTTGTAACTGTATGTACATGTCAACTTACTGTGGTGTATCTTTCAAACCTGAGATTGCAATCATGCTATTATTTGTTTCTTGACAGCATAACTAATTTTCCAATCACTGCCATGCCAAGTGAAAAAGGACATGCCCCACAGTTCTTATAAGTTTTCCTTTTTTCCATATTGCTTAAATCTAAAGTTACTTGTTGAGTCCCGTGTAAAATCATCAAAACTGTTGTACTTGACCACACAAATCACAAAGGATGACGCCTAAATCTGTTTGGATATTGCTTTATGTTATTGCTTATCATTGTGCAAAGACTGATACCAGAAGTCATTAACATAATCATGATTTCACTGGATGAATAAACACATAACTTAAATAGATCCAAAAGCAAAAGAGCTGCTTGTGTCTGGTTTCTACACTTGCATGTTTCCTGTCTCTATCTGCTGACTGATGCTGTAGATATAAATATGCATAGATGAGTCCACTGAAGAAGGTTCAACTGTTGTCAACAGTGCCATTTAATATGCCAACAGAAGTTCCAAACAGATCGTCCATAAAGTACTCCCATGTTTCTGAAATGGTGTCAAGGAACTTTTGGTTTAACACTGAGGAGTTTAGTAATTGAGTCTGATGTTTTCTTGCTTTGATCTTGTGCAAGCCTGGAGTACTGTTGATGTGTTAGACCAAAGCAGACGATCCCGATCACAGGAAAGAAGCCCACCCAATGTACATCTGGCACAGCAGTAGATCCGATGTGGCCTCCTGAAACAGAAACACAAAAATTACACGTAACCACAAGACCACATGAAAGTTTTCTGACACCAACAGTTGAAGTTTTAGTTCAAAAAGGTCACACCAAGGCAATCTCTTGGATCTCTCTAGGAAATTTTTATTACAACCCTGGATCAACTTGTGTTACCCAAACTTATCAAATTGTGATACCTGTATGAGGTGGTGAACATGTCCTTCAATAGACAGTGGAAGTCCTCGCATCTTCTTGAACACCCCCTGAAGCCGCTGGTCTATGTCTCTCACATGTGTCATCGCCTACAAACAGGGACCACATTAACCATTCAGGTTTCTACTATTACATCAAAACACTAGGTAGGCGAGTGAGATCCAAAAAAGCTGAACAATTTCCAAGTGTAAGATCTTACAATATATCATAATGTTATAACATGCTAACAGCTGAAACTTATTTACAAAATGTTGCTAATTGCATCTTCTGTATTTCAGTACAATTTGATTATGAACTTACTCCCCACCATACAGAAGAAGTGTAAGAAAACCTGCAGGGTACTGTCACCTTTTCATTGCTGATCTCTCCTGACTCGGGAACCACAGACCTGGTGCTTTTGTTCACACGGGACCACTCCACCAAAGGGTCGAAGATAAAGGACCTTAACACACTGCATGGACAGAAACATCAGGATCAATTCACAGGATAGTCAATACAACATGTCTGTGAGCTGTATGTACAGAAAACTATACTTTGTAGTTTTTACCAGGGTGTAATTTTGCTACAGACTACACATTCAGCACCAAGGAGAAGACCATGCTGTACAGTGCTCTACAGACTACACATTCAGCACCAAGGAGAGGACCATTCTGATGTAAGAATATATGATCATGTTAGGTGATTTCAATTCTCCAGCTTTTTAATACCGTGTACAATGAAGACCAAACAAAAACTCACCACATGAGAGGGTCCTTTTGTTCTCTCATGACTTTCATGGTTGTCTCGCAAGCCCGTCGGAAGATCCCCTCGTATCCCAAGGGACCCTACAGCACAGATATACATTGTGCATGGCATGGTGAGATACAAATGTATATGGCACCATGTTTGCCACACTATGCAATCTATGTTTAGATATCAGTATAACCTAACACAATTTTCCATTCAATTTCAAATTGAAGTCTAGAAACATATGCCTTTACATGCTTGTATTGCCAGAGAAGAAAGTATGCATGAGATCATCCTGACTTACCATTGCGTTGACCATGTTGTGTGTGAGGCGGAAAGGCACCAGCTCTGGCCAATCAAACGTCTCTCCCTGTCCACACAAAAATTCATCCCATACTGTGACTACTCACTGAGCCATGTGTGCTTAATATATCTAATTAAGATATTTGTTCTATCATGCTAATGTCACAGATACATACATGTGCAGTTTTAAAAGTTAAATTACAGTCAAACCATGTAATAGCACATGTACATGCCCAAGGATAAATTGCAGACTAATTTAGTACACTATTCATCAGCTTAAGAATTAACATTGCATAATCTAATTATAAGTGTAACATACTAGTATCTCTAGAATGAGAATAATCCATATACATGTAGTACAGGTAGGTAAAAGTCTCCCAAAAGAAGCTGGAGAAAGCTGGATAGTTCCCTGACATGCCCCACCTTGTTGAAGAGACAGTTGAAGTCCACATGTACACAGTCTCCGTTGGTGGAGTCAAACAGGATGTTCTCTCCATGCCGATCCCCCAGACCCAGGATGTACCCCACCATGGACATCACTGCTGTGGTACGGCAGTAGTTCAGACGGGCCTGGTACCTGGGCAAGTGGAATCAAAAACAAAAACAATTTTAATTGCTCACAAAGTTCCAACAATGTGGACCCCCCCCATAAAAGCGGCATGTTGACAAATAGAGCATTTTCAGTCACTCTGTATCAATGAAGTATGGGCAAGTGGTGACTACCATGCTGGCCTTCATATTTGCATTTACATGGATCATAGATGAAACATACACAACAATTTTATGTTCTTTGGCAAGTTTTTAAGCATTCATCTTTGAGTTTCAAGCATTTACTGGTGGTTGTTTAAGAGGCTAAGAAGAAAACACTTAGGCTGTGATTCATTAAGATAGAACTTGACACTAACATGGCAGCAGTAATGTCTCAAGAAAAATCTCTCCCCAGTAGTTAGAGCCTGGCTGTAGTAAGATGACTACTCACCATGAGGTTGGATCAGGAAACACTTTAAGGAACCACTCCCTGAACACAGGAGGGTGTTTGGGCAAGATGGTGGTCTGGAACATGTTGAGTCTCTCACTGGGGACAATGCAGTTATCAGAAGTTGCAGAAGTATGAAATATAGAACATTAGTTATGAATATTACTCTACTTGATATCTGAGTATCTTGTATTTGTAAATTCATCTATTACAAGAACTGACAGAAAATTGGATGTCACTAGTAAGCCTCTAACAGTGCCTTTTGAGCTAATACCAGTCTATCATCTGTCATAACTTATAAAATACTCACTCTAATTTCATCTCCTTTGAAAGGAAGGGCTTGAACTCACTGGCCCTGGTGTACATGCCCTTCTCCCTATTAAGAAACAAAACAGCAGTAGTAAATAAACAGAATACCATCAAGAACAACAAATATGCTATCAATATATGCATTTGGCATGAAGGAAGTGACACTAAGTGGAATGTTAAGGTTGTTGAGTTCAATCAGAGATAGCAGACTTCACCCCCTTGAACGAAAGTGTCCTCTGGCAGAAGATCTATAAACTGCATGATTTATTTGTTCCCTCCACACTGTCATAAGAATAACTATGCTTACTTGTAGATCTTGATGAGCACCTGACGTAGAGGGTGAGTGTTGTTGACCCATTCTATCAGTCCACATTCTTCATTCAGGGGAACCACTGACTGTATGACAGATAACAACAATTACAGCTATTGGTTGTAGTGTAAGCAACCATTCAGGAGGGAGCCAATAAAGAAAATGGCAACATGATAAACTTTCAGCACCAAGGAGAGGACCATTCATAACAGTGTTGTAAAGACTATCCATTCAGCACCAAGGAGAGGACCATTCATAACAGTGTTGTAAAGGTTATCCATTCAGCACCAAGGAGAGGACCATTCTTTACAGTGTTCTATACACTACCCAATCAGCAAGAAGGAGAGAACCATTCTTGACAGCACTCACATAGGTCCTGATGTACAGCTGCCTTCGGCGGGACTCAGGGTCTTTCCTCAGACACTTGTTGACAATGGCATTGAACTCCATCAGACGACAGTCCTTCCGCAGGTCATCCTGGAGATGAAACAACAATGGCATCACATTACAAATATGTAAGCCTTTCCCTTAATTTTAAATTTTCAAAGAAACAGGCAGGTATTGGAACTTTTTAGATATTCTTATGTATTCTCTTGTTTGAAAAGTACACATTTAATAGTAGTCATCTTATTCAAGAGGGTCAGAAGATCTTCAAGTCTCCAAAAATGCTAGAGCTATAAATAAGGACACCAACAAGGTGGCAGACGTAGTGATGACGTCAGTTGAAAACGTTCTATTAAGCAGCAGCATCTCCTTGGAGCCTTCAAACAGTGGCCTATAAGCCTATACATTAGCACTTACGTGAGGTTTGCACATGAGGAAGTATGCCTTCCCGTCTGAACCCTTCACTGCTATTTTCTTTGGCTTGGCTGCAGAACTCAAAACCTCCACCTAAAATGTACATGTTGTTACCAAGAGTGTTTCATCCAATCTATCCTAGTACCAAACATAGTTTTCCTTCTCATGGAAACAAAGAAAACCAGTTGCTCATGACTAGCACCAGAAAAAGAACATCAACTTTTGAAATCTTTAAAGTAGATTGTTCCTTTTTTGAGATTCTGGCTCCTGTTCTGTTAAGGGAAATGTTGATTTTTACCTTGCAGCAAAAATCTTAAAAAGTGTCCTAAGCTTAAAAATGAAGTTAAAAGCAGTATGTTGCAGGGTAGGAATACAATATTTGTGCAACTGGATTCCTTGCTCACAAAGAAAAACTCTGGTCTGGTCTGGATTGGAGCATTTCATGTTTTTGTGTTACCTTGGGTTTACACATCATGATGTAGGAATGACCATCAGTACCACGAAATGAGAACTTCTTGGGGCGTTGCAAGGATGGCAAGAGCTCTACCTACAACAGATTGTAGCAGCAGGGATGGAATGGCAGAGAAACAGAATGCAGGAAAATGTGTAATAGAAACACAACTCATCATCAAAGAATTGTAGACACATGACATTCACAGGAATGAAAGACACCAGATGAGGAGAAGAAAAGTTAATTACAGATTGAAGTAAGAAAGCAAGTGTCTCTGCATGAAATGGTATGCAAGAATGCTATACTTTGGAGAGTTGGCAGGTATTCTAGCATGGAGTGCATTTAGGATAACTGGTGGGTGACTGTATTAAAATTGACTTTAAAGGAAGACAGTGGAAAAGCATGGCAATTGATGAAATGGAAAAAGCTCTATATGTAAAGTGCATGTCAACATACATGTAATTATATTATCTACTCTATCTATTGATAGCAAAATTTAGCCACACTTTGTATGCTTAAACTAAATGTATTTAACGTTCCTTAACTTGCCATCTTTACTTCTTGTAAGAAATGACATACTCACAAACTTTAAACATTACACTGCTTGTCTTAACATAGCCTACATGTAACTTTGATCAGAATAGTTAAATGTGTTTTTGTTGGCAGTGACTCCCATGCCCTACACAATGACTCTGTAGCCCTGATGCAGAGTGAGGATGTAACTCACAGTGTCCTCAAACCCAGCGATGTAGACCAGTGCAGCTGGGAAGGGGTCATGGTTGGCATGGGAACCTGGCCCACTGGGGAGGGTGACGGTTAGGGCTGACTGGAGCGGCATCAGGATCGGACTGAACTTCCTGGCAATGAAAGACAACAAGGCAGACATTTGCTCAGAAGCAAATACAGCATATTTCTCTCCATCTCCCAAATTTCAGGTCATTTCGTCCCAAAATGAAACTATTATGGGTCAATTTAACCCAATCAATCAATTTGACCCTATCAATTAATTTGTCCCAATCAGTACCTGTCTTCCAGAAGTCTCTTGAGTGACTTGAAGTGCAGACTGAGGCTGAAGTGTTGCACTCCTGGGTCTACCGGCTTGTTGCACAACTCCAGGAGCTTGTCAGCCAGCCTGGTCGCATCCTAAAGCACACATGATTCATACAACATTAGGTCAACAATCTGAAACACTAGATGAGGATACAAGAATGCAGATAAGGATTGATTCTTAAACAGGCGTACCCGGTATCTGTTTTACATAGCTGCATGGTATCTTATAATGGCACATGCACATATGTATCTGCCTTTACAAATATGGTTTTCAGTGTTAGGGCAAAAGTATGTTTCTTGGTTTGTTGCCCTAATACTTCCTCTGCATCAACAAGCTCCAAGTATGTTAATCCAATTTTATGTTTGGACTAAACAAAAGCAAAAGCAAAAGAATATAAAACACAAAACAAATCAAGCTGATACCTGTATAAACTGGTTGAGGTCACTGTGCATAGACCTATATAGACAAAAGAGTTTTGTCAGGACAAGTTTGAGCTAGAAATATACATGATCAGTTCTAGAAAGTACAAAAGGATTCTACATTAAATTTTCATCTTCAATCAAATCTTAGAAGAGATGTACAACTTACTTGGCTTTCTTGAAGATGTCTTGGCAGCGCTTCTTCCGAATCAGAGATGTTGACTGAAAGAAGAAATCATCTTACCTTTAATATTGATGAACAATGAAAACTTTGTACAACAAACAACCTAACTTTGTCTAAGTGGGTTACTACATTATATGTATGTTAGCAAAATGAGATCACAATATATATGCAAAGTCTGTAAAGTTAACTCATTTGCTTATCGACTACTGCACTGCTCAAATAGTTTCTGTTAACAGTTTAGATGTTTTAAAACACCCACCTTGGACACAGCCATCATCAACCACATACACTGTTGTGGGAAAGTCACCAACAGTGTGGCAATGATATCCTGAAGGAAGGAACACAGGTAATCATGATTTTTTTTGTGAAAATGACATATCTGCGATCATGTTAAAGATCATTATCAACACTCATTCTGGTTCACTTTGTTGTCATCTAAAAAAATATGTATTAACTATTTGTAATCTGATTAGAATGTTTGAGGAAACAGATACAGAGATGTGAAACATTTTTGCATGTTATATTTGCATAAAAAGATGGAAAGGTTGGAAAAGTCAAAGTAGAGGAATTGGCATGTTTTGAGCATTGATAAACAATGCTCAAAACACATTAGATTACCAACCCACTGCTCCTACAGCCTAAAAGAGGCCACAGGACCTATCCCTTTCCCTCCCCCCCAGATTTGCCAGCGTACCTCCAGTCTGTTGAAGACCTCCGGGTGAGAGTGACAGATGCGTGAGATGAGTTGTGAGAAGGATGTCAGGAACTGGTACGGGGCTAACTTCCTGGTGTAATTCCCTACAATCTGTGAACAAGGGGAAAACAAAAAAAGCATTTTCAAATCGTTTCTTTACATGTTACTGACACCTGTTGCACTGTTGCTTGTTTTCAATAGAATATTTGATGGAAACATCTTTTTTTCCTTCCACTGCAAAAACTGGGTTACCTGCCAACTCTGCAAACCAATAAAACAGTTTTAACTATAGTGAGTCTCACTATCAATGATAGTAAACTATCTATTTACTTTGTATCTAATCTACTGACTTATAAGACATACCTCATTAAGCTTAGGGAGCATAACCCTCATGTTTGTTCTCTCTGCTCTTCCAGCTGTAAAATAACAACATACAATACCCTTAAAACCTTATTTCAAACACACCTAGAGGTTACAACAGGTAGGGTTTTATCAAATATATTTCAAGAGTTCAGTTGTTTTTAAAATGTTTATTTCTATTGCTCAGGATGATCTGTTGCTAACCAATGTGGTCTAGCTCAGAGAAGATGATGACTGGTTTTTCCTATATTACAAGCATGACGAAGTAAACATGAGGCTATATAGTGTATATGTTACATGTACCTTTCTCGTAATCTGACACTTTAGCTCCGTAGTCGAGCCACAGTGCCAGGAGCCTGGGCATGGCCTGGTAGATGTGCTGGTTACCGTACTGCAGGGAACGTCCGAAGTACGTCACCACGTACAGGATAATGTCTCTGGAAAAAAAGTTAAGATCTTAATAAAAAGTGCTCAGTGTAGGATTTTGGCAGCAAATCTGGATAACATAATCTTCATGTTAATGGTATTTACAAAATTTTGCATCATTATTCATACTTCCTGCCATTACAAACTAGGCATAAACAACCACATCATGTTCACCTCATTTTTTATATACCTATGCCTATCAGCATAAACTTACTTTGTTCCAAACAGTATCAAATAAAAATATCTAAAATAAACACTTCTCTTGACATCTAACGATCATACAGAAAAGCTTACAGTGACCTAAAAAAACACAAAGATACTGACCCTGCCTTGAGTGGTGTCTCACGCATAGTGGTCATGATGCGGTCATAGTACTTGGCTAAGTAGAAGTGTCCATCCTCCCACTCGGGGTAAACCTCCACAACACTCTACAGCGGAAAAACACAATCTTTCAACTGTTTTTTGCAAACATTGAGCAGTTTATATGCAATCTAGTAATAGTAATAATAATACCATCCTTGAATGTAGTGAACCAGGTCTAGTTTTATACATTTTTGTAATAATAGTACAAAATGTACAACTAGGAATGTTTTTGACTGACAAAGAAAATGAGTGCTATAGTTATATCATAACGGGAACAGGTGATTTTGTGAACATTCACATACATGTATATAGTCTTATAGAGTTTGGAAGAACATTTAGTACATGTATTAAGATTGTTATTGTTACGACACTCAATCACAGAAAAGCTAATGAATTGCATGATGTATGATGTCCCACCTTGTACTGCTTCATGACTTGGTTGCTATCATACATAGCTGTATCCTCCATCAGCCTACCAACTATAAGCAGGGCCTACAAGCAGAAAATAAACAAACAATCGAACCCGTGACAGCTTTGAATGTTAATTACACCACATGGATTTGAGCATTCAATAAACTTTGCTGCGATAAGACAAACATTTTATATTTTACGTTTGAAAATGAAAGAGGAGACCTTATTTAATGGCATTACCTTGGCATGTGTGTGTTTTTTAGCATTGGCTGCCTCAGGACTGCCACAGTTCAGGTAGGCAGTGTCAGAGAAATGTTCAGCCACACCCTTTTGGAGGGTGATTAGGGCCTGGTGCTGGTCATTCTGAAAAATGGAAGACAATATTAAGTACAACATAACTGTACATTTTGGTACTGTCACAAATTTTGTCTTGTCTTAAGGGGCCAAAATCTGACAATGTCCACTTAGAAGCAGTGAAACTCAATGTACATGCAGATGTCATGCGTAAAAACAAGTTAGTGTGACCTACCGGGGTAACTCTCAGTGGGAGATAGATACAAGTACTATCCAATCAGCACCAAGGGCAGGTTTGTTTTAACCAATCAGCAGGTAGAGGACCCACCTGATGCCACAACCATTTCGCCCTCTCCACACAGAGTTCAGGCAGGCTGTAGGTACTGGCATTCAGCAGGGAGCTGTAGGCAGTCTGGAGATGGCCTGCCTTCCGGGCGATCTTAGCACTCTGGAGCCAGCAGTGTCCCAACTCTTTACCTACAGTATCAGGACTGACCAAACAGTGCAAGTCTATTACACACTATTCAAACTGCCATCATACAGCAGGAATGTACAAATGTAGCTCACTCAATGAGCCATCATATTTCTTACATCCGATGTGCTGAAATATTACAAATAGAAATAAAACAATATCAACTGGATCAAAGGAATGTCTAATTATCATTCATAATATAGTGAAAACACATAACTGTAGACTAAGTAAGCCACACCCACTAAGTACACAAAGTATGTTGTTTCATATATTTTTATCAACAGTAAAAGTTCTGATACATTGCAAATACAACCTACAAGGTACGTGTATATTCTATTCTGAACATTTACAAACAAACTCCTTCTCCCTCAAGCCTTTCACTTTTAGTATATATTTCTTGTCCATTTCAATGGATAGACCTATCCCCTCACCAGCCTGCCATGTTGATGATACACCTCCTGAGACTGTAGAGTGGTTCCCTGGTGCGGAAGGATGACTGTGTGATGCGAGCCCGTGCCTCCAGGTCCAGACTCCCCTCCTCCTGTTCACCCCCGTCTCCCTGCTTCAGCAGTCCCTGCACACCATGCTGCAGCTCACACAACATGTGCAGTCTGGCAGGGGGAAGGACAGAGCGGTCAGCGGCTGACAACTCACTTTCCATAGCAATCAAGCAGGCATGCTGACCACCATTTTGGTGTCCTTATTTGGCTCGTAGCTCAAGCTTACACTGACATCATTTTTGTGTTTTATCATCAATTTTAAATGTTCTTCTGGTATTCTCTTCTTTGAGCTATACACATCCAACAGTGGAAATTTGAGAGGGTCAACAGATCTTTAAATGAGCTATCATTCACTGAAATGTAATAACAGTTACATCTCTGCCACACCCACCTGACGATGTAGTCGTAGCCCCGTTGGTACGACCCACTCTCCATGCTGGCGGCAGACAGAGGTCCCATCTGTTCATTCCGCACAATCTGGAGCTGGTGCCAGAAGTCTTCTTCATCCTATAGCAGTGGGAAATATAAAAAATTTCAATTTTATATTACAAAACAAGGCTGGAAATACCACCTGCATATGCAGGTTAGTGCAGGTAAAATTGCTGCTGATATCTACCTACACTGTTTTTGAAGGATCACTTTAGAAAACTGGATGAGTAAAATGTTACCCTTTGTTTTGCAGCAAGAAGAATTTTCCCTAGTCCAACACTCCAGTTACTGGAACCCTTGTTCTGGAAGGATAAAACAAAAACATTCTTAGATCTCACTTACTGGTACATAACATTGTACACTTTACTTCTGACCAAGTGTTTTACTAACAAGAGGTCCTTTACCAACAAGTTGCATGCCCGTAGCCAGGATTTTGAATGGGGGGTTCTTCCCACTGCTTGAGGGGACCTCGAGCGCCATAGGCGTGAGGTTCCTAGGGGGGTCCGGGGGCATGCTCCCCCGAAAAATTTTGAAAAATGAACCTTCTAAAATGGCATTTCGTGCATTTTTGAGAGGATTTCCAAGAAAAAATCAGAGATAAATTTTTATTCAGTGACAAAGGGAACAGTTTTCCTACGATTCCAGTCCATCTTTTCAAGAAAAATCTTGGACCTTTACATAAAAAGTGGACCAAAAAGTGGACCTTTACATGAAAAGTGGACCAAAAAGTGGACCTTTACATAAAAAGTGGACCAAAAAGTGGACCTTTGAGTCTTGTGGGGGGGTTCTTCCGAACCCCCCTGGCTACGGGCATGCGTTGTACATGTACTTTTTTTATCACCTCAGACTTTCCATTGTAGACTTTAAGATAGTCTTCCAGTCCTATCCCAGTTGCCCAGCTGCCAAGAGCCTCTACTCTGAAGGCATTCAGGTCTTTAGTCCACTCTGGCCTATAGGAGAACAAAATATTAGATATCAGTGGAATTGGTTACAGCATTAGTGCATGGCCCAAACAATACAATAAAGACAGGTGCTATAAGCACATGTAGGTGAGATTAGTCCAAATGTACTGACTTATCTGCGAGCACCCCGTTGACGTGCACCATGGCGGTGGTGAGTTGTCCCAGTCCCAGCAGACAGCGCAGCAGGCCCTGGTGATGAGGCACGGTACTGGCCTCTGTCTGTAACGCTCGCTCGTAGCAGGCAGACGCATCACGCAGTTCACCTGGGGGAGGTAAAGTGGTAGATTTTTTTAAGTAAGCAAGCTTTAAGATATTAGATTTACAACACATTTCATGGATGGATAACTTAGTTCTCCAAAGCCTGTTAACACTAATTCTCAAAATAACATTAACTAGTGAAAAACGCTGTGCGATAGGGAAAAAGGTTGAGAATTACATGTAAGTGCTACTCAGCATTTGGGCTCTACATTATTAGGATGCCTTCTCAGTTGCTCTGTGTTTTTGAAATTCTTCCTGCCAATATACACACTACTATCCCAAAGCGATATGACTTACCTATGCTCTCATGCTGAAGGATCTGTTCCTTTATGTCAGGCTCACTCTTACGTATGGCCATCACCCCGGCTACCCCATCTGGTTCATCCATGGCCACATACAGCTTCTGTTGTCAAAAAAAAAAACAACCATAAAAAAGTATTGTCACTGTGACACTTGTCCAATGTGTAAGGCCATATATGCTTGACTCTTGACTGGCAATTTTGAAATTTAGCAACCTTCTGGAAATCAACAAATTCAGCCTAACATAACTATCAAATGAAAGTAACTTGTGTTTCACCTGTAACAAACACAACTGTGGTTCTATGTCTGGTTTACTGGCAGATAGGTAGGACTCAAAGTGCATGAGTGCGCGAGTGTAGGCCCTGCAGTGGAAGGATGCCAGAGCCAGCACGTCCTGCGGGATCAGGTCCAGGAAACCCTGCACACAGCTGTACGGAGAGTCGTCTCGCAGGAGAGCTAGCGATCGGGAAAGGGCAAAAGGTCAAGAATGAGGTGAAGTGTGATCCTTTTTAAAAAACTACCCGGTTACGTAGCGCAAAGTGTTGCAGGCTTTCAAAGCTTCGCATGTTCATCCAAGTCATTAACTGGTTCAGATGTTACATATCTTCAGATGTAGTGTAATAGCTGGGATTGAACTTCCAAATACTCAACTGTTCAATCCCTGTTACCATGCCTTTACAGAGGATTGTGTGACTAAGAGCCAATCAGACTCTTACTTATTTCAGGTAAACATTAAAATGTCAGTAACTGTTGATTTATTAACTGGTGCCAGACTATTTGGTAGGGAAGGAATCAGTGGGGCAAACTGTAACTTAAATAGGATGGATTTCAGTCTATATCTTAGAGAAGTGTTCTTCATTGTGTTACCTCTATCTGAGGCCTTGCTCTTTTTCCCATCGTCCCTCTGTACTGACAGGGTGAGATGTCTGTGGCGACACCAGTGTGTGAGATGGTCCAGGACTGAGAACACCGTCTGCGCGGCCATGTGGGAGAAGTCCTGGGCTCCCTTCTCCTCCATCTTTTCCGCATACTTCAGAACTGCCAAGATTTCATTACATGCCTGTAATGACCACATACAGAAGATGTCTTAAACTATGTGACATCATTGTACCATGTGACCGTGTTGAAAACAGATGCCCGCTTCCAAATTGACTTTGTTTTAAACAAGAAAAGCAATCTACCCGGTAGTTCAACACATAATACACTGGTTGTTTTTCTGCCATAGATAACACTTGAAATGTGGTAGAATAACTGAACGATAAGGAGTTGTTATTGTTATACTTAAGCATGACTTGATACGTGGCATCTTACCTCCTGCTTCTCCTCAGTGCTGCCATCCAACAGTGCATGCAGTAACACATGGGGCAGCAGGAACAGTGCTGTAGTCTCATTGTATTTGGCAACAGTGCTACAGGCACTGAACACACGGGAGGGCATGTCCTGCCTTACCTGTGCAATACACAAGGTGGCACTGTTGAGGCCCTTGACTACTAGAACTTATCATGAGTTACATTACATGTATATTGTGACCACTGAAACTTTGCTTAGCAACCAAAATGTCAATGTTACACCAAGGACTGACCAACTTCAAGAACCAACCTTAATGGTATATCTTTTACATTGGTATTTTCCTTACATTAATAAACCCTTAGAAATTCTTGTTCAGAATTTGGTAGACAAGACAGTTGTACCTTAGTGATGAGGTAGCCTGTCCAGTTGTAGACCCAGTCTTGGAAGGTGCTCCCTTTGTTACTACGGTAGATGGGTTTCTTTATGTTGGCCCAGGTGGCAGTAGAGGACATGATGTACCTACCGGAGGAAATCCTTTTGTTAGTACTTTCCTGTCTATTAACATACTGTACTAAGGGTGTTTACTTTCAACTTTGTTAAAAAAAATATATAGGCAAGGTATCCATATTGAAATCAACATACACAGTACTGTGCTGTACTAATATGGTTAGTCTGGACACCACAGACTGTATTTCAGCTGAACCTCTAAGATAGTATTTAGTAACTGGTTGACACATTCTGCAACTCAAATTGTCAAACTGTAAATCTGTTCCAGGCAAGGATCTTATCTGAGTTTACATGATATTAAGTAATACAAATAATCTTATATGAAATTATTCAGCAGAGTATAATGATAGTAAGAGTCTTGTTTTTAATTAGATACATAGTTTAAAAATATGCCACACTACACAGTCATGTGACCAACATACTTGGAGTGTAAATGAGGTAAAAGAATCTCCTGTATGTGTTCTGGAAACCCCCTCCATAGCCTCCGCCCTGTGGTATCTTTTGGTCCCTCCCGACACTCGTATGTCTGGAGAATCTCTTGTATGGAGAATGCAGAGCAGTCCTGGATAAAGAAGAAGTCAGTATGTTTTACGACATGATGATTTAATTTAAATCTTAGTGCAGACTAGATACAATGTATGTAAGGAACTCCCTATTATATTGTATGCATATGTCTGTTAACATAATCAAAACTGCTGCAGTTGAAAAAGAGTTAAGATAATCCTACTGTAACAAAGCCATCCAGACTACATTACATAAAAAGACATTTTATGAAACTGAAACACATTTATTGATCTTTTTACAACAGTAACAACGATACTTGTAACCATACATTGTGAAATACAAATAGTGTTTGGGGTGGTTTTATGTTAACAGTTTTGTGTTGGACTCTCACACAGTGAACATGTGCTCTGTGTTGCTACTGTACCACTGTATAGTTTTAACTGCAAACTTGAAACAGTGAACACCTTCTACATACAGGGAAATCAAGTCTCAGTGAACTTCAAATGATTATCTAAAAAGCCTGACCTGTGACCTGGTGTCAGTAGCGGCCAGGAAGGCTCGAGCCAACTCCATGATCAGGTCATGGGCAAAGTAGATGTCTTCAACACCAGCCTTCAATAAAAAAAACTCTTATTAAGACCCTAGATACCAAAATGTGTTGATTCCCTAACTAAAAGACTGTAAGAATAATAAAATGACCAAGTTAACAACTTCAGAGGTTTTAGGGGGTGGTGTTAGACCAATAAGAAATTGTAGGAACTGTAGCTTAATTCATCAAATAAACAGCAATTACAAAAAACATACCTGGAAGTTTGATAGTTCTTCCTTCTGCCCATGTGCCTTCAGATCCAATCTAATGAGTAGTAGTTTTGCATTAATTAGTTTTGCAAAAAGAGAAATGTGTACACAACTTGACATCAACACTGTACAAAACTCCAGTCAATTTTCTCTGGCTCACCTTTTAGCAAACTATGAACAATGGCCCCCAAAATAAAACAAGAGCAATAACATCATTACATTTTGCACTACAAGCTGATATACATTGTATTGTCAGGCTATAAAATATAATGTAAAGATATAACATCAACTCTCATAACTCTGCTCAAAAGACTGCTGCGTTAAAAAATTGTGAAAGATCTACAGTTACATTTATAGAATTATAAGAGTTGACCTCACTGGTATTCGTTTAGAGGGAAATAGAATACACATTTGTAGCACAGTACCTTCCTGGATCTATAGCACCTAGTTCTCCCAAACACTCCCCTACAAGACTTCTCGCTTTCTTGTCAGACTCACGACAGGACGACAGCAGCTGGGACAACAAAAGTACATTTCTCTCAGTCTAAGTTATCCTCTCAAGTAGGCACAATTATAATTTATGTAAATGTTGAACATTACCTTAAAAAGCTAGGCTGATCATGTCTAATTTCAGAAGGAGAATATTTGAATACATCAATTTGATTTTACAATATTCTGCATATTTACAATAGACTCACCACTGACACTAGGTGTGAGATGATAGGATCAGCAGTCTCACTTCCCTCTACCATCTCATGCAATGCAGTCTGGGAAAAAACAGGATACAACAGTCTATCTTACATATCCTTGTTTGTAGCAGAATTCATGCCATCTAGCCTTTTGACAGATTGTACATGTACTACAACATCCAACTGGTGGCCATATGCTAGTTCTACAGAATATTTGGCATACCACGTAAAACAGTACTTTTTTTCTGTGCTTAAAGTAACCTTAAGCTTTGTTGGCTTAGCAGCTAGGTTGCCAGTTTGACTTGACAGGGTACTAAGTTCATTTGAGCACATGTACAGCACTCAGCAGTGAGGTGAGCCTTGATTCTACTTTTGAACTTGAAGGCAGTTCTACAACTTTCCCCTGGCAGGTATACAGGGAGGAGGGTTTGTTAGTGACTACATCCCACCTGGTTAGCGTGCAGCTGTTGCTTGAGTTTAGACAGGGCATGTAGCCTCACATCCAGGCTCTCATGGCCCAGACCCTTCAGGGAGTGCTTCAGCTGACTCTTCAGGTCTGATTGGCTGGGAAAAGGAAAGTTTTGTCTTCTATGCAACATCTCTAAAACTAAATGACACACATAAAAAGCATGTACACAACTCAAAATACTTTTTAGGCTGAATTTACTTATAATTACAAGTATAGGCTTATGACACTGTATTCTAATAGAAGATTAAAACAAGAATCAATATCTACAAATCTTCACAAGCCCCTAGTAAAATATCATTGTACTGTTTACTTTGCTGCTATTGACTAACTTGTCATGTTTTACCAAGACTCCAAAGCCCACAAAATTGGAAGGGAAATTTGTTGCCATTTTTCCAAGCATAGTTGCCCTACTGCCTGAAGTTACAGAAACTGTACAATGTACATCAGACATTCATAATTAATAAACAAAGCAGAGAAATAATACATGGCCAATCAATGACCAAGCAATTACAGCTTCACTATGCCACCTCTGCCTTTACCTGGATGGTGTTTCTATATGTTGTTTGAGGACAGTGTTGATCTTGGAAAGTTCTGGCAGATCTGGCATGAAGTACAGTTCATGGAAGTGGTCCTGTAGGGCTTCCCTGTAACCAACAGGCTGGAATGTGTAAAACTTCAACAGCACAATGCAAATGATACCAGTGTCTATTTCATCTGTGCAAATTATTTTATGCTAACAAAAATTCAAGAACTTGAAGGTTCTTTTTAAAGGAACACACATCGTAAAAAGAAGGCCCTTCCCTCTTCCAGTTTCTTTCCTTCTACATAGATTTGGGTGTAAAATAAAACCTAATTATTATTATTATCAAAGTGGTGTAAATCCATTCAAAGTTCTACGTGACAACGAAGATCACAGATACTTCTTATGTCTGTGATTATAAATATGTCTATTTTATCTTTTAGTTTAAGTTCAGCCACTTCATGCTGATAAATCCATACTACTTAAAGAACATCTAGGAAAATCATCGGAATGAAACAACAAACCTATTGTCTTGTATGAGGAAGTTGAAGATGCCTGCCACAGACCGAGCCTGAGTCTGCAGCAGTGGCAGGAGGGTCACCACGATCTGACTCAACATGGGGCCCAGAGATGACAACTCCACACTGTGTCAGATGTCAGGAGGAAAACCTTATGATCAGTGTTTTGCATGAAAATACAACCACGCAAAATAAAAAAAAAATTCATACAGAAAAACTCAACTTCACATATGCATGGTTGTCTTGAAAAATAACTGTACAAGCGAGGTATTGATAGCTAGCAGACATGGGACCAAAAAGTCGTTCAATGCTGGAATTCCTGACCAGACGTCATGTTGTTGGGAAAGGAAGTTAACATGACTTTCTTTACTGTACAGATAAGATGTATCAAATGCAAAATATCTTTTTAAATCTTTACATTCAAGTTGTGTTACCTGTGCACAAAGCAGTCCCAGGCCCTGCAGCTCAGCTCAGGAAAACCCTTTACTTTAAATCTGAGACAAATCCTGCAAGAAGAATAACATACATTTAGATGTATTCTACTCCTTACAACCTCACAGTGGAGAAATGAAAAGTGAACAGGAAGCTGCATATTAAGAATCCAATAAAATTCATTCCCTACAAGACAGCCATCGTTCAGCACTAAGAACAGGCAATGGACATCATTCAACATCAAGAACAGCCAATGAACATCATTCACCAAGGATAGCAATTAGCAAATGAACATCATTCAGCACCAAGGACAGCCAATGAACATCATTCAGCATCAAGGACAGCCAATGAACATCATTCAGCACCAAACACTATGGATTCAATGAAAATCTACCTTAGTGTAGTCATGACTTTGACTCTCACAGTTGTGATGTGTTTTGGTCCCATCAGTTTCATCAATGTGATCAGACTCTCCAGTGCCTGTGAGAAAATCACATCAGACACATCAACACCTAGTCAGTACTTTATCAATAAGCCCATGTATGCCCATACATGTGCAGTAGTGATGTATTGTGGTCTAGGTCAGTTTAAGGTCACTTACTTGTAAACAATGCTTTGTCTACATGTGTATACTTCTGATTTTACCTTACCAACAATTCCATGGTGCTGTAATTGTGAGATGGCGTAAATTTTACAGTTCTATGCAACAGCAATGTTTTAAGGAAAACACATAATCCTGTAGGAAAATATGTTGAAAGAACATAATACATGTATGAGGTCTCACCAACTTCTTGTCCTCCATAGGTATTGAGGTGGTGAGCAGCTGAGAGTCAAAGAAAGCCAGAATACCCAACAAACATGGCTGTAGAAACTCAGCCTGTGTCAACACATATCAGTCATAATCATGTAGTGTATCCAAAATATTACCATGAAACATTTAAGTTCGTGACTAAATCCGGCTTTTTGCATTTAGCTCTTGAGATATATATGAGCACAATTTGACTAAAATATCCTGTGCTGTAGTGATCCCCCTGGGACCCTCCCCTGTACCCACCATCTCCTGTGCTGTAGTGATCCCCCTGTACCCACCATCTCCTGTGCTGTAGTGATCCCCCTGTACCCACCATCTCCTGTGCTGTAGTGATCTCCCTGGGGACCTTGCCCTTGCCCTTGCCTTCGCGGGTAGAAGCGGCCACAGCTGCCAGCCCAGCGAAGACCTGGCTGTAGTGGGAGCTGATGTAGAGGAGCAGCTCGTTGTGAAGCCCCTGGTAGTCCTGCCTCAGGAGGCTTCTCAGCTCTATCTGAGTCTCATTCTATAGTTTAAGACATCAATGCCTGGGGTTAGATGTGCAAGGCTAGGGTAAGGTGATACAGTTTGGTTTCCATGTGATATAACCAGTTGAAAACTGTGGTCTCTGAACTGTTATGCCAAAGGGCAGTTATACCAACTATACACTACAGATATCAAAACCATCACAGGGATATCGCCTTTCCAGATACTGCTTGCATCCACTCTCTGGCAAATAAAACCTCAAAAGTTTCCAAATGCCTTTGATTTGAACATGTAATACTTGACTGCTACAGCAGCAGTTGATGAACATCATTCAGCACCAAGAACAGCCACATGTGGTGATACAGTGCTCAAGGGTTATATTAATTTAAACTATTATGCTATCGGTATTATCAATATAGGCCAACTGCAATCTACACTGTCAGAAGACTATTGGTTGCATTAAGAAAGAAAACATCTCCAGTATATCACCTGTACAAACTCGAGTGCCCTCTCCTTCTCCTCAGTCTTACAGTTACAGGCCAGGTAGCGGAAGATGTACTTAAAGTTGTTGATCAGCAGGTCTCGTCGGTTCTGTGGATGTAAAAAGTCATCATCAGACAATTCTGTTGTGATTTGAATTTGCTTCATTTGAATGACAAATCATTTCAATTTAAAGAAGAGTTTCGTGTAAGAGGAAAGTGATACCATTTCCAGTTCCTTGGCAATAAGTCTGATGATGACAGAGGTTTCAGGACAGGCCTTGTGAACCAGCTGTGGCAGGAGAGGCTGGAGACACATCTGTAAGAGAGATCAGACATAGGAGTCACAGTCAATATTATTCCAGGGTTTGGGGATGCTTATGTAAGAGTGACTTCTGAATTATATTTAGGTATGATCTCTGCCACCCAAAAATCATTACTATAGCATGTTAGAACATGATACCAAACCTGACTGCTACTGCAGTGCCATAGAAAGCCCTTAGCCAACCTTGCCCCTTTAATTTGCTGACACCTACCAGAATGCCAAATACATGTATCATCGAATCTATCTACGGTTTCTTGAGTTATGCTATCTGCAAGCAAACCCAACCACAAACAAACAGTACTGAAAGCGTAACCTTGCAGAGTGAGGATATACTAGTAACATGTACACCATTTACTTTATACATTGTACTTACAGACAAAAATTTCCTCACATCTTCACAACTGAAGACACTGGCCACCTGTAATAGACAGAAAACATAATATCTGACAAGGGACAGAATCATTATGATGATTCAAGGCAAGCAGGTTTTAACTGGTTATCAAAATAGTTCACTTTCTGGCAAAAACATTTAGGCTCATGCCTTGTAACAGCATTGAAAGCTGAAAGAAATATTGTTTTGTTACCAATTTCTGTCAAATGAATATTTCATAAATCAACACAGTAAGTATTTCCTCTTGCTAATTATTTTACTTACCTCACTCAAAATACCAGCAGGACTTTTCAGCCTACATGTAGAACTGCCGTCAGAACTCTGGGAGTCATGGAGAACTTCTGACAACCACTGAAAATACAGCAACAAACAATAACTGCATTTTGCTATGTTGTTGCATCCTTATATGTTTATAGTCATTAGTAAAAAGTAAATTATAGTGGTCCACCCTGGTGTGAGTGGATCAAACTGATAGCTTTGGTCTTACACAGCTTTTACTTACAGTACAAAATTAAGGTGATTTCATGTACATTTTGTACAGTCATATTAAACTTGTACTGGTTACTAGTTACTTACCTTACAAATAATGGGCCTCTGTTTGGTGAGAAGGGAAGTGAGGTCTGTCTTCCTGACCTTCGCAATGTCATGAATCTGTGAAAGTAACAAATCAAAAAACATCAAACAAAGGTGAGTGTGATGATAAGGTCACAATAAAGACATACTCGACTAAAAGTGTTCCTGCCGACATAGCATTTCCCTACTGTTTTCCTCATATCTTGCATATGTCTGTATCTGTATCTGTATAGCCGGTATAACCGCCTTTCGGCGTAACACACCAGCTTCGCAGGCACGCGGCGCGGCGGCAGCTGGCTATATTACACCGATCGACTTGTTACACCTAACCCTTGAACTTCTAGCTCTAGACATTGTTTAAAGCTATCTATTGACAGTGCCCCTACTGTACTTGGTGACAGTGAGTTCCACTCTGCGATAGTTCTAGGAAAGAATGAATTCTTGAACACCTCAATCCTTGGTTGATAACTCTGGTACTTGAATGCGTGGCTATTTCTTGTTCTCTTCTGGGCTGGTATTAGGTACTTAGTAGTTGGGACATCCACCAGTTTATTAGTCATTTTGTACATCATGCATAGTCTAGACATCTTTCTTCTGTCTTCAAGTGAGGTCCACTGTAGGTTTCTTTTCATTTCCGTGACACTAGCACCTCTTACATAGTTGTTCATACAGAATCTTGCAGCTTGATTCTGTACCCTTTCCAATTTGTCTTTGTCTTTCTTTGTATATGGATCCCATACTGTCGCAGCGTATTCTAGGTTCGGTCTTACAAGTGACGTGTATGCAAGTGATTTTACTCTCGTTGGACATGCCCACAGATTACGTTTAATCACTCCCAATGTCTGTTTCGCCTTAGTTGTGATATTATTAACATGTGCACCCCACTTCAGTCCGCTTGTCAGCGTGACGCCCAGATACGGATGGATTTTTGTGGTTGCTAAAGCCTGACCACAAAACTGGTAGCTAGTTGCATGTGGTGTTCGTTTGTTTGTTATGTGCATAATGTAGCATTTTTCGGGATTAAACTGCATGAGCCATTTGCTTTGCCATTCTTCCAGGGTGTTCAGGTCTTTTTGGAGAAGTTGTGAGTCGGTCTGTGTAGAAAGCTCTACATACAATAGACAGTCATCGGCAAATAACCTCACATTTGAGTCAAGCTGATCTGGTAGGTCATTTATATACAAGAGAAAGAGCAATGGCCCCAGGACGGTTCCTTGAGGGACCCCAGACGCTACTTTAACTGGAGCCGACGCCTTCCCTTCAACCACTACTGTTTGCTCCCTGTTGGTCAGGAAAGCCTTTAACCAATTCAGCGTAGGGCCTTGGATTCCATAATACTCCAGTTTTGAGATGAGCCTGCCATGGGGGACTTTATCAAAGGCTTTAGTGAAATCAAGTATTGCTAAATCTACCTGCCGTTTACTGTTTAGTGCGCCAGCTATGTCATGGACTGTTAGTATAAGCTGTGTTTCTGTGGATCGTTTGGCTCTGAATCCATGCTGGTAATCCGTTAATATACTGTAACTTTCTAGGTGCTTCATGATTTGGCTATGGATGATATGTTCAAGTAGTTTGCAGGATATGCAGGTCAGTGAAACAGGTCTGTAGTTGCTGGGGACCGCTCTATCTCCTTTTTTAAAGATGGCGCATATATTTGCATCCCTCCAATCTTTAGGGATTTCTGCAGTGTTTAGCGAGTGTTGGAAAATATTGGTTAGAACAGGCGCGATTTCACTAGCTGTCAACTTGAGGAACCACGGTGGTATTTGGTCTGGTCCGGATGCTTTAGAGGGATTGAGACCTTGAAGCATTTTTTCGACACCATCAGTAGAAACTACTATATGTTCCATTGGAGGAGTACAGGGCTGACCTAGAGATGGCATATCTGTGGTGTCTTCCTCTGTGAAAACACTTTTGAACTGTGAACTGAGTACTTCTGCTTTTTTCCCGCTGTCACTGATGATGGTATTTCCCACCTTTAGGGGTGCTACCCCGACAAGGTCTTTCCTCAGTCCTTTTATGTACGACCAGAATGTTTTGGGTTTGTCAACTATAGCTTCTCCCAGTATGTCTGCCACGTATTTAGAGTGTGCTTGTCTTATGCTTTTCTGAACTCCCTTCTTAACTCTCTTATATTTGTTCCAGTCTTCCTTTTGGCCTGTTTTCTTAGCTTTGTTATAGAGCCGCTGCTTCTTACGACAGTGCCTCCTTAGGTTTCTGTTGAACCAAGGCAAGTTGTATCTGCTTGATGTTATCTTACTTGGGATGTGCTTGTTCATCGTGTCTTTCATTTTGTCTTTGAAGTCTGACCACTTCTGTGTAACTGACATATCCTGAGTTCTTTTGTGAAAGTTAGTTGCATAATCCGTTAGGTCTTTCTTAATGGCTGGTTCGTCGGCTTTTGTGCGGATGTACACTTTTCTCTTAGGTTTCCTGTTTTGTTTCAGTGCCAGGTTAACGTCCACTAGAACCATGTCGTGGTCACTTATCCCCGGGACTACTGTGGTCTTCTCAATTATGTTGGGGTTATTAACTAAGACCAGGTCCAAGAGATTACCATTTCTAGTTGGTTCCTGGACTGTTTGAAATAACCCGTGGTTATCCATTAGGTTTAGTAGTTTCTCTGCTTGGCCTGTGTAGGCCTGCTTGGCCTGTGTAGGCCTGTGTAGGCCTGAATGTCTATAATAATTTAGGTTAATAAACCACTCACTCTGCGGTTTATTCATTATTTATATATCACTGACAGTGCTTTGCATCATAAACACAGAAAAGTGGACCATTAATGTTATAGTGATCATATAGCCAATTCAAACTGCCACTGACATTGTTCCCATGTGTGCATTATTGGCTGATCATTGATGCACAGTTTTCTTCCTCTGAGCCTTTTGCCCCCTTATTACTTACCTGACTGTAGGCCAGTGCTGCCAGCACAGGGGACAGGGACACCAGACTGATCAACAGGTTTATCAGCACTACTCCAAACAGGTCACCCTCAGCTATCCTGTAAAACATGTGAGTAGGGTGTAGTAAAACATATGATGAACAAGTTAGCTTTGCAATTCACCCTTCCATGTATGTGCAAATACATTTCCAAACCTGTAATTCAGAAGAGTTTAGAATTTATTACAAACATGTTAATTGAATAATTATTGTTATTGCTGAATAGAATCAGAAAATGTTTATTTTGGTGTCATAACCACTTCAAATCTAAAAAAATCCTTAAATTTAAGTCAGACCTTGCTTCAAAATTGCGGCATTTACAGGAAGAAAGGAAATGCTGCACTTATATATACATTTAGAACATGTAGCAAATTCCATTCAAGTTTGATACCAGTCCTGCCACACTGACCTGCCCAGCTGCCCAATAGTCAGGACCACTGTCTCCTGAAGAGGAACACAGTTGGTACTGCTGTATGCTCGTAGGTATGCAGACTTCAGCTTGGCCACCAGGGGGCTGGACGCATCAGTCAGCCATCCTCGGGCCAGGTGACCAACCTGTTTACTGGAGCACAATTCAGCTGTCAGTGCTTTTACTACACTAGCATATGTTTAAGAAACTGGGAAATACAGTGACATTAGTTACATGTATATCTATTTTTAAAAATTATCGTAAAACACAACCCAAGAACATAAGCTTCACAACTGCTACTACAACATGTGATGAAAACTCAACCTGAAGGCATTTCAAAGGTGTATTGAAGAGAGTTTTTTGTTGTTGTCCAACAATGTTTAGCTGTTTGTCATGTATATTTGCTATGGACCAACTGAACACACAGCAGCAGTCATGTACAGCTACCTGAATGCCATTCTGACATCATAAGACATGTCCTCCACTGGAGAGAGGAAGTTCTGCAGCAGGGACATGGAGGCAGGGACGTCTGCTGACACTCGGATGTGGTAGAACAACTCTGGGATGGACTGGACCATTCCTGCAGGTCAAAGGTAAAGCAGTTATCCTAAAAAATGTAGCTAGTATCTGTACCTGTATCTGTATAGCCAGTATAACCATGCTTGAGCGTAACACACCAGCTTCGCAGGCAAGCAGTGTGGCAGCAGCTAGACTATATTACACTGAACGACTTGTTACAGCCAATCTTTGCACATTTAATTGCAGGAGTGATGATGCCCCAACTGTGCTTGGTGGCAACGAGTTCCACTCTACGACAGTTCTTGGAAAATACAAGTTTTTGAACACCTAAATTCTTGGTTAATATTAACTCTGATATTTGAAGGCATGGCTGTTCTGTTCTGTTTTGGTATTAGATACTTAGTGGTTCAACCGTTGGTACATCCACTAGCGTCCACCAGCAAGTAGTAGTGCTCGCATATTCAGCCAAGCATGTACACAACAGCAAACTACCGGTATTCTGACTTCATCCTAACAGTTCAAAGAACATTACCAGTCCTGACGGCTTCATCCTTGTTCTGTAAGAGTTGGGTGAAAGGCAGGAACATTGACGGGTCCACAGGATGTCCACTGGCTGGATGTCCAGTTACATCTGGTCATGTTCAAGTGATGTGTAAGACATATATGATGAGCACAAGCTACAAGTACTTTTAGTATGTCTTTTTTATTCATCTAAATATATCTATTTTATTTGTTTTCTAAAGTCAGAGTACTTGTACCATGACACACAAACACAAGTGACATATATTACCAAACAATGAAATAAATATAAGGAAAGATCAGGTTGATCTATTTTTAGACTAATACAAACTTTTGTTTATCAACTATCTTACACTAAGAGAGTAGTAAAAGAACTCAGACCTTTCTTTTGGCAGAGAGAGCAGCTCAACCTTGTAACAGTGTACAGATGATCATCACTGGAGTTGTTCCTGAGGGTTAAAATAAAACAAATACCTTTAAATAAAGCCTAGAGTTAGACGTGGGAAGGTATAATATAACCAGCTGCTATCATGCCGTATGCCTGATTTTGTTTCTGCACAGTTGAAATCATCTTCAAAGTTGTTGTCACGTAACATTCATATAATCTATTTCAACTAGACTATTTTTGTACTGCTAGGTACATGTACAACTCACCTTGATAAGTGAGTAGACCTTGCTACCACACAGGATAGTTGCCCCAGTGCAGAGGAGATGGCTTGGAGTACCTCTGGTACCTTGTCTCTGATCAGGGGGCTGGATGGAAAAAAGATGAATCTGTCAGGGTTACACAAGTTTGTCTTAATGCCTTTTCTGTGTCTCCACAGCTTTTTCTAAATGGCAAAAGCTTTCGAGGGTTACAGGTAATCTGAGGTAACGCAGGTTGCAGATCTCTCCAAACACGGGGCTATAATTTCTTCAAAGTCATCAGCCAAATGCTGTGTTGTGGTACACTTTTCGGGCAACATACTAGTAGATAGTGTAGTGGGAAAGTGAAGACAGCAATGATGAGGTCCGTGATTTGGCTCATATTTAGTTGTAAAGAGTGGTGACAGCATTTTGCACATTTGAATGAGAACAGGCTTTTATGCCAGGTTTATAATTCTACACTAGATTCCTCAGCAACAATACAACATGCCTGTACAAAAGCTGGAGCAACTCTACGTACTGCATCACAAAGCAAAAATGAGTAGAACTCTTGCACACTATGCCATACAAACAACTTACTGTAGTATATCATACACCAGATGGTGGGAGTTGTGGCCCAGGGTGTGCAGGAGTATGGGGAAGGATTTCACCAGACTGATCCGTACTTGGACACTGCTGTCATTCTGTAAACACAAAGTATTCAGTAAAAAGACTTGGCCCCTTAGTAGGTATTGCCAACACAGCATTTTTTAACATACAAAATGGTGGATAAGCAAATGATTGTAAGTACATGTATATGATATATTATAAAGAATCATATATGATATATTATCAAGAATCATATGAACGAAATGATGTCACTTTTTTTAGAATAAGATAGATAGCAAGGCATACTTGTATATCCTAGTAGATAATATCATAGTGAGATTACTTTATATAGACAAATGTAAAAGTAACTGACGCTTGAAAGAGCTTTCTGAATGATATGACAACATACCAGTGCAGCCTTCATGATGTGAATTCTCCACTTGGGAGCTACCTCTCTTGGAACAAGAGCCAAGAGCTGAACACAGAGAGACTTAACTTCATCACCTGTGCAAGAACATGACAAAGTTAGAAATGATCACCTGTATCCATTTGTCTTTGCACACACTATTAGAGACACATCACTGTCTTATTATCCTGCAACTTAGCTACAAAGAAACATACATGTGAACAAAAAACAAAAGAAATTTCAGAGTCAACAGTGTTTTGGTTTGTTCTTAATATATTGGACTCATGCCGAGCATACATGTAGATTCCTAAATGTGAATCATACTCACCTATAGTATCAGCAAATTGTCCACACAGTTCAGCTGCTTCTTTTGTAGAACAGTAACCAGTAGGTCTGAGATCCAACCAGTTCTGATCCTCCTGAAGTAGAAGGGTACAACAATAGTGTTATGTAACTTTAAAACTGTGCTGGCAATAAAAACTGGAAAATGTAAGCGTTAAAAGAATGGTGCTAATAAGAATAATGTGCAAGTTGTGCCTATGTCAGTGAACAACAAACTGTCAACTAATAGGTACTAACAACTTACCAGCAGCCATGGAAAAGACAGCACCAAAGTCATGAACTGTAGATTCTCCCCTCCAAATGCAGACAAATCTGAAGGGAAAAGCAAGTTTTCAGATGTAATTTGTTAACAAGACTGGGTTAAGATCTTGTCACTATTCACAGCAAGAATGTCAAATTTCCACTTTCCAATCAGAGATCCTAAAACAGACAAACAAACAAACAAACAAATACATCAAGGTACATCTCAAAGCGACTTGAAACCCAAACCATCATCCTACCTGATACAGACAGCACTGCCCCTATCGACTGAACCACGAGAAGGTAACAGTCCTTGAGGTCTTCCTTTGACAACAGTGTTGGTGCCTGTTTTAATGTGGTGAACCACACGCTGCACAAGTTCTGAAGGTAGTTGGCAGGCAGCCATTCCCTGACAATACCTCGACTTGCTGCACACCTCACTGAAACTTCAACAGCAACCCTGATACCCTCCAACAGGCCTAACATGGTCTCCTGCAAATAGGAAATTTGATACAATTGAGTTCCATTATCAAGGCACCATACCTGGCACTTATTTCAACTCCAATGCAATGTATTCATCTTTTTCTAAGGCCACACCAATTTAATTTGTTGGTTCTCGGATTGGCCTCTTGGTTTTTTTCTGATTTGCAAAAAAAAAAAAAATTGATTCTGGTCCTGAATCAACTCAAAAATGCTCATGTTTTGCCCCCCAACAGTTGAGGAAAGTCCTTTTCTTCCAAGTTGTTACAGTTTTCCCATCTATCAATGCAGTGGTTTGATTAAAAGTTCAAAATTCAATGTTTAAATTTTAACCCAGCCTTTTGTGTTGACTTCATGGCTCATTTTGCAGCATTTAAGCCTATAATTAGGATGCCTAGACCTGTTTTTATTTTTATTTTTTTTCGCCCTGTCGCTTCATATTTTTTCTGAAAAAATCCGAGAACCAACAAATTAAATTGGTGTGGCCTAAGTGTTAAATTTACATGTGTTACATTGTGGTAGGAATCGTACATCTTACTCACAAAACAAGTATACATTTGAGTGTAACAAATTCCATATTTGAACTTCTAAAGGAAAATATCAAGAAATCATCTTTGAGCTTACCTTGGTAGGTCCTTCTTGCAACTGAAGGCATAGCTCTTGCAACTTCTTATCCAATAGTTGGTGGACCTCTGGCTTCTCTGTTGGCTGTGAATCACCAGTGTACTTTTGCTCCTTGCTGCTTGTTGCCCTGTAAAAAAGATTCCATTTTTTTCAAGGTTAAGCGGTTGACCTCAGACTGAGGATGCCTTTTCAAGTCACTTGCAGCCTAATATACGGTATAGATAATAAGGCTGTATCGAAACACAGATATAAATTATGTATACCTCTGACTCTGAGTTGACAGCAGACTTCTCCTGCGAGACAGCTTGCCCCTCCTTTCCACCTTTTCATCCCCGCTGCTGATACCTTCCTGGTCGGATAAACCCAGCCCTCTAGCAGGAGACTGCTGAAGTGCAGGATCTTCACTTTTGCCAGGAGGCATCTTCTCACGAATGGCCTCAAAGAGGCATGACACCAGATACTGTGCAATATAAGAAACTGAACTTAAAGACTCCTCAAGACAAGTCACCTCATGGCAAAAAAATTAACAAACATTGCAGGAATTGTCTAGTTTACTATTAAGCTACATGTACTTGATACAAATTTTACCCAAAGTGATTCCTTACCTGCTGAGCCCCTGCAGCTGTTCCCAGGTGTGCAGCTGTCCCCAGGTGCTGCAGCAGCCCCAGGACAGCCTGCTGCAGGTGGTGTTGCCTCAGACTCACACACCCCTCATAACCCTCAGGCACATGTCTGTAGATGTAGCACAGTAAGCTACACACACAGTACCGCAACTCCTGACAGGATTCAAGTATAAACAAGATCTGAACTGAACAGTCACTACATTTTACAGTTTATATCCTGCTTCTAGTCATGACAAGGATTATGTGTCATTTTCACTGTCAGATTATGTGAAATCTACCTATGGAGGTCAACTGTAAGACAGGTGCAATATAAAATGCACTAAACAGATCCAGACCTTCTTTTAATCCATTATCAACATGCAACAAGATCCTAGGGCAACTTCAGTGTTAGAGGTTTCATGAATAGGATGGACAGATGGACTTTTCCTCTGAAGTCAGGAACATCATGATTGAGATCTAGATGAGCTGTAGTCATTGTGAGTGAAGACTACATGTACATGTAACTGACTCAATGGAAGAAGCAGGAGTTACAAATGCTGCCCTGCAATATTTTTCATGCTTACACAATCATAAGTTTGATTTCACCAGTTCAGCCAAAAACAGAGTCTAGCATTTGCAAGACCCTGACCAGGCTATATCTTGACCCTGGTGCTCAAGTCATAGGGTGAGTACTAGTGGGCTTACAGGATCAGTTTATTCATGGTTTCAACATGTTTCAACATAAAAGTGTTTTACCTTAGTTTGTAGATTTTCCAACCCATTCCCAGGTAGCAACCCAGACAGCACTTCCAGTGTGGCACAGACATGATGTGGAGGGATACAGTGGACAGGCTGGTTGGTCTGTTCATCTACCTGGTACACTGCAGTTAGGCACCCTGCAAGTCTTCTCTCCAAGCCTGCAACATCCCTGGTAAGGCATTTACAACATTGCATTATCCTTTATAAGGTATACACATGAAACAGCCATCCTCAAATGAAATCTTTCTCACAGATATAAGAAGAAGTATGCAGCCAAGGTTACATAGCTTTGAACACAAAAAAATGTTTCCTATACATTTATTTTGTAATATCATCAAAGAAATATAAAACTGGTAAGATTTAGATACAAAAGAAAATTGAATGGTACTTTACCCTTCAGAAACTGCTCCCCTTGTTGCCAGTAGCTTGAGCAGGGAGAGAACACACCCTATCAGGTAATCCAGCATACCGGCAGAGGGCAGACCAACATGGGTCATCAGGCTAGTCAGCACTGTCAGGGACTCCTACAACAGGTAAACCATATTATATACAGTCAAACCTGCCTATAGTGGTCACTCAAGGGACTGGCCAAATTTGACCACTATGGCCAGGTGACCACTATAGAGAAACAGCCGGTTAGTTGACCCCCCTCCCAAAAAAAGGGACACATGCTTTGAGTACCAACAGTGATGTCTTTATTCTGAAACATATGAATACATACATTTGCAAAGGTACACCCCTTTTATATGTACATGTCTTAGTTCAATAATTTGTTGTTCTTTTGCTTTAGTTGTACTTTATTTTGTACTTGCTTGAAAAAAAAAATAAATACAGAAATATTGCATGGAAAAATAATTAACTTGACATCAAAGATACATACACTCAACATATTCAGTTCATCTATTCTGGGACAATGAAACCATTCACATAATTTAAAACATACAAAATCACTGGTTGTCATTTACTGTTCTTGTGTACATACTAGTACTACATGTGGCTAAAGAAAAGAAAGCAAATCAAGCAACAAACTTTCAACTCCAAACAAATTTCTATCGACTGCAAAATCATTTAATCTAAGCTCAGCTTTCGACGATTTCTTCAAGCTCACTCTGCCAGTCGGATCACTTCCACCTTTTGGAATAAGTTCGGCGTCTGTCTTTCCGCTGTCGCCATCGTTTCTCCGCAATCGCCACGTTACTAGTAGTTGTTGTTGTTAGTCGAAAAGTGGAAGAGAACGACATCGCCATGTTTTTGCTCTTTGGTGAACACTTGCTTCGCGCGACCGACATACGCCACAGCGAATTCCAACCACGTAAATAAGTTATTTTGTACCAAGATACTGTCTATTTAGTTAACAGCAAAATAATTGTTCGTCAGTTGCCAGTTACTTTCCGTTTTTGGTCGTTTTTGAACATGAAAACTTAGCGAAAACTCTCCTTTGTTTACGGCTTGGGTTTCTCCCCGCGTGAGTTGTCTGCCTCTACCATTATGCCAATGTGGTAGTCAACAGAAAATTTTCTCCTTTTAGACTTATATCTTTTCTAAAATACCCACTACAGTGTTAAATTTACATCTAAAATTACTTTTAGTAATGTATTTCAAATGTTTTCATAATGCAATTACATCATTTGACGCTAATAAAGTTAAATAAAACTCGGTGTATCTACCTCCATAACAGTGTAGTCTTCCGATGACCCCAATTGACCTCCCTCTGCAGATAACATGCGCCATCTTGGAAAAATACGAAACGCATTTTCGAGCCAAATTTCTTGAATTATGCTCATGAAAAACGGAAGCTATGCACATATCTACGCATTTCAAGGAATCGAGAAACCAAATATGGATATTCTTAAGTTTTTTTGTAAAGATAATTGCCGTAATCTTCGCCGAGCGGCCGAGTCCATTGAAAGCTCCATGCGGCACGCACGGCACTGGTGTTGGGGAAAACGCAGATATCAAAGACACCCGCGACCGCAGAAACTTCGTGTCAAAAGCCAGTTTTCCTTTATTTCATACACATTTGGAGTTTAATTTTCAGTTCACATTTTAGTAATGTAGCGATCGGAAAATTATCACAAGGCTCATAACGGTCGTAGCCCGAGGTGGGGTGGTGTTACGGCCGTGGTGCTTAGCGGGTTACGGCCAGCCGCGACCGCTATCGGCGGTGTTGACATGCCGGCGGGACCGGAATGGGGTGACCGCTGACCGCGTTGAACAGTGACCGCTATAGACACGATTCTTAATGCTTACGTCAATGGGAAAAATTCAAGGGACCGGCAAAAACTGACCGCTATGGCCGAGTGACCACTATACAAAGGTGACCGCTAGTACAGGTTTGACTGTAGTAGCTGAGATGCATGTACAATACAGTAGATTACTACAGCTACAGTGTATTCCTGAATTATTTACTTTGTATTGTAATACCAGTATTCGAAATGAACACTCTCGCACTCTTGCTACACAAGTCATGTATTCTGTGTGAGACTTGTTGGAGATTGCTAGGTTGTCCAATGCTGAAGTTATCATGCTGACTTTACAGAGGCTCAGCTTACGGCTTCTGAAATAAACTGTATCCAGCCTCGGCAAGCATGTGAGAGATAAGCCCAGATATTGCTTAGGGCACCTTTAACAAGTGGCCTGGCTGTTGATGGCAACCATGCAAATATTGATGGGCAGCCTAGTATTTGGCATTGGTTGCTCAGTGGGCAACCTGAGAAAAGCAACTATTTTAAACCCTGAATTCCATTGCTTAATGTGAAGAAATGAATGAACAAATGATCAACTGAATGAATGAATCACACACCTTTTTGAGGGAAGGTCCTCCCACCTCCAGCTGACAGCACAGTCCTGCCCACAGCAGGGGCACGTGGTGGGCTAGGAACTGGCACAACTCTGGTATCAGGTGCCCAATCAGGCGGCTAAGACATATATAACAACATTAATTTGAGACCTTAATATATATCTCATGTCCAGTACAAGGATGTTACATTAGCAGAGCTTGAAATACTGCAACGGTGAAGGTCAAATAAATTACTGTACCTGCACCAGACAAACTGTAATTGCACTGCTTACTTTTTTTTGTTTTTAAAGATGTTCATACTACATGTACAATGTACAACAATCTTGCATTTTGGTCCACTACTGTATGTCACTAATTATGGCCCAGTGCAGGTTAGGTGCAGGTAGACATAAAAAATACATGCCTAGCGGTAACTCCAATTTTACCTGCTGTCACCTGTATATGCAAGACCTGTATTTCACGCCTCTTTTGAATGGAACACTTACCTCAGTGCAATCTGCAACAGGTACAGATTTGCAAAATGCCTGATGCTGACAGGTTCATCCTTCATGGTCTGACTCCCAGGTGTACTCGTCTCCTCCTCCTGGATGAAATACCCCAGGCGGACGGGTTGGTCTGTTGTAGTGATCTCCCCAAATCTGAAGACGGTCTCGCTTACGCTTATCAAGCCTGATAGAACAGACAGTGGATTGTGAGTTGCTGAAATCTTGTACAAGAAATATAGCATACTAGTATTACACCTACAAAGCTGCAAAAAAAATTCCAGTTAATACATATGTGTAAATATGTTTCTCAAACAATGGTATGCACATAATGAAGTTAATGATGTTGTTACACTTACTCCCGATAAGAGCAACAAACTCGGTGGCCAACTCCTGGTACATGAAGATGTCCTTGATGCGGATGAGCTGCATGAGCGATGTCAGGATGTCCAGGGAGATGGTGTGGAGGGGCTCACACTTCGGCTCTGCCAGCAGACGCAGCAGGTGACACATCACCCAGCAGGTGAAGCCTGAAGGAATGTACGTGTAAAATCAAAAACTGCTTTGTTTATTTAAGCATAACCAGACTCCAGTTTGTACCATTAGTACTTGCTCCTGAAGATAGGACAGGTTTGATATACCCATACTAGGATGGACCCCTAAATCTTAATGATAAGTATGGTAGACTGGACCTTAGACTCATCTAAGAGTCCTTAACCAATACTAGGTTCTCATTTGAGTCAAGCAAGAAATTAAGAGGGACCTGTGAAGTGTCTAGCATCGAGGTGTGCTAGGGATTTGACCCCTGAACCTTATGATTCTAAGACAACAACACCAACCATAAATCACCTTAAATCCTGGATCCTTATGATTGCATTGTCTATATATCTGACAACTAGAGGGATGCCATCACTGGAAATGCCATCATGGCATATTCTTGCCTATAATTCATACTGAATAATACAATATTCGTATGTCAGTGTCTGTTATTGATATGAGTTGAGTGGCATTGTTGAGTGAAGGTTATTGTCCATTTTTCAACAAAAACAGACCTTTAGAAACACTGTATGAGTATGAATCCTGTGATTGTGTCAGGTCTGCCCTGGTCTGAGACATGTCTGGGGTGGGGTCATCTGAGGACACCCTCTCCTGTACAAACAGCCAGGGGAAGTTGTCCACTCCATGTCTGATGAACTGCAGAAGCATCTGACATTGCGGCATGCCACCAGACGTCTTACTGAGCTCCTGAGAAACTGTGGAAAAATCAGAAAGAACTGATTATTTATTGCTGCATAATATTGATGACATGATAACATAGTAACAGGACAGAAGTGAAAGAGTGTAGTGAGTGAGTAAAGAAACATACAAATTTAGTACAAGCTTGTATCAAAAGTATATGACTTTATGTATGATGACAACATAGGTTTAATCGGGTCACAAAAGTTGTAGGCAAGTTTGATAACTGTTGGTTTTTCAAACTGCAGGTAAAATTTGCAGATGTCAGAAAATTGCAATAACTATGGTAGACGTCAGAAAAAAAGGATTTTGAACAGTAGTCAAATGTAAGATGTAGCCAACTAAATGATCTACATAATTTCAATGCAAATTCCTGTAGACCACTTACCTGAGTTAAGGTCTGTGATCAGTACATCGATCAGTTGACAGAAGTACCTTCTGGTGTCACTCACTATCTGACCTCGCTTCTGGATCGTGGCACTAGAATTGAAGCCAGAAAAGGAAACAGATAACGTTATATCCATACTGTAGAATTGTATAATACCATGTCTACCTTGCAAAATGTTTAGGGATAACAACAAGTCAACTTTTCAGTGACTCAAAAGATATATACCACAATTTCTGTCCGTGGAATAAACACAAATTATAGGCACTGAAACATAGAAATGTACTGCACTAAAATACTATATAGAAAAGAAGAACACAACTCAAACAAGTCATCAGACTTACTCCTCATACTCTTTGATCCGAAGAAAAACCTTGTCTCCAACTTCAGCCAGAATAGGACGAGCACCCTCTTTGGGACGAGGCATCCTACAGAAATGTTGACAAGTTGGTCCTGTTAGTGTTACAAAGTCTAACGTTACATGACACTCGTAATATTATAAAAAGGTCTGCATGGGGGGATTGAACAGTGAGTACCTTTAGACGTTATATGATTCACATAACCTAGTCTGCATGGCATAGCAACATGTTGTTGTTGTTGCCTCTAATACACCGCTTCGTAATACGTCGGCATATGGTCTCATGTGCTTTTCTTTCTGTTTCTCAACTCTATGTCAATCAGTATGTGAAAACGAAGAAAAAAATGCCCCCCTCCCATTATCATTCTGTAGTGTAGTGTATAATAGATGCGAGAGTTTATAATAACTTAATTTGTCTTAATGCATAAAGTCTTTTAAAAAGTCAGGAATAAAAACATGAAAATGGGTGTTTACCTTTCCCTTTACTCTGGTAAACAAGCACAATGTTTTCTACATTCCAGCTGAACGCTAGCTGCAAACCAACTTTGGAAGTGGCGGTAAAAGTTCATGCATTCTGGGTAGGGCCAAACCATTAGTATGGTAGGTCGGTATTACTGAATTACCACAAATCCAAAGATAAAAATTGTCATGAAAAAAATTCTTACGGCTATGTCAATGTATCAAGACCAATTATATGAATAAATTATAATGTGAAGATATTTGTTCACCGATTAGGCCTTATCTAAAGAAATCATATTGCCCAACCTTTATACTCAACCCCCACCCAAAAGTGGGTATTGACCGCAACAAAGATGGCGGCTTTTTGAACCATTTGTGAAGCTAAATTGGCAAATAAATTCGTTTTGTGAATTTTTAAGGGTTGCCTACGGTTAAGTCAAGATGTCGGAGAAAGAGGAACTTCCTAAAGTTAGTCCAAAAGAGGTCTTCGATCGCTTGACGTTCGGAGTTGTGAAATCACTCGGTAAGTGTGTGAGGAAAGTAGCTCCCCAGCTTTGTTTCTGCATGGAGGTAGAAAAAGCTTTTTCTACCTCCATGGTTTCTGTTGCTACGCTACACAATTTTGCGCCCATCTAAAAAACTATGTACATTGTAGATTGTTTTGGTGTAAAGCTGCCACCTGAATATTTGTAAACTGCAAATCCTTAAGTTCATTGAATTTCAGACCATGCGGCGACATAGTATGTACTTTTACCAAGGAGTGGCTAAAAATCGGCTAGCCTGTCAGTGTCAAAAATATAACGTTAACAAAAGTTGGCCTCTGTCTGTCTTAATCAAACCTCCTTGCATAATTCAACGTATCATCAAGTTTAGTACTGGCATATGCTTGTACAGTTAACTATGAAAATGTGCAACATCCCATATCTGCATATGATGAAATCACTTATCTATTGATGATCGTGCTGCATTTTGTTATTTGCAGAAAAGAAAAAAGGTGTATTCGACATCCATGTAGAAGAGAGAAAGCCAGCAGAAAGACATCTCGTTGTGAGCTGGGAGCAGGTACGGTAAACTGACCATTTGAAATGGTTGTTTATAAACTAATCAGTGCTTCCGGGTATTGCATACATGTATATATAACATTATGTGTAGATGTACACTTAAAACATCATGTGTAGAATATGGTTTATAACGTTATATATATTATAACGTTATATATATATATATAAATTATCAGATGATGAAATACAACTTACATCCAGCCAAGCCTAACAATATCATTTTTGAAACTAAATTGTGCTTTTTTTTTAATCCATAGAAACACTCCTGTATCCTACCAGAAGATGTGAAAAACTTTTACCTTACGATGAATGGACTTTTGATGACCTGGAAAATCAAGTTTGATGGTAAGTACAGTTTTTTATGTATTCTAGCAATATACAATGTATTTGTAAATGGATATAGCTCTGTTGAACAAATGACAGGGTTCACCTGCCAACAGTTCAGTTGTCCTCCTGCTACATTCCTCCAGGGCATTACTGTGGTTCTTCTTCCCACTGCTAGGTGGCGCTTCAGTAATCAGACTGGTTCATAACTGGAGTAGATTTCCCACAAATAAATTTACTAACTGTGTTGAATGATGTACATGCACTACTATGTTTGTTATCCATTTCTTCTAACCGAGGACTTTTTTTGTGTACAGAAGTCTTGATGAGGCTGGGTAGAATGGAGATCAATTCTATCTCTGAACTGAAGAAGCTGAACAGCACGTCCCCCACTGCTGGGACCAGTAACAACCCGTCCCTGGCTGATATTGACTCAGACAGTGAGACTGAGGAGGATGAGGATGACACAGGTGGGTGTGTTGATTCACATTCATAGGTTTACAGCAGCAATTGAATACATGTAGATCTCGCCCCCCCCCTCCCACTGACAAAGAATAATTTAAATATTTAGATTTATGTAGGGTTCATAAAAGAATTGTAACTTTGAGATTTGGACTCAAAGCAGAGACATACAAAATTCTGCAAAGACAGAATAACTGGGACGGGCAATATTTAAAGCTGGAGACATCCCTACCCATAACAAGCTATCAACAAGCTATTAACACTGTTGATAACAGTAATACATTTGTACCTTCCCAATATTACGGTCTCATACCGCAATTACTCCGCACGTGTAGGGTCTAAAAGAGTCCCGACAAAAAAATGATTGTGCCCGAACAGCGTGAGTTTAGGTCCACCATAAAATCCCTTTCATCACTCAGACCTGATCTAAAAAGGATTTGAGGTGAAAGCCTGTTTATTACTGACAGGATCAGGCAGGGAAGTTTCGCCTTCCGAGCGATTGTCGGACGTATACGCTTATTTTGACCTGAGTACTGCGGTCGGGCACAGTGAGCCAAAAGAGGGCCTCTTCCGGGTCATGGGTATATTGCAGTTATACATGACGTAAATATCGAACTAGCGGTTAGAATCAGGCTTTTAGCTAGGATTTTTTTGGTGGGCGTCCATTTTTTTTTATTGTATGCTATGCACAGTGAAGACATGCTGAGTGCAAGATTTTAGGGGGGCTTTTTTGAAATTCATATTATCATAATGCTCTCAAACACTACTTTCTGCATTTTCAGGTGTAAATTTGAGTTTTTTCCTTCAGTAAACCATCATTTTTGTATTTATAGTAAGGCTGAAGGGAGGCATGTGTGCATGGCAAGGGTTGGGAGTGGAAAAAATAGGGCGTCTTTAGGGTGTCCTACAAAAAAGTAGGGCGTCCAATTTCTTATTACTTTCAGTACAGGGCGTCCAAAAGACACCCTGGACACCCCCTAGCTAAAAGCCTGGTTAGAATTGGGGAAAAAATTTTTCATCGTTTACATGATACGTGTGCTTGGTATAGACAGCAAAAAATCTGTTGATATACGATTTTTTTATTGGATTGACAGCCAAAATAGTGGCCTATTTTAACGTGTAAGTCTACGGGACTGCGAAATTGGCGTATGAGACCTTAATCACACTGTGGGAAAACAAACATCCGGTACATGTATTACTATTAGTGCCTTGACCTCATGACTTTTAATTACACCCACTAATCCTCAGGGTCTAGACTTGACATTTTGATTGAATGTTGGAGTAATGAATGGCTGAGGTAATAGATCAGGTTACAAGTGGTGTTTACTGTTACAATGTTATTGATGCCCCATGTTGGTTATGCCCCACCCCCACACATCCACATCCACCCACATGTATGCAGCACAACTATACCTGTGGGAGTGGGGTGGTTGGTGGCTACTAATACTACTATTTATTCAACTTCACCTACATATTTTCGGTATTGTGCACAACTTAACTAAACTAACATATTAACTAGACTAATCTCTATAGTTAATTTGTATTGAATAGACTTGATATTCAGTTCTGCATCATATTGACTGACACCTGTTGTTCCAGCACCAGTCAAGCCTCACTTTGACAGCCGTAGTCGCATCTTTGAGCTTGACCCCTGTGAGGGTACTGGAAAAGTGTGCCTTGTCTTCAAGAACACAAAACCAGGTAGGAAACATAATTTTCCTTTCAGTTTATAGAAATATGTTCAGATTACAACCTTGCAAAGCTAAAGGGTGACTGTTTCTGGCTTGTCTGTCTGTGTCTGTATTTGCTGTTCCTCCTTTTCTTGGCCTTTCATTGTTTTGTCATAGACTTCACAAACTTGGCTCCATGTTTGACATCCATACTTTTTGGTGGTTTTGATACTACAAATGTAGTCTTTCCCATTTCAGTATGGGTAAGGGGCAAAGTCTGCCATCTCTTTTTGCCCTGCTCATCAAAGAAATTATTTTGACAATCTTTTCCAATTTCTAACAATTTGTTAGGCCCAACTGAATATTTTAGAAATAGCAAAACACAGTACACTAAAAAATAGTCATTTGCATTTATGTTTGAAATAACATTCAGGAGTGCCAGCCCAGGGGATGGAGATTTGGTTCCTGGACCGTGCCCTGAGGTGGAACTTCTTGACTGACAGCTTCACTCACTACTTCAGGATGATGATCATGCACCTGGGTCTGCCACAGTGGCAGTACGTCTTCACTGACATAGGTCTCAGTCAACAGGCTAAGGTAAAAGTGTTCAGTAACTTTAAATATGAATGACAGCCACATGCTCCTCAATTTTCAGAAATCATGCTTGGAAGTGCCCGTAATACTGTAAATCATCAAAAACAAGCAAAATGAGGTTAACATATTGAGCATTCTAAAACAAGATACTGAGTACTGTAATTCCTGATTATTTTTGCATTTTTTTTATTTTCCTGGTTTTCACAGTCATTTCTGCACCACAAACTCATGATTTTACTCTATTCACACAAGCTCTCAGCTGGGAGTTAATGACCCCCACCCCAACCTGGGGGGGGGCGGCTACCAGGAGCTTGATTAAGTCTAGGTCACAGCTGTACCTCTGAGTTTCTTGAGAAACTCTTTAGCCTCTTTATTTATGGAGATAAGTTCAGTTACAATAAGTACAAACACATAAAACAAGTATTTGTATACATAAGTACAAAGTCAGTCAACAACTTGCTGCACATTTGCATTTTTAACTTTTGAAACAATTCTTTTTTTCCCACCTGCAGCAATGGTTTAACATGTATGCGCCAGGTAGGCTTGCGCTGGACATGCAGGACAGAGGCCCAGAGGGGCCTGACCAGAGGGAGACTGACCCCTGCACTCCTGACCCCTCCGTCCCTACCAACAAACTGGACCCTGCCAGAGTCTTCAAGGGGAAGAAAGATCAGAAGTAAGCATCTGACCTGATTACGCCTTACGAAAAAGGGCATGCAGGCCCTCAAGTAAGAGGGTCTGTATGGGGGGGTCCTGGCAACGGTTAACGGTAAATTCAGCAGGTCCGACAACGCTTAACGGTAAATTCAGGACGGTTGGTAACGTTAACGCTTAACGGTAAATTGATACAAATTTTTTTCGCACTCCACTAGATTCGTTTTGTGGTGAGAAAGAGTGATCGCTGACGAAGTATATGTAATGAAGTGTGCATTAAAGGTACACTTAGAGCTGTGTACCGGTACGCAGTACCGATACTGTACCGGAAAAATTGATTAGGTACAGGTCCAAAATACCTAATCCCTCAGTACCGGTACTGTACCTAAACAATTTCACACCAATTTTATGCCTATTTCTGACCTCAAATGTGTAAATAGCTGGTCCACAATGGGTATCTGTGTAAGGACAGTGTGTTCATGAAAACAAAAACATCTTAGTTTTGCCTATATTTTATCTGAGCATTCGCCATAAACAAAGAATAAACCTTAACTATCAAGTTTATTAATGTTTTTTTTTGTTATTGAATGAGTTCAGAAGAGCATATAAATTGGTCGAATTGTTCAGGTACAGGTTCAGGTCCGGACCTGTATCTAAACCTGTGTACCTGTACTTGTACCTGTACCTAAAATTTGTTTAGGTACACAGCTCTAGGTACACTAGTGTTCCCTGTGCCCCCGCCTGCCTTGGTACGTCCCCAAGTGTGTCCAGAAATGCTTGGAGAGTGTGACCGAGCGCAGAAGGTGCGAGCAATGTAGGGGGGACGGGGGCATGCTCCCCTGTAAAGTTTTGCATTTTGAAACCTTCAATAACGCATTTTCCTACATTCCGAGAGGCAAAGTGACGACGGCAACTTGAGGTTTGACTACTAGTATGCAGGTCTACGCGTAACGAAGAATTATTCAGTAACGCTTAACGCTGAATTTAGGATGACAAATAATGCTCTACGTAGAATTAAAACGACCAATAACGCTTCACGATGAATATACCGATAACGCTTAACGTTGAATTAGAGCGGGTCGGCAACGATTAACGGTGAATTAAAATAGCCCATAACGGTTAACAAAAAAGGGCATGCAGGCCCTCAAGTAAGGATCCTCTAGGCATTCTGAGGAATTTTTTTACTATCTATTCTTTAATCTTGGCCTTATCCTTTTCTTTCCCACTCAGGTCCAAGTCTCAACCCAAGAAGAAAATCACTGGACAATCTACAACAAGGTGAGGTTTTATTTTTATTTATCTATTAGGCCACATAGACTTAATTTTATGGATGACATCCGCTCGCGCATTGATTTTCGCCTGTTGCCCTCAAAAAAAAAGAACCGAGGCTCTGGCCTGGCAATAGGCCTGGGTAGTCCATCGTAGTCAGCGACAAAACGGAGCCGAGCACCCAGGCTATCGAATTCGAAGCTCCACGACTCAATAACTCAGTACATAAGTACAGTACCGATTCATAAATGCCGCTTATCGTATACATCGCTAAGTACTGTCGCGAATTCACAATACCAGCTTTGTATTCCTGTGGTTTTGTAGCATTTTTATTTTTGGCCAGAATTTTTTTATTCGCCCACGCGCACTAGTTTGGGGGGCTTCAGAGGATGTCATCCATAAAATTAAATTGGTGTGGCCTTCTTGTCTTTTACAAACAGGACCTTTTTGCAACATTGTGACCTAGGCGGACTCATTCAATCTTACAATTAATGCATTGGTGTGTACATACATTGTAAAGATGATGGAAGTATGTCTCATTCATCACTTCTTGATTTGATTCAGTTTTATTATGATACACGGCCAGGACTGTCCAACTTTCCAGGGGCCGTTTTAAAGGACATGCAGGATTATATTTATGGGCTTCACCACACCACGAAGTGGTGTGGTGAAACCATATTGCTTTTTCTGATGTTTCTTCTTCTTCTTCTCCTCCTTCTCCTCCTTCTCCTGCCATTTTTAAAATGGATTCAGCTTCTTCATTTTAGGGCCTAAGGTCCTGAAATTTGGTATGGAGGTACAGTGGGCAAATACCCCTAGGCGTTTTTTAAATTATTGTGATACAGGCTTTTAGAATGGTTTTATTTGAGTTTTTTGGCTGTGTTATAGCAAATGTATTACTGTGTTAGTTTGCCTTGTTTACCACGTTTGGGCATGAGTCATCAGAATGGAATGCAGGGCATCAA
>NW_017803602.1:2603764-2605847 GCF_001625305.1 Branchiostoma belcheri | reverse complement strand
TGAAAACAGGCGTCACGAAAAAAGTAATGTCAATAGACCGTGCAAACAAGCCCTCTTGGAGATTGAAGAATTTCCATAGCCCGGTGGTGACGTGTCAAAATCTTGATAAATTGATTAAAAGGGCAAAGGTCAGCGTCTCACCCTTACAGCAGACTGGAGAACACCAGCGGACGGAAGTGAGCGCGGTGACAGGGCGGTGATTTGAGTATGTGACCCACCCACACAGCGCCCCCGAGGACTTCGGTACACACTGGTGGTTGGAAAAGTTTGAAGGTGAGAGCTGCCGATTCAAACATTTGGCTTTGGGCAGGTAAGGTCCAACGTACAGACAACTAACGGAACTTTGGGGACAAATACAAGACAGATCCGTTACTCTAGTGGGTGGCAGATGGACGTACTGCACGTAGTGTGCATATGCATGCTGTGACTAGTGTGGGGATCCCCTGTTTGGCGGAATTTTGAGCACATCTGGAGGGGTGCCCGGGAAACCGGAAAAGGTAGTGAAAGTATAGTCTCCTTGTTGATGTGTTAAAATTTTGTCGTTGTGGTTTGTTCGCCTGAACGCTATAAACCGCTGCATCGTTCATTTGAATTTATAATCGCCTTTGATTTTTGGTCAGGCGTTTAGCGCTGATGCGTTGTTGTTTTACACAAGTCCTTGTTTCACACGTATATAATTTTCTCCGTCTGGTATTACGATTACTTATTTGCAGTCCATTTTCTGTACAAAATGATCATTCAGGGGGAAACATGGCCATCAGTACCCACTACCCAGCCTTCTACGGCTTATAAATAATTTTTGGTGCAGCTGTTGTTTTTGTTTGCGTGTGTTCTGTCCTAGCCTTGGCTCCAGACCCATACACGTGTAATAATTAGCACACTGGACACAAAATATCTCAGTGAGATATTTTGTGTCCAGTCAGTGTGATATGGGTCTGGAACCCAGGCTAGTTCTGTCTGTGTGATCGCGATTTCCACAGGCGGTGCCTCCTCAAGATCGTATAAAGGTAAAGGTTAAAGGTGTTCGCGTGCGTGTGCGTGCTTATTACTTACTACTTACTCCGTGAAGGAGGTCTGGACGTTCGGACGGATCGGAGTGTTGTGAACAGCCGTTTTTTTCGTGTTCGCAGTCAAAACACTGGGTTCCCTTTGTGTAATCGGTACGTCGTCTGCTGATGCACGAATGTGTATGTTTGCCGTTGCTGCTTTCGCGGTCAATGTAATATTTGAAATGCACCCCTACAATTTTGAGGCAAATTGGAATGGTCCAGAAGACCCGTTGTTTGGAATAGCGGGGGTGGGGGGAATCCTTCAAGCAGATGTAAGAAGGGACCGATAAGTGGTATCATAGATGTTCGCAGCCAAAACGCATTGTTCTATTGTTCTGTACGTAACATTTCTGTGTAATTGAGCATGTGGTGTGCCATTATGTCCGTGGTGATGCACGGACATAATGGCACCCATTTATTTTCACTGTAGCAGTTTTTATATTGAAATAAATGTATATTTTAGAAACATCCCTACTTTTACAATCCTGTGGAGTAGGCCGTAGGTTTAGGTAGTTGTCTGGTAGCCGAGGTTCTGTAAGCAGATATTAGGTGGCTGTTGTGCATACTGGTTGCGAATATCTTTTGGGATTGTCATTTGCACCTACTGCGATACCTTGTCAAATGAATGATATGTAGTAAATGAAAGATATTGTTATGAAACCTGACTTTGTTCATCTACTTAGATTGTCGTGATTTTATGTTACGGTGACTAGTCAGTCTGCAGCTGTTTCCCCAAGCAAGGGGGGTCACACGCGCCTTCGCATTCTTACACTTACATCTGTCCTAAGAAGTGAGAAAAAGCTGAACCTGTACATACCAGAGCGCGCAGCGTCCGACTGGGCACGGCCACTGGGCCATGGGCACGGCGGGGTCGCCGGAGCATATCAGATTATTAGGGATTTAGGCCTTAGCCATTTCTACGATACGTTGTTACCAGTTGTTAAAGTGATCACACACTGTTTACACACACTATACTGTTCTCAATCTGCAAAGTATAAAACTTCACGGGGAATTGTCGCCTATGGACGCTAATT
>NW_017803602.1:2600871-2603744 GCF_001625305.1 Branchiostoma belcheri | reverse complement strand
TAACATTTCTGTGTAATTGGGCATGTGGTGTGCCATTATGTCCGTGGTGGTGCACATCCTTTTATTTTCACCGTAGCAGTTTTTATAGTGAAGTAAATGTATATTTTAGAAACATCCCTACTTTTACAATCCTGTGGAGTAGGCCGTAGGTTTAGGTAGTTGTCCGGTAGCCGAGGTTCTCTAAGCAGATATTAGGTGGCTGTTGTGCATACTGGTTGCGAATATCTTTTGGGATTGTCATTTGCACCTACTGCGATACCTTGTCAAATGAATGATATGTAGTAAATGAAAGATATTGTTATGAAACCTGACTTTGTTCATCTACTTAGATTGTCGTGATTTTATGTAGCTTGTGTTTACACAAGGAGGTTAAATACTTGTATTTAACCTCCTTGCTTACGGTGACTAGTCAGTCTGCAGCTGTTTCCCCAAGCAAGGGGGGTCACACGCGCCTTCGCATTCTTACAAATCAAATCAAATCAAATCAACTTTATTGCTCAACAACTGTAGCTGGTACAATGTATGGCAAAGAAACAACAATGGTACATACATCAACTAATGCTAAGATATAATTCTAACTAGCTAGTCCATAATGATACTAAAGCTAATCTATTGTGTTTTCTTAGGAAGAGTATTATTACATTCTGTAATTCAGGGGATATATCAGCTATTTACAATCTGGTGTCGCTTTTGTAGTGATTCGAATATGAATTTTCCAACGTACACTGATATCTGAGTAGGACATGAAAGGAGTATATTAAAGATGTCTGATTTTGAGTGAGGTAGCGTAACATTAGTTTTGGAAGCTATGGATTGCATCAATGTTTGTCTGTTTTCTTCATATGTTGGACATGACATCATAAAGTGGAATTCGTCTTCAATACCCTCCTTGCATGTCGGACACAATCTCTGATCGGCTGGTGTGTTATAATGACGGCCCTTTTCGATTTCCAGGCCATGTGAACTTATCCTCATTTTAGTTATGCTTGTCGTAAAAGATTCGTTTTGAATTGATGATAGATACTTTTCCAAGCCGAAATGTTTTTTAATTTTAGAATAAGTATGAAGTTTATTGAATTTTCTTATTTCCTGCCACCAGCCAACTAGAAATGTATCCTGTAAACGTTGCTTGAATAAGCTTCCAAACTGGTTGGCATTAATTACACTTACATCTGTCCTAAGAAGTGAGAAAAAGCTGAACCTGTACATACCAGAGCGCGCAGCGTCCGACTGGGCACGGCCACTGGGCCATGGGCACGGCGGGGTCGCCGGAGCATATCAGATTATTAGGGATTTAGGCCTTAGCCATTTCTACGATACGTTGTTACCAGTTGTTAAAGTGATCACACACTGTTTACACACACTATACTGTTCTCAATCTGCAAAGTATAAAACTTCACGGGGAATTGTCGCCTATGGACGCTAATTGCTACTCTCCAAGCAGAGGTTTGGGTTTTGGGGGTATTTTTAGCGTGTTTTTAGACTTTTTTATCTGGGTTTCTCTTTTGCACTGTTGGGTTTGGTGGGAAAAAAATTCAGTGCAAAAGAGAAACCCAGATAAAAAAGTCTAAAAACACGCTAAAAATACCCCCCAAACCCAAACCTCTGCTTGGAGAGTACGTTCTACTAGTATATCAGTTATCCTGGTCGCTACTGAGTTTCTATTTCTGTCGGTAGCAACCAGAAAACATTCAATCACAACGCAGCACATTTATGATAAGCTATATATACTTTGGCTTCGATATCTTTTCTTGATTAACAAGAAAACGATATCGGTGCCAAATTTAGTAGCCTGTCATCATGACGAAGCCTGCTATAGACAGGCTAACGGACTAACGGACACTATATGTATATTTACTAGCCCCTACGATTGCGGAAGATATTAGGCAGGAAATTCATGGTACCGGTCGTAGCGACTAGTACATTGCTACGTCCAAACCGTCTTGGCGTCCTGCTCGGCACAAGAAGTACGCACGTGAAAAGCGGAAAGTCATGTCAATGCCAGGTGGCAACGGGTCACCAAGGTCCACAATGAACAGAGTGGCGGGCAGTGGGAGTCACATAGACTAGTCTCCACCAGACTCCTCTGCAGGCTGAATAAATATTAGAAATCGGCTAAGGGAACATTATTGGCCAGAGGAGTTGGCCGGCCATAGAGGGTCCAGCTTGCATGCCGGAGCACCGTGGCCGGAGTCTGTGAGAAGTCGCTATCTTCTTTTATGTCCACAAATGGGTTTTAAATAGGTGCGAAGTGCCAGAGTAAGCCGTTTATTGCTTTGCTTGTCAAGTGTGACGGGTCCGGCAGGCAAGCTGGACTAGCCTCCTGTGCAGGCCCCCTCGGCGGTGGAAAAGAGTTTTTAACGCGTTATTTTAATATAGCCGGCCACCCTACATAGCCGCCGAGAGAAGGTTGCTTTCCGGGTGGCCGGCTATATTAAAATAACGCGTTAAAAACTCTTTTCCACCGCCGAGGGGGCCTGCACAGGAGGCTAAAGCTGGACCCTCTATGGCCGACCAACTCCCCTAGCCAATGATGTTCCCCATAGCCGATTTCTACTATTTATTCAGCCTGCAAAGGAAGGAGTCTGGTGGAGACTAGGAGTTACAGTTGGTGTGTGTAAAACAAAGACTGGCCTAGGCGTCGACGTCTGTCCTACGATCCCATACCATGAGAAAACAATCTTACTACAATCAATTGTACTAAAATCAAAGAACCCACATATCATAGAATTAGAAGTGGATTAATTCGTCTTCCAGTTCCACTGCCTCAAAAGAAGAAGTCTAACCCAGCAAACCTAGTACCATGTATGTTGTAGAACCTAGTACCATGTATGTTGTAGAACCTAGTCACCATGTATGTTGTAGAATTTAGT
>NW_017803602.1:2578588-2600851 GCF_001625305.1 Branchiostoma belcheri | reverse complement strand
AGAAGGTTGCTTTCCGCCCGTGGGCGGAAAGCAACCTTCTCTCGGCGGCTATGTAGGGTGGCCGGCTATATTAAAATAACGCGTTAAAAACTCTTTTCCACCGCCGCGGGGCCTGCACAGGAGGCTAAAGCTGGACCCTCTATGGCCGACCAACTCCCCTAGCCAATGATGTTCCCCATAGCCGATTTCTACTATTTATTCAGCCTGCAAAGGAAGGAGTCTGGTGGAGACTAGGAGTTACAGTTGGTGTGTGTAAAACAAAGACTGGCCTAGGCGTCGACGTCTGTCCTACGATCCCATACCATGAGAAAACAATCTTACTACAATCAATTGTACTAAAATCAAAGAACCCACATATCATAGAATTAGAAGTGGATTAATTCGTCTTCCAGTTCCACTGCCTCAAAAGAAGAAGTCTAACCCAGCAAACCTAGTACCATGTATGTTGTAGAACCTAGTACCATGTATGTTGTAGAACCTAGTCACCATGTATGTTGTAGAATTTAGTATAATGTTAGACGTAGTCTCTCACACTATTGTATGTTCTTTTTACATACATGTTGTTTGTAACCTGCATTTAGCCCTCGAGCAAGTATTTGCAATAAACTTTCATTTATTTAGAAGGAGAAACGCTCAACATGACGAAAACAGGCCTAGTCCTAGCACACGGCTCCTCCACACTCTCCAAGCAGAGGTTTTGGTTTGGGGTTATTTTTGGCGTTATTTTAGGCTTTTTTATCGGGGTTTCTTTTTTGCACTAGAATTTTTTTCACCCAACCCATTTTTTATATTTTTTTAAATTTTTTTAACAATCTTCATTCAGATTCAAGATACATAACAATAACGTTGGAAACGAGACAAACTGATACATGAACATGAAACGGATAAACAATTATGGTACAGTAACAAATCTACAGAAAAACGCTAAACCCATAGCTAAATTATCTACTCAAATGAAGAGTACAATTTCCCCCACTTATCCATGTGTTTTGATACTTCCCTTCTTCTTCTTGCAATATTAATTGCCAAATCAAGAAAATATTTGACAAAAGATACAAAGTTCGACAATTTTTGACAACCCATTTTGTTGGATTGGGTGAAAAAAATTCCAGTGCAAAAAAGAAATCCCGATAAAAAGCCTAAAAACACGCCAAAAATAGCCCAAAACCTCTGCTTGAAGAGTACACGCTAACCGAGTTGGCACCATGGCTCCCCGGCTCTAATTATCTCATCGCTGACCAATCAGCGCAAGGCTGTAAAATCGCTGCCAGCTGCGCCAGTGGTCTGGTTTTACGCTCAGATACTGAGCGTTCGAGCGGCCGGGCCATCCTAGGGCCATCCGAACCCACCAAACTCTGGTGTCATAGATAAAGGGCTTGGGCGGCAACAACCTCTGATGGGGGCTGTCTGTCACAGTGTGGTGATTTACGAACACAGGAAGACAAATACACCATGCCTATCTGATTTCTCCTAGTGAGCGGACCACTTCTTCCCGAGCTGGTACCCTGGACGTCAGAGGGACGCACTGCGTGGCTGGAGGCAGTCTACCCGGACCTGCAAGCCCCGAAAACAACGCGAACGGGTCTTCGGTGAGTACGACAAAGCGAATGGAGCTTGGGTGCCAGACTGTTTACTTTTCAGGGCCACACACACACAGTGCACACATACATACATACACACACACACACACACACACACATGTACACACACACACACACACACACACACGCAGATGCAGACGCGCGCGCACGTACACAGATGCACACGCACAGACGCGCGCGCACGTAAACAGATGCACACGCACAGACGCGCGTGCGCGCGCGCGCACACACACACACACACACACACACACACACACACACACACACACACACACACACACACACACACACACACACACGTTGACACAGAAGGGTCAGGCGGAGACCACTGCAAATGTTTCTTCATATTAACACATGATGGGTACACGTGAATATTGACTTTTGGTGGAAAAAGCAAAGGAATACAGGCTATGGGGCTGGCAATACTCTCCAAGCAGAGGTAGGTTTTTTTTTTGGTCTTGACCAAAAAAAAAACCCGTAAAAGTAGAAAGACGTATTAAAAACGCGAAAATACTGCCAAAATACCGAGCGACCCTACCTCTGCTTGGAGAGTAGGCTGGCAAGTCCATAAAATAGAAATGCATATACCATTATTACATTAATAAATCCCCAAATTTAGACTAGGAATTTAGACTGTTCCAATACATTTACATATGATTGCTTCTCCTACAGGTAGCCGAAATGTTCTGATCATCCAAGAAGATGTCATCCAACGGTGGAAATCCGGTAGAAACTGCGAAAGACAAAACCAAGCTTAACGGCAGCATCTCTACGGCACGGATGGAATCCAGTACACACCATCAGCTACATGTAGACGAAGGACGAGACAACTCAAATACAATCAAGCCAAAGAAGCGTCCAAGCAGTTTACTGAAACTTCGAATAGCAGACCTCGAGGGAAATCAACATGAGCGGATGGATAAGGACGCCGAAGATCAGGCGACGCACAAAGAGCATCCCAGAGCAGGACGGGCGACATTGCATCATGATCAAGAACACAACAACAACACACAGCCACCAGAAACTTCAGAGACTCTTTCAACTAATTCCAATGAAAGAATGAATGCCCAGCTGCATGATGCCCACCTGACACAAAGATATGCTGGGACTTTCTGCTTACGAAATCCATGTAAGAAAGAGCTGAGTGGCCATGAACGAGCATCAGTGCGTAAGCATGGCTTGAAGTATATTTCTTGCTTGCCTGTACGATGCATTGATCTTGACGGGAAGAGGTATTGTTTCTTATCCGATGTTCATCGGTTGGTTCCACATAAACGAAAGAACGACATTGTAAAGGTTTGTCGCGCACTCGGTCTACATACCAGATCTGATAGAGTCGAGGTTAAAGACAGAGCGACATTGTTAAAGATCTTAAAAGTTGTGATGGGCCTTCCAAATGACCACTCTCCGGCGACCTCAGCACAGGAGAGTGCAGATGGATTCTCTACGTCTTCAAAGCAGGAACCTGAAGGTACAGGCGTACTCCAGCCACAATGCGATGTGAACCCTGACAAGCATCTTTCCGTATCTGGCCAGAGTAAACAACATCTGGATGGAGGAATCATCTCTGTTGGCAAGTCACACTCAAAAGTACCATGGCTGTACCACCAGCAAGTAGAAATGGTGACCGTCGGTGACGTGGAATCGGAGATTCCGGCTGCCAGTCTGGACGGCGTGCAGCGATACGAGATGCCGCCCTGGGGTCCAGAGGTTAGTACTAATGAGGATTGTCCTATCTTCGCAAGCCAATAGACTATGACATCCTTACCACTTACGTTTGTGTATAACTTTGTATCGGTATCCACCTTGTCCTAGCAGCATCAGTATCATTTTTACACAGTTGTACAACGTCAACCAACGGGAAAGCACTCCAGTAGTTGGCAGAGTATTCTTGTTAAGATAAAGGGTTTACCATAAAATTTCTGCTTTGCTTAAGTCTTCTAACTAATAATTGGTGCTACAGATTTGTACAAGGTTTAGGGAGTGGCAGCATAGAGAAGGTTGACATTTTGTATTTTATATATCAACAGGTGTTGAACAGGTACGCTGCAACAGCCGGTCTCAAGCAAGTGTACCACAGCAACCAGCAGCTCGTGCCTCTGAGAGGTCTGGATGTCAGAGCACGAACATCTGGGCCCAGTTATGTCTCCGACATTGCACACGAGGGAAATGACGAACACATGGAGAATGATGAGAGTGCGGCTGTAATGCACAGTCCTTTGTCTCGCACAGGGCATTCAGAAGATGTTTCAGAAGATCCTTCACATGAGGTCGAGAAGAACGAAGTCGATTGTGAAGAGAGCATGGATGTGGCGGCACCAAACACCGATGTGACAAGCGAAGACAACGCCAGTTCCAGCCCAACGCTTTGTGACAGAAACCCTGAACCCCATTGCTTGGCAGATCCAGGGGATGTCTGCAACGAGAACGAGCACGTGACTGGGGAACCTGACTTCTGCAATGTAAAGAAGGAGGAGGTCTTAGACGACCTAGCACCATGTAGGTACATGCATCAAGCAGAGGAGACGTACAGATCGCGGCATGGAAGCATTGAACGAAAGACGCCAGATACTGAAGACGTGCCAACACCACAAAGTCAAACACGAGAGACGACGGCTTGGGAAGATCTCATTTGTATTTCTAGCTGCTGGAGTGCGGTCTCTGACAAGCCAGCAGTAGCCCCGGTTGAACTACAACCGCCACAGACTGTAGTTTCAGAAAGAGAAGACTTGAAACATGAATTGAAATGGGAGACCGTCGCCGAAGGTCCTCCAATTCCAGTTGTGGAGAGGGATGGGTCGCGCTACGTCCTTACTTCTGACGTGTCATCTCTGCTTCGGGGTGTGGACGCTGGGGAGTTTATGGACGCCCTTACTATTTTAGAGCTCAGCATTATCCCCTGCAGTCCGGAGGTTGGCAAGTGTTTTGCAGATGAAGCTGGAAAACCGATGGAACAGTGCCGAAGCATGGTGAAACTGAACATGACATTGGGGGCTACGGTGAAGATGCTTCTCATGATTTTCAAGCAAAGCAGTTCGGGGAAATCCGGTGGTGGTCCACATGGTAACAAAACACAGACTTCGGCGGATAAGCCCTTGTCTGAAGGGCGTACCTCCCCAATGACAACTGACCGCCCAATTTCAAGAACGTCCACCACTTCCGTGAGAAGTGATGAGACTTCTTTGCAAAGCAACCCTTTGGCATCACCTGGAAATAATGCGTATTCAGAACCTCAACAAAACCAAGCAGGAGACACCCAGCCTATGTGCATGCCTGATTTACCGATGCATCAGCGATACAGGCCATGGGAAATGTGCAACAACAGTGCAAGCTCAGAGCCTCGACAAAGCCATGCTAGAAGTTTAGCCTCACCGCCAGAACCAAGCAACCACTTCTCCCCACCCTTACCAAGAGGAGACACCTTATCGGCAGCAAATCCATTTGACCAGCCTCAGCAGGGTAGGAGAAATGCCAACAACGTTCGGAGCTTGCCAACAGTGTCCTCACCAACGAGTCATCAGCACGTGATGCGATCCAGCAGCTTCGTGGACAGGGCAGATGTACCTGTTCGTCCTCAAAGTCATTCACATGCAGTGTCTAACCGTGAGTTCGTTCCACCCCGTCTCCATACATCGCCCGGCTGTAGCCTCCAAGTCAACCATTCAGCCTTTGTCCCGTATGCACGAGCGCAGCATCGAGATGTGGTATCAACCATACTTTATCCCAGACACCACCTACAGACCTTGCTGTCTTCCCATGGCCATGGCCATCCACTCTCTCCTACCGCCCAAGATCAATTGATGTGGGCCAGGCAACTAACTCCTCCAACATCGAGAGATACTCCCCCACCGTACTCTGTCCATCATCTGCACAACGTGCCTTCGACAGCCCGTCACAGAAGTGCCGACAACCAAGCACCATCACATCGACTGCCGTGAGACAATGGTTCCGCAAGATACGTTATATTTACATTTTGACACGTACGAATAAACGAGTGCAAATTTTGGACATAGGGACACGCAGGAAAGGAAGCATACGCACGCTGTAATCAAAGCCTTGTGTCAGGTCGTGATTTGATGTCTTTGGTGTTAGAAGTTTGTGACATGAACCCGATATTCCGTCCAGAAAAAAGACTATAGACACACAATTCGTTACACATTCCCAGTCTATCATTGTGCTATTGGAAGATTCCATGCTCAGTCAGCATTTCTTGGTTAGAGTCGGGAGAAAGAGAAGCAATCATTCGCAGCTTTGACGACTTAAGACATGATTTTCGTCCTACCATTCCCCCGAGCCTTTTCAACATTTCAGGAGGTCTCATGACCTCACACAAGAAGTGACATACGTCGTCGCATGGCTTAGATGTTTGGTTATGGATTTTGTAGCGGTTAATTAAAAGTCGACTGCTGTTTATTTGTTGGTGTCACAGGTCTAGAAAAAACGATAGAAATTTTGTTGAGAAGCAATCAAGAACTTTATGTAGATTCTGAATGCTGATCTACTTCATTGTTGTTACTAACCTGATCTTGTTTTGCCTTAAAGTTCGACAGTTGTTATTTACATTAACCAAAAATTTTCATATTCTAAAAGCACAGCACGTTCGCTTTGTGTAGTTCCATATAGTTTCATTGTAATACATAGATTAGACAAAGGGTTTGTTAGCTACTTTTGACTAGCATCCTTCGCAGTCTTGTTGGGCGTCGGCGTTATTTTATCTGTGAGCGACGCGAGTAATATGCCGCCGCGAGTGGCGAGGGACGATTTGCTGCCGAGGGAGTTTTTGCCGCCGAGAGAAGGATTCGCGCTCTAACTCCTTCTCTCGGCGGCAAAAACTCCCTCGGCAGCAAATCGTCCCTCGCGGCGGCATATTACTCGCGTCGCTCACAGAAAAAATAACGCTGACGCCCAACAAGACTGCGAAGGAGGCTAACTTTTGACTACCTGAACTAACAAATATCTTGTTCTTGTTACACAGCAGCCAGCAACACAAAACACAGTTGCTTTTTATTTCGTTCAAGTCTCTCAATCATGTATGTACGTACGTATCTATACAGCAATCCTGGCTTGTATTGTGTGGCTTAAGATTTTACCTAACTTTTAACTCCTTGTTGTTGAAAAGATAAAAGTCCAAAATGATGTGTATGCGGAAAAATCATAATACACATTCACTATGACTTCGATTGTATTTTTGTTTTATATTGTTACAGAAGTTCGCTAAGTTACTAGTACCTACGGAAAATAGCCAACCCCCTTACAATACCAACAAGTCCTGACTATCTCCCGGTGTAGCCACATGTTCTAACCAGTCTAAGGCGGCCCATTGTTTGTCCCGACTATGTTGCAGTATTCTGAAGGTATATTTTCATAGGGAGGCTTCTAGACTGTATTTTTGGCAGTGTGCCTGCGCTAAAGAGTCAAAAGAAAGGTCGCTCTTCTAGAATTAGTGATCGATCATTATCTGAGGTCTGGATGATATAAATGTATTCCAAAATGTGAAATGCCAAAGTCTATCCCGTATGTCAAGTATAAGATGATGCACAAACTGCATCACCGAAAGGATGAATACTCGGCACACGCTTTTCACATTTGTTCTGCTATCGTGTAACTTGTATTTTCTCAAGATTCATTGGATGGAGGCAGTTATCACTTGCAATACTAGTACCTAAAACAAAAGCCTTTTCAACTGACTAACGTTGCTAGTACGTAATAAGGTGTTTCATCTTATGCGTTGGTCGCCTTTCCGGCATCGCAGCCGCCGTACACCTCGTCTGGAAAAGGCAACAGTCGTTTCAACTTCAACACAAACGCTTTCCTGTACCCACAGCCGGGTACTCCGGCCAGACAGTCCCACACGCCTCTGGAGGGGGTACAGCGCTGGGTCGTCACCCTCCCCACAAAGAAGATGTCTCCGTCGTAGACGACATGGTCAAAACGGTTCTTGCTGTAACCTCCTCCCATTGGCCGCATCATAGTGTACCACTCTCCTTCGGTAAGAGAGAGGGAGAGAGAGAGAGAAAACAGTAAACACATAGATTGGCACGTTCTATGACAAAGTCGATTGGGTTATATTGTCGCTTAGAAATAATTCAACCCAAACACTGAGCAAATGTTTGAGCTGAAAATATAGGTATACTTAAAACCCCTAACGCAACAGCAACAGACATCAAACCACCCACCGCTGGTGATGTTATAACTCTTGATAGCATGGCTGCCGATCAGAACGACGAAGTCTGCAAAGGACACCATGTCGCTGTCACACTGCAGTCTGTAGGGGATCTTCCCCAGGTCCGTCCACTCGCCCTGCCCCGTGCAGTACTTCAGCAGTCTACCGGGACTCATGAACCGAGCCGAGCTCTCTGCGACATAGATGTCTCCCATGCAAGCTGTTGCGGCCTCGGGTGTCACAGGTCTCGGCAGGGGTGTGACGAAGGCCCAAGAGTCGTCCTTAGGATCGTACCTTTCCACTGTGAACAGATCCGCTTCAGCCTTCCCACCAATGGCGTATAAGTGTGTATCGGTAGCTGCCAGAGTAAACGCGGCTCTCGCTTGTTGTAAAGGTTTGATTTCGTGCCATTGCCGTGTCATGGGATCGAAACGAAACCCGGAGCTGACGGCCTGTCCAGTGGACCCGTCGGTGCCTGTATACCCTCCCACAATGTACAGGTTGTTGTCCAATACGGCAGCTCCGAATGAAGACTTTGGTACCCTGGAGTCAACTGTTTTATAAGGTCTGAAAACATCGTCTTTGTCGTCATGGTAATAAAGATGCCGCGTTCTTCTTGGTGTATCTGCACTTGCCTCGTCGTACACAACTATGGCGCAGATATAACTTTTGATGCTCTTCCTAAGTTCTCGCACCCGTTTCTGCTGCTCTTCTGTCAGCCTTTCATATTGTCCCTTTCTAAATATATCGAAATAATTATCTACCAAGAAACTGTAGGCAGCTTCCTCCAGGTCATCAATACAGTATATCTCCGCAATGTTAAGCACATCAACACAGGTGTGTGCGTCCAGGTGTGACTTGACGTAATCCATGGCTTTCTGTACCTGTAGAAAATTTGCCGTAGCTATGAAGTCCTCGATGTCTGTGTCCTTTAATGAGAGCTGTGATGTTTGGAGCAGATTTACCAGAGCCCGTACACTTGATGACGACAGCCCGTGCAGCTGGACGAACTTCTGACAGTTTTCCCTCATCCCTGAGGAGAACATCGCCCGGAAGTAGTTGCTTGACCTTACAAGCATGTCCCTATCCACCGGGATTCTTTTGTCTTCAACCATCAGGAAGAAGTCCAGGTTGCCGCCAGGGTTGAGGCTTTCATCTTGCGAATCCATCTATTAGATCATAGTAATAAAACCGTTACACGCCTCCCTAGTAATTATGATAAACCATCTCATATATTTCCGAGTTCCAAGGCTGAATTCCAATGTATTATAGGTCAAATGCCAACATACATTACCTAAGGATATCCATTGTAGATAATCAATACGGTGTCTCAATAAGAAGACAACACAACAGCTAGAAATCGTGCACAAACAGCCTTGTTCGGTGTTTGTTTACTCCTGAAAAGATCTTCTAACCTTAACCGCGGCACGGCTTATTGATGATGCCGTATTTATCACGGAGCATGTCTATATGCGATAAGAACTTGGAGGGTCGATATCTCAAGACGTGTTACGAAATGGTAAAGCATCGTGTTGTGGTGAGCGTTTTCATGACTATAGACTGCACATAATCACATCGTTGTGCAGGCAGTCTCCCCACCAGTCCATGCATTAATCTAAAATTTTGAGCTACGTTGGTAATCAGTTCCTCAAACGTGTGCTACTAGTCGTACTTGCAGTTTCAGAGCGGCGATGTCGGCTGTTGCTTGATGGAAGGACCGGCCGGTTTATTCCCAAAGTCTCTCTGTAACAGACATTAGATGACTCCGCAGTGCTGCGTCATTCACCCGGCTGCCATGTTCATACGTCATCGCCGTCTAGAGTTGTACCCAAATATAGCGCACGGCTGGCAGGGGTCGGTTGCGCGCTACTGTTAGAATATAGCAATGGCACAGTCTGAAAAACTTTGTCGAAGATAGTAAATACTGATGTACTGTAGATCGTAGATACGGTATCTATGGTCTTATATTTTTTATCAACATTCAGGCACGTTGGAAGAAGATTAAAATACGATTATTCACACGTAATTTTGTACTCGCAATAGCGAAACCTGCTTGAATTCGTCGACAGCATCTCAGGCCCTAATCCTAACCAAGTAATATAACCTGTCACGACATTCCGTCGAGTCATTTGACTCGTGCAGGCCAATCACACTATTGGCCCATTATATTGAAATTTGTTACTATGCCACGCCCATACGTTTCCGCCGAAATTCCTGTGCCGCTTCCGGTGCTTCACCCTTTGAAAGATTTCTTATTTGATTTTTTAGAAACTACAACAAGGTCCAAATACCACTACAATCCATCAATAGCCTCTTAATTATAGCTTTCCGAAATGTATCCGTTTATCTGGAAAGATAGACAGGGACAGACACATCGAAAACATTATATCCATGTTCACGCAGTGTGTGTTTGCGTGTGTTTAATGATTGGTTTATTGGTTGAACGCTTTTTTAGCCATGAGTTATATGAAGAGTGGTAGTCATCCCCCACCTCACACAGTTGACTCTGTCCTTGGTGCTGAATGGGGGTCCAGTCAAAGAGTTCCCATGAAATAAAAACCAACCATTCCAAGTTGCCATTCCAACTACGTAAGGACATTAGAAAAGGCTGAATTCTGAATAATTATAAGTTGGTGATGGCACTCATATCAATCATATGTTTTTGACTACAGACAATGCCTAGCAGGTAGAGGCAACGTGCATTACCCTGCCCCATATTTCAGGTTACTGCAGAGAGAATGCCTGCACTAAAACCACCCTGCTCACTTGTGTTCCTTCTCTAATAAACTGTCGTCATGTTAACCTTATGAAGGAAAGCAAAAATAACAACTTACACATGTAACTGTTCTCTGGAAATTATTTACTAAGATCAAGATGTTTTTATTTTTCTCACCAACCGTCTCATCAAAATCATATTAGATGCATTACTAACTGCATGTATAACTTCCCTCTAACTACAGCTGGATAAATTACATGAGTTACATATGTTAGTAGAGTGAATCTTGCAGTGATAAACAAAAACAATTTTGTAATGTTTAAAAATATTGGAGTAAACACATTAATACTGGATCAACTCTGATATCCGATATAAAAGAGGGCAACAAATATTTACTATCTCACAACAGGTCTTTCTCTTTTCACATCTACTGATTTTACTAAGCCTTTCCCAAGGGAGTGGAAGTCTTCCAAAATGGCTGCCACGTTCGGAATCATCATCAGGTCCTCTCCTGATTGGTCAAGGTCAGGGGCACGGCCGTTCAAGGTCGTAACCTATAAATAGAAGGGCAAGAATAACAGTTTGAGTTGATATCAAAAATGAATGTCAATCATCTACAGCTTTTAAAATTACTTCATGTATTTCAAACTTTATAATGGAAAAGAAGTGAAATATTGTGCCCAAAATCAATGCTGGAAAGGCATGAAGCTCATTTTCAAAAAATCATTGGCAAAGTTTCTACATAAGGCCACTACAATCTTTCTACTATCAACAGTTGGGAATACATGCATGTTGTGATCAAACACAATAAGACCATGATTGAGCATATAGAGATGTACAAATCTGCAACCTTGAATGGTTTGGATGTGAATGCAGGAGGTTTCCACAATACTGTGATGTAAAGACCTCCACAGGGGTCATGGAAAAACAGTGCCATGTCTCCATATGTGTCCTGCAAAATAACAACAATCATTGCAGATTTACCAAATCAATGTAATTGAAATTTCTGAAAAAGAAGTATAAGTAATTATAAAACTGATTTAAAATGTTTAAAGATGCTTTAGGTTTATGAGGTTAAGTACAAAATGTATGTACAATAAGCATAACATTCATGACCCAGGCTACACTACTAGTAACTAGTCTAAGCACTCTTGTTCATGTTACATGTTACATGCAATCCCACAAAACAGTGACTAAAAAAACATTCTTAAAATGTAACACACCAGACTTAGGGTTGATCCACTCACACTGGAAGAGGCCCCTGCTTTTATTGGTAAGAGTGGTGGATTCTCTAATGTGTTCAAGGTGTGGCCTTTCTCAACACTGGACATCTGCTTCATGTTCCAGATTACCAAGCTATGTACTCACTGTCAAGTGAGGATATTTGTGTTTTGATAAGATACAAAAATGTAGTCTTTCTCAAGGGTAAAACATTGGAACCTGCCAAAAATTTGAATACAGAACTGCTAGATCCCATTTTAATAGCACTAACCGAAAGGTCACCATATATGCGCGAATTAAAAAAGTCCAAAATTTTGTGAATTCTTAAGATACCTCTAGTTCCTCAAGATACATGTGGACTGGATCAAAGTCTACCACGGGGAGGATCTCTTTGCCACCCTGTCCCACCCCCTCATCAGTTAGTATGTCCCTGCAGTCTTTGAGTTTCAGGTAGTCCACCCCCTCTGACCGACGTGGAACATTCCATGGATTGAGGTGGATGATGACGTCGTAAATGTCGACAGGAGGCCGGAATGCTTGCTGACAGAGGTAACAGGAACAATGTCATTGTTAGACCCATGAATATACCCTGGGTATACATGGTACAGGTGTAGCAGGCCAGAATGTACCCTGGCCAGAATTACCCGGGTATATTTCAGGCAGGGGTATATTCCAGCCTGCTACACCAGTACAGTATGTGCTTGTGCTGCCTGGATGGGGTCAGAGGAATATTGGAAGCATAATTTTATGCAGGAAATATTGCATTACTCACCAGTGACATCCAAACGTAGATATTTCAAATCTTGAAAATGGTGATGGTGGTTCTATTTTCCAAGCTTTCTAGATTAGACACCAAGAACAGTCCTGTGACCTAACACATGCAATGTGCACCCTTTACTCATTAGCCTATAGCTGCAGTAAAACATGTACCTTGAAGTCTGCTCCGTCTGAAGTTGTCAGCATCTGGAGCTCAAGCATCTTCAAGGCTTCCTGGGATAGGGAGATTAGCCTCTGGAGAATCTAAACATGGAAATAAACAACACATCAAAAATGGAAGCACTGCAGTACTGAAGCAAGTTGCTTGGAGGCCCATAATCAGACTTGTCCTTTATTTTCCAGATATCTACCAACTTAACAAATACAATATATTAGATTCGTCTACAACTTTAAAAAGTTTTCCTGTCCACAAATGCACAAAAATACAAGAAAACAACAGGGGAACATTTTTATTTGAGAACCATTGTTAATAGTACAAAGCATGTTGGGTTTTAAAGCTCTATAGTAAGCAGCAGTTCAGGATTTGAGACTCAAACCCTGTGATTGTGATACATCAATGGCAATCAATTATTTGTAATCAGATACAGATTCATGTACAGATACATAGTCATGCACAGATACAGATTCATGTACAGATATACAGACTTTCCGAGTAGGATGACCGTGTCAGTCCCTACACCTGAGTGAGGGTCACAGTTGACACGGTAGCCTTCGCGTGGATTTGTTTAAGGTGGATAACAGGTTGCGAATCTGAGACCCACACACTTGGGCATCCGTCTTCCCCAGCGGATCCATCGAGGGAGACGTGCTGGTTCCAGTTGGGATGCTTGCAGTGAGCTGCCAGTGACTTGGTTACGCTCAAGTTCTGCCTTGATCACGCCAGCCCGCCTGGCGCTGCTCTCGTCCGCCAGCTGAAGACAACTGCCGTTGGAGACTTGACCCTCTGATTGAGGGGGGATACGTGTAAAGTGCCTTTCCCAAGGGCACAACGTCGGTGCGCATGTTCGGACATGCCCCCGTGCTCCGACCCAGGTTCAAACCCGGGGCTCCTTGTTGAGCGCCGAGCGCTCTATCCACTACGACACACGACGCCACATACATCAATACACCACTTTTACAACAACCCAACATACCACAGTGTGTAACATTCTAACCAACCTGTGCAGTGGGCTTGGCTCTAGTCCAATGGGATGTGAGCCTGTCAGTGGGCGTGGCTATGAACATGATTGGCAGCTGAGAGCGACAGGAGGTGAACTTGTTGGAGATTTCCTGCAGGTCTGGAGCTGTGTCATTGGGAGATCAGAGGAAAGGTAAAATGAACCTCGGTAGTACATGACATACATTTGGATTCCAAAGTTTTGTTACCACATACATGTATGTATCAGTTTTTCAAGGGCTCACACAGTTAATCATGGCCTGCTTTAATGTATTGTGTAAATGTCCTGAAAAAGTCGTTTTTCCAGTGCAATGGTAGGCTGTCCCATAAATGTGTGCCATAGCAGGAGGAGCATAGTTCCCAATCCTTTTTATGATCCAGAAACATCAGATGCTAATCTGGATAGTGTGTATGAATGTGTGAGAGTGTGTAAAACCTGTACAGTTCTGTCCTACCCTTCAGTTCCCCATTGAAGTTGACAATGAGGGGGTTGACCTTCCAGTCGTGTGTGCTGAGGAGATGGAGGAACCTCAGGAAGCCTACAGCTGGAGATCTGGAGTGCAAGAAGTTTGAGTACAAATATTTAACACATTTCACGTACATGTAGTCATAAAACTGACACAGCAGCAGTGGATTGCTATTTCCTTGACAAAGACTGGTGCTGTTAAGTGCTGAATGGGCATCATAGAATGACATAGTACTGTCAACATAATTCAGCACCACAAATGTACAGTAAGGCTGACTTGAGTACACAATGACTGACAGACATACCCAGGAGGTGTGAGAGGCTGTGGTTGGAGGAAGACATGTGCCACCAGAAGGTCCACCATAACGTCAGGCACGTGTCTGTGCAGGAGCTGTGCCGACACCCAACGTTTGGCCAACCGCAGGCAGCCACTAAAGGATGAGTACAGCTGCTGCAAACTGAGGAATTGTTCATGGATCAGAGATCAGGAAAACATCAATATCAATTACCACTGCATACCTGAATGCAACATGTACCTGTGCCTGAACAATTCAACAAACTAACCAGTGGATTTTTTCCTACATAACATGCTACTTTTAGATTGTGGTATGAACTTACCCATGTAGGGCGCTTGTTAGTCTTGGCAGCATCACAGTTTCTCGCTCCAACTCTCGAGAAGCCACGTTGTCCCTCTCTCTCAGAAGGCCCTCCGTCGTTCTCTCTAACTTCAAGATGTTGACCTCGCGGTGGTACGCAATCACCAGTCGGAACACGAAACCTCCCTGTACACAACAAACCCAACATGGATACTAAAACACTATCATTTTCTGTTCCCTTCATGAGTTCTGTCCATGTTTTACATCCTTGAAAGAATGCCATTGACATATAATTTCTCGTAGAAAAAGAAAGAAAAAAAAAACAGTATTTACCATGGCAATGTCCACATGTCCTGTGGTTGCACTAGTGACCAGACCATGCTGTTTGTGTAAAAGTTCCCCCAGTTTGATGTGAAAAGCAGCTTTCACTCTCTTGATGGCATCAGCTTCCTCTGGCCACTTTCCACTTCCTTCCATATGGCAAATCACTACAGGGATTCAATTTTCATTAAATAAACAAAACAAACAAAACAAAATAAAGAAATGTGATTTCAGTTCATCCAACACTTTTACAACCGAATACATGTGAAAAAGTGATATAAAAATATCCAAACTAGTGGTGTTGTTATTACCTTTCAAAGCTGGCACAAAAGGTGGACAGGGTTTCCCTATGACTGGCACTTGTATGTGACCATGCATCACTGTCATGTCTCTGGTTTTCTTCATTTGAGAAGGGCGAGGAGGAAACACCTGTAAGAATAATGGTATGGGTTACATTTGCAATAAGGTCATGAAAAGTAGTCGGGTATTGAAATACTATTTTCAGCAAACATTTTTTGTACAGGTGCAAACTTCTTGACATTTTACCACACCAATCATTTTCATTGCCTTTAAATTCAACAAAAACAATGTTTCTGAGGCTTTCCTTTTCTTACATCTTTAGTATGTTGTAAATATGGATTTAGAATATGCCTTAGTTATTTTTAAGCTAACAAATTTTATCAAACAGTGATAACGAATCCTGACCTCTGCATATCTGAAGACAGGAGAAGTGCCTTGTATGGAGGTCACATTCAGAGGCAGGTCCTGCAGTCCCCGCACAATCCGACAGAGGTCATTGTACACCCTCATGACTGTAACATTCTCCTCATCACCAGTTCCAGGATGTGAGCTTGGATTTTGGTTTGGATCCAATGGCTGCTCCTGTGGTATATTCTTGCTTCTTTTTCCTATAAAAACAAAGGCCTTTGGCTTATACTTGGTTCAGAATTATATTTCAATAACCAGACACTTCCTCTGCTCCCTTCAAATTCACTTGGAATACCTATGGAATTTATAAAGTACCTTTCTTCCCTTGGGCTTGTGACTTGGGCAGCTTGTCATCAACTGACGGCACAGCAGTGCCCTCTTGTAGGCTGGGGTGGGACAGCAGGCCATCCAAGTGACCTCCAAGGTAGTTGATGATACTTTTGGGGACATTAGCATGTCTGGAATGATACCAAGAACAGTTTAGCTAACAGTTACTGTTAAAGAACTGCAAGAAATACTGCAGTAATAAACAATTCAACACCGAACAATACTACAGTTTGTATGTCTATGTGTACCTGTTCAGGATGTGTTGAATGACTTGGGAGCACACCAGTCTTCTCTCAGCGATGTTGTTTCCCTGCCAGACCACTGCCTCACAGATGGTTCCATCCTGGAACCTCCTCAGCTGAGACTTGTCCCCCCAAAACTCACGGAACTCCGCAGCCTGATAAATAATCACATAATCTTTAAATGATAAATCCAGAATACACATAACCTTAAATGTTGATTGACTGCTGCAAAAATATACATTATAACATTGTTATGTAGTGTAATGTTTCAAAACCAAGGGATTGACCTAGTGCTGGCGTAGGTTTAAAACAGATATTCAATTTTACTACCAGCTAATGTAACATCTAGAGTAAAATGTGACAAAGAAGAAAAGGAAAGTGGGATACAAACATATCAAAAATTTCCAAATTATCAATGACCTGTGGTTCATCTGCAGGTGGTCCTTTGTCCAGCACACTTGAGGAGAACTCGGTATTGAGCAGCAGGCCAAAGGTCAGCCTCCCAATGTCCTTCAGACCAGGAGGGTCATCTCCTATGGACCACTGTAATGATGACATTTGCCAGGATTATCAAATTGCATGTCACAGTCACAATGAATGATTAATGAGACCAGACCAGGGATTGATACAAAGGCACTTGACTGAAAAATCAAGAATTCAACAAAATAGCTACCTGTCCAAGGTCATAACCCTTGACCCCTATGAGGTTCACCCTGTTCCCTAGTGCTTTGGTGAGCAGCTGGAGGATGCTGGGTAGTGAGGCCATGAGGTAATTGCCACAGTGATCCATGACAGCATGCTGCAGATCCATGTGTTCACACACCAGCCGGAGTCTTGGGACACGTGTGATGCTGGAGGGGGAACGTTTCCTCTTGTTATTAGGGCTTCCTTTTCATAACATATACTCATATATGTATGTATGCACAATGTGTTTTAGGCAGGAAAAGATGCCTTTGCCTTTTTGAGGCCGTAAGAGCTGTAAGTTGTCATCCACTGTAGCTTATGTACAGTACTGCAAGATGGAGCCTACCAAAGCTGGGTATCCATTTACACTTAAGTGGAGTGAGGAAAGTCATGTTAAGTGCCTTCCCTAGGAACACAATGTCTAGCCAGGAATGGAACCCGTAACATCTTGCTCTCAAGTCCAAACACACTTGAGCTACAATTTCACCCAAATGCAAATTGCTTTGCCCACTTCCTCATTCGTCTCCCTAATTTACACCAACAGTTACATATATATAGCTTAGGGCTGCAGTTGTGGGGAATACTTACTGGAAGATGTGATCAAACTTGTGTACAAAAGGCACAGACTGCATGAAGAGAACCTGGAACCCATCTAGTGACTTGTCCTCCAGCATGGCCACAGACAACCGTGCTTCATGGCACACCTGCAAGTCATCACAGGACCATTTGACAAAACATTTGAAATACAGGGACAATAAAATGTTTTTAACCCCCTCCTGTGACTTGGGAACCTTAATTACATTTCCTTAAAAACTTATCCTTCAACTTAGAAACACTTGTGCAACATCATTGGTTGTCTTCCTCTTACATGTACTTTACCTATGGACATCTCTATATACATGTATAAAGTCCTTGCTTTACCAACATAAAACCCATGTCATATATGCTTACAATTGCCTGTAATCAAAGTCTTTACATGGACAGTAACATATACATATACACCATGCTATAGTATGATTATAATAATTTCTAAGTGCATCATAAAACAAAACTTTTTGTGTTGTGTAAGAAAGACAATGGATTTCTACAGGACACTAACCCTTGCATACGTTGCTGTTGACATGTCCGCACACATATTCAGGTACCCGGTAGGATCAACAAAGACCACCTGGTAGGCCTGGTGGAAGTCTGACAATGTGGGCACATCTTCTGTTGTTACAGAGCTGGCTAGGCTGATACCCTGGGTAGTCCAGTCTGAGTTAGCTGTACAGTATGAATAGAAAAAGTGAAGTGAATAGTTTCATCAAGTTGATACACAAATGGATTATCAAGTTTGACCACCACTCGCTGCAGTGTTGAATCTTTCATGACAACACACAACACTGCCATCTAGCAGCTTACCCAAGTACTGCAGCACATTCTTCATGACCTGGTAACTGCTCATGGCCTTGCTGAGCTTGTGCACAGATAGCAGGTAGGACAACAGCATGGACATCAGGAAACCACTAAAACAGCCTGGACCCTGAAAAATATGCAATCCATACAGACATCTAATTGTTTTGCATGTTTAAATCATGAATGACAATAACCTTAGGTGCATATATACTGTAAAACTGTGGACATGCACAATTTTTGTGGTGATTTCTCTATCGCAAAATCATCATACCACGAATTACATTTTCTGTCAGAGATTTAACTCTGTGTGCCCACTGCAAACTTAAAACATTGTCAACACCTCATTTTCAATCCCTACCACGGAATTACATGAATTTACGTATAATTTGAACTTGGCAGAGGATACAGTGCGGATGATAACTTGATCTATGTCCTCCATACTGACCGTGTCCAGTTCCCTCTGATGTAGCCAGACCTTGAGCAGTACCAGACCCTCCCTCATGGCAGGGAAGTCAGCTGACAAGGAGAACAGGTGGTGCAGGTGTTCTGTCATCATCATGTCCACCAGGATACTGTTGTTGTAGTGTGGGGTGGGAGGTTCACATTCTGAACAGAGAAACAGAAAATTGATATGGAAGGACATACTTTCAGTACAACACCTCAAAAGTCTTTAGGCATAGGTCTAAAATACCAAGTGTCAAGGATGCATGAGATACAATGTGTCCAAATAGATATTCCATTTACTGTTTCAGTCATCATTAAATAAAAACCACAGGATATTAGCTGAATTGTTCAGGTACAGGTGAAAAAATCCTGTGCCTATAAACTGATGTTACGTTTGGGCACACAGTCCTATACCCAAGCAAGAAACAAAGAGTACATTTTTGAGGAAAAGTACACTGTTTTTTTTTTGCTTAGCACTCAGCATTCATGAGATTGGGAGATAAATGCACTACTTTACCAGTGGACAAACCCCTTGCTGTAGTGGCCTGTGTGGCCCAAGGTGTGGAGATTGTCAAGAAGTATTGTATTGGTACATAGATAGATTTAAGTTCTGGTGCAAAAACAAGACATGTCACCTTGATCTTGACCCTTCCCAGTGTACCAGTCACTGCGGATATTGTTCTTGTTTGGATGGAAACGGTTGGGTTTGAAGAAGCCCTCCGGAGGACAGGCATGAAGCCTGATGGTGTAATGTTTGCCTGCCTTCCCTGCAATGACAACAAGAATGAAAGATCCAGAAGCAAGTAATTTTAGATTGATTATGTATGCACATATCCATGGCAATCAGTCTTGGGAAAATGTAGCTTACACATCAGTAATTTGAGCACATATCATATATAAATCACTGTCATTGATACTGTACACTACTATCTATCTGAAAAGCCTTTTAATTGTAGCATGTTTGGGCACTGGAATGTTGGTTGGCCACTATGCAGCAAAAGTGACCTTTAACCTTACCTGAGGGTTTCAGTAGAAGTACAGGCTTGTTGCAGTCTTGGTGGAAGAAGGTGAAGTTGACACTGGTGAACAGGTCCTGGTTATCTAAACTGGCTGCCAGGTAGGCCAGGTACAGGGCCCTCTTTCTGTGGTACCTGTGGTTCAGGTAGTCTTTGGCTTGTAGACACTCCTGAAGACAGTGAAGAAGGTTGAAATTTTCAACAACCTCATAACAGCGTATTGAATGTTCATATAGTAACCTGAATTGATTATGAGCAACAGATGCCTGATCAGTCTGACAATGATTGGTCCATGTTAGCACATATGGATAAAACAGGATTACGATATCACCAATTCTCTTGACTTAGATGTGTTGGCCAACATGCTTCTAGATGTTGGGCCCTGTCCAGTTGAAAGGATGCTAGAAGTGTGATTTAGTCAGCCTATATACAGTATAGAGCCATCTCTCACCTTTGGAATCTCCAGTAATACGTCCACATTCATGTCAGGTTTGGTGCAGAAGCCGAGCAGATAACTTCCTACAACCTTCATACTGGTGGGAGGGGCAAAGTGGAAGTGACCCTTGACCTGGTACGGTGACTGTTGGATGGGGACCTTGACAGTGCTTGGCAACCATGACTGGTCTGTCAACTGTGGACAGAAAGACAAATTTTTAATCAGAAAATATAGGACTTTTGAGTCTTCTGCTGCTGCTGCTATCCAGGATTTGATTATTCTGCTGCTGGTGTACCTGCCACTGGGGTCGGCAGCAGTCAGTTAGTAGTACTGGTCCTCACACTGAATTGTTATACATAACTGTACTTATTGTTGTGATATTTCAGTTACATCTGTCTTATAATTCATCAGCATTGTATTTGCTTGGTCTATAAACAGAATGATTGTTTTTGTGGATGGAATTTTTTAAAATGTCTCCACCCCTGAAGCATTTAAAAAAAGGCATTAATCTTGAACAAGTAATAATCCAGAAAATAAGGGACTAGTGCTAAGCAGTATTAGAGATGATGATAAAATCCTGATTATAAGTGAATGGTATTAAAATCACTATAACTCAAACAGCACAATCAGAACACTCCCTATAATTATGATACATAAACAATACATAGAAAGGAAAATAGCTGTGTTCTACTTGCCTCTTTGGAGTCAGTCTTTGGGAGTTTCATTACCATCTCATTGAGAGAGTGAAGTATTTTATCCAGGGCTGGACTCTTCTTGTTCTTGGGTGTGACCTCAGAAACTAGTTCCTCTATCTTTGGAAAAAGGAAAATCCTACATTTCATACAAACATGAGAATGAAGCTCAAAGACCTGCATTCTCAATAAGCTGATCAAATGATGATGAGTGTCATTGTACTGTCCATCTATTACTTTTTGTTGTATTTCATTGTAGCAAACATAATGTTCTTCCTTTCACTTCATTTCTACCCTTGTTTCAGCCGAGATAGGGCAAATTTACTTTGCTTAGAAACTTAACTGTCATGAACTAAAATTAATTTACGGCAATATCTATTAGCTCAACGCATGACTTATACTATTGAAATAATGAAAATACAGACTACTAAGAAAAACACTGTTTCCATGTGAAGGTGAACCAACATGTTGTAATGTAATTCATCACCTGCATCCTGAAAAGACTGGACTGGAACAGGTTTTCTGTCTCCTTCAGCTGGTTCATTTCTTCATTAGTGGGAGGCCTGTACAAGTCTGGCTTCCCCATACGGACACTCTTCATAGGGGGTTGATCTGTTGACTCTTTGTCTTATGTTGAAACAATAACAAGTACATTAGTCATTAATAATGAATTATTGGTAACGTTATGTTGATTAACTTAAGCAAAGAAGGTAAGTTAAAGAGCCCAACACACTTATAAAAAAATTGGCGGTGCCCGGTGTGCTTGGCTGAAAATGCAGGCCCTACTAATTATTGAAAGAATGTTACATTTTGCCTTGGTCTGAGGGTATTCCTTTTTATGTACACGGCGGTCAATTTCTAGGGTAAAGTTTCCAATTCTACGTAGGGGTATCAGGTTACCGGGGTTCCACGCGCGGCTTCCGTGGAGCCAGTCTCAACGGTTAACATTCTGTTAAGCAATAATTAACATTTTCACGGGGACTACATTGTCCAAATGTGATAAAATCAGCACTGCATATACCCCAAATGTTGTTGTTTTTATTACAATGCTTAAATGTGGGTGAAATCACTCTCAAAGCGTTGAATGCTTATTCTAGAACAATCGACGTCAATAACCAAACAACTGATTTAAACCGACCCCAAATCTTCCAGAAAATCCCTCATTTTTGCATTTTAGAGAACAGTATAACAAAATTAAGATTTGAGTCGAACAGTTTTCTTTATTTCAAAGTTAAAGTGTTGCTAAGGCCGAAAAATTCGCCAAAAAATGCACTTTTTCAACTTCAAAGACCGATAATTCCA
>NW_017803602.1:2577532-2577745 GCF_001625305.1 Branchiostoma belcheri | reverse complement strand
CAGCATGCGTGCAAACATGGTATTTTAACCACTCCCCAAAATCGTTCAAATTACCTCATTGAGGGCTTGTTTGGAAGAGGAACGATTTCCGCAGATTTCTATCTTAGAGATTTTTTAAATATGGCCGCGATTATGAATTATCGGTATTTAAAGTTAAACACTGCGTTTTTAGCTCTTCTTTTGACTGTAAGTCGAGTTTTAGTTTAAAAAAAA
>NW_017803602.1:2571278-2576329 GCF_001625305.1 Branchiostoma belcheri | reverse complement strand
CCGCTTTTATCATAGTGTCTGCATGCTTCACACCACATAACTGTGGATCCATCATGTTTCAACCATGGTCGCTTCCTTTTCCACAACTCCTGGAAAGTGTATGTTTTTGGTGTCTTCTTTCCTTTGTCCTGGAAAAAAAAGAAAATTTCATAGACTTATCAACATGACTAAAACATATCCCTATTAGTTGACCTTGATATAAAATAAAAATAACTATACTGTAGAACTATAACAGGTTCAAGTTATAAGAAAAATGAGTTTCAAAGTTGCTATTAAATTGTGAAGGCTTTCTAAGATAATGAACAAATCAACTTGTAATTGATTTGTTATGAAACAAACCCTATTTTATGTTAATAAAAAATTGAAAAAAAATACATTATGCAATTTGTTGCAAACAGTCTCAGCCTAATCTCCAACCAGATAATTCTAGTCTGTGGCTACAATACAGTATCAAATTGGTAAAACAGTATTAAACAGGCAATTTTACAAAACTAGTAAAAAAAAGTACAAAAAAAGAAAGCAGGGCAAAAACGCGTAAAACACGTCAAAAATAAGCCGAAGCCTATGTATACCTCTGCTTGGAGAGCAGTATCAGCCCTGACACTGTGACAGTATCGATTTACACAAGTAACCTCCCGCCCATGGCTCCTCCGACCCATGGCTCCTCCCACCCACTGTAACTTGAAATTCGCGCCAAGCGTCGGCGCCTCCGAGTCTGGTTCACATGGCACGGGCGGCAACAATCAAAGAGCCGCGGCAAACTTTAAAACATGCCTGGCCTTTCCCACAGCGATTTTCGTAAAGTCATCTACAACTTATACATGTCATGTAATTTATAATTTTACCAAGCACATGGAAAGCTGAGTTTCATGGCTCATTAAAAACTTTACTGGCAGCAAGTCTAAACGAGTTTTTACCAAGCAAGATATAAAGCAAAAATTCACTACCTACCGTTCCTGGCGTTAGTTTTGGCTTTTTGGCAATGGTCTGCTCATCGCTATCGTCCCCAGACGAATCGTCGGACTCAGAGAATTCCACATTACCAGAGACTTCTTCCTCGGAGAAATCTTCACTATTTTGCTCGTCCGCAGTCCGCGACTCGGGTGCTGAACTTCCCGATGGGCCGGGCTGTGGCCCGCTTTCCTCGTGGGCTGTGACATCCTTCTTGCGCCATTGTTTCCCTGCGATGTTTATCAAATACTTTGCTCGGCCGTGGTGGCTTCTGGGAGAGATTGGAGTTTCCACGAACTCCCGAAGGTCACCGAAAATTGCCGACCGTCACGTACGGAGCTAGCCGGCTTCCTCCATATTTGGTAAACGGATGATGTCATTTGTCACGTGATTCATCCGCAGCTTATTTAAATACCAGGGAAAGTTGCGACACGCGACACGGAAGTGATAGGAAACGTTGTCCGCTGGCAGCGACGTAGATAGTAACCTTCTATTAATTACAAAAAATGAAGAAAAACTTCAGGGATTCTGGTTTTGTTCCCTTTCCAGTTCTTTATTGGGTATTCTACATGGATAAAGCAAACTTGCACCGCGGTGCAGGTCGGCAAAAAAATAGTTGCACGACACGAAATTTACTTGCACCAAGTTGCACACAGAGGGGTATTTCGACCCCTGATCATGAATTATTGGTAACGTTATGTTGATTAGTTACAGAGCCCAACACACTTATAAAAAAATTGGCGGTGCCCGGTGTGCTTGGCTGAAAATGCAGGCCCTACTAATTATTGAAAGAATGTTACATTTTGCCTTGGTCTGAGGGTGCATTCCTTTTTATGTACAGGAATTATTAATATTTTTAGGACTTTCATAAGTATATACCCATTAAAGGAACCCGTCTGAGAACTTAATACAAGTAAATTATCATGAGTAAAATGACTATAGATCCATAATTAAAGAATAAAAGAACCAAACATTTATACCTTCCAACACCCTTTTGGATAGCTGTTCGACCTTCCTTCCAGCTTCCTCCAACTGACCGGCATCTTCCTCCTCCTCCTCCTCATCATCATCTATGACATCATCCTCATCTGAGATGTCTTCATCCCATTCCTCATTTTCTTCTCCCGAGAATTCCTGGAGTAATTTGAAACTTTATCAGCAAACTGAGACAACATAACTCTTACACATCGTCATATTGTAGTCACTATTCAGACATACATCAGGTTTTCAATGAGCTTATGTCAAGTCATTCAACACTGCGTTCACTGCGAACTTGTTTCAAGGGCTTAAACGTAGAACAGCGTGAGCTCCTACTGCACTGCAAGTGCAATCTCATACATGCATATGCATAATTTTACAGTTCATACACTTCACCCTGGCATCGATCATTGCACAGCTGATATTTCCTATTTTCAGTGAGACTGGAAATAGATACTGAGCACACCTTGTACAGATATCATTGATGAAAAGATCTGCCTGTAATTTCGTCCGAACTGTAACATTATTTGCTCATCATTGCTTCAACAGTTTCTTCAGCCCCGGGCCCCCCTCCCCCCTTCGGAAGTTGCAGACGAACAAACGCGCACGTGTACACAGACCTTGCTTACAGCGTCGTTTCTAAAGAAATAGAAAATGGAAATGCAGATCTTCTTTGTCAATGTTTACCTCAGATATATCGCTTTCGTCCTCGCCTTGTTTGCTCATCGCTGGTATTCTCAGATTCTCACTTTTTATGAAAAAACAACACGTCGCGTCCAGTTTCACATGGTCGCGGCCATCTTGGATGTCACAATCAACCGCTGCTAAACGTAACAAAACAATGCTCTAAGTAAATGCGGATGATTCGTTAAATTTTCCTTGTCAAGAATTTTTTAGTATCAGATATATGTTTATATGATAAACATCAATTTCTTTCATGGAATTTTTAACACTTCTCAATACAATGAATGGGAAACCCTATTTTTACGTTTGGGGTCAAAGGTTTCACGGAACGCGAAGTCTCTAAGTTCAAAGTTCAGGAAGTCGATCAACAACTTACCGGGTACAACACATACAGGTCTGTGCGACCAAAGTGCGACCTTGCAGATTGAATTTCACATGCTGTTACAACATAGACAATAGATAGAGAACAGAAATGAAGAGAAAGTTGGATTGTTCAGTGGTTTTTCTAGTGATTGTGGGGATGTCATCAATAGTGGGAGGAGCTAAAGATGACAGGAAGAACATAGTCTTTGTTATCTGTGACTCAATGGTAAGTAAAACATTGTTTTTCTTTTGTATGACTTATGATATTTCATAGAGTTTCAATATTTGTAGATGTTGAAGAAACTAAATTTTAGTTTTTAAAACCATAACAGTCTCTCTCTTCAGATGGTGATGTATAACATTAATGTTTTTATGGGTTAATAATGGCTATTATCATATAGCCGGACGGCGTGGACCAATCAGAGGCCCGGATACCCGTGCTGTTATTTCCCGATAACAGCACATGTGGTGTTATGGCGGAATAACAGCACATGTCGTGTTATGGCTGATACCATTATGTTATAGGGTATAGGGGCATGCGACTCTTTCTGTAAACCTTTGTAGCATTTTTCTGTCCAATAAACTTTTTTGTTTAGCTTCATTTAAACTACAATTTGCATTAAATGAAATTATCCATATTTGTTTTAAAGCGTATAATATATTCGAATGTATTTTTATGTATGTATATATATTAAAGCTGTTGTATTTCAAACAGGAATTGTGTTGATTGACAGTTTGGATAGGCTATATGATAATAATTTTAATGCACTGCCTTTTCCTCGTTGTATATGGTGTCATAACTGCATGGGCAGCTGCCATAACCACCTCATAAACCACCTCGTTCGCTTCGCTCACACGGTGGTTTATTCGGTGGTTATGGCAGCTGCCCATGCAGTTATGACACCATATACAACTCGGGGCAGTGCATTAACCCTTTATTATCATATAGCCGGGTGACGTTGACCAATCAGAAGGCTCCATTCCACATTCCTTATGACGCCGTAATGCACAAATAGAGTCAAAATCGGGTATTTATTCATCCCAATCCATACATTAATCACTCCATGAAGTCACTCTATGTAGTTTTTTGACAATACAAAAAGTATATTTTTTATTCTTTTCTTTACATAGTACATTGGCTTAACCCATTAGTATTCCAAAATTATACTCCACAGCAAAAAATACAACATCCTTGCTCCTTAGAAGCTTAGAAAACTGTGAATGATCTTCTATTCAACCTCTGGCCAAACCACACATATGGTCCACTCCCAGTGGTTTGACCTACATCCCAGTGGGGTGTCAGTTGATAGCTTACCAGTTTCTGAAATACCTAATCGTTTACCAGAGTTTTTATCTCTTTTGAAGGGATAATGACCACAGTTTATTCATGCACAACAAAATACTCTAAGTTGATAATTATATTCCACCTCATGTGAAAGATATGAGTTTTTTCTAAGGAGGGTATATCTTGTGACATGTGCCCCTGTCTATCAAGCCTGGCATGCCCGGGCCAATTAGCCACCCCAGGGGGCAACCCCTGTATGTTGTTGTTGTTGTTCTGAGCAAACCGGTGGCACCGGGAACTGAAGAAGGACTGTTTGAACGGACAAAATATACGAAAAAAATGTGAAATAATGACACAAATGTGTTGAAAAGTGATAGTAACTGCTAATAACACCGAAATTTAGTATAATTAGAATATTTCAATTTTTTGCGCAAAAAACTACATAGAGTGCCTTTAAACAAACCCAGTAATCACCCGCATATGACCTCAGGTGACCCATATGGAACAACCGCTGTGTTCTAAAAAATCCAAAAATAACTTGAGTTATGTTCCAAAGGAATACATGTTCCTTGCTGATGACCCAGATAGAACATGACCCCTTGCCGATGTTCCGGTGAACTCATATGAACCCAGTGGAACAGGTAAAACGATCACGCTGTAAGGGCATACAATGGACAACGCGATGTCAGAATTTTTCTTTGAAGAACTGACTGACGCCAATTTAGACTCAATATGCCGGGTCCTTTGGAGTAGGGGAAAGGATGCACAGGTACAGTGGCTAGCGGACGGG
>NW_017803602.1:2519827-2571258 GCF_001625305.1 Branchiostoma belcheri | reverse complement strand
CTTGGCTAGTTGCTATAACCACCTCATAAAGCCACCTCGTTCGCTGCGCTCACGTCGGTGGCTTTATTCGGTGGTTATAGCAACTGCCAAGGCTTTATCACACCATATTCACCTCGAGGCGGGACATTAACCCTTAATTGTTATTTTTAATGCCACATTTTAAGTTGGTTGGACCATGGATGCTGAAGGAATTTTGTAGCCAAATGTAGCCATTGATGCTGGGAGACATGGGGCACTTGATATAACATGGGCAACAACATAGTATGCATGCCCAATCCTTGAAAAATAAATGTGAATAAAATAAAATAAAATAAAATAGTATGCATGCAAGTGTTGGGTCATAGTAATGATGTTGTTTGCCCTGACTGTGATGCTCATAGTACACAGATATTCCAGCATGCAATTGTAATCTGTGAAGAGGTCTTTGACACCCAAGGTTGATACTTAACCATTGTTCTAATGTGTACACACAAATGCCCAGAAACCATTTATATAATAGGCTTGTGATATTGCTTTTTATTTGTTTTTGTTAGGATGGCAGATTGATAGGACAAGGCAAGGACAGTATAGTGGATCTACCCAACCTGAACTACATGGTCCAGAATGGTGTCAACTTCAAAAACACGTACACCAACTCACCTATATGCTGTCCTTCCAGATCAGGTCAGGAAAAGTGTTCATGAAGTGGGGCTAGCTTTATAGTATGGGGCTTGGGAGTTACTTTTGCATTTGGGTCTACATAAATGTGGGGATGGTCCTGGACATAGGAGATAAGAACTTTACAGTAGGAAATCCACAAAAAACTTCTTTTGATACAGAATTTGAATCCTGGAATTTGAATTGAAGATTGAACTTCTGAATGCCTGTTTGTTCCCTGTTGTATTGCCACTTCTGAGGACCATGTGACTTGGTGCCAAATGTTGCCAATTGAGATGCATCCTGAAATTTGTTTGTGCCTTTGATAGCATTATGGAGCGGTCTCCACACTCATGTGACACAGTCATGGAACAACTACAAGGGGCTACCTAGAAACTACCCCACCTGGCAGGTCAGACTGGAACAGCAGGGATACCACACTCAGGTGTATGGTAAAACCGATTATGTCTCAGGCCACCATACAGAAAGGTAAGAATTGTTTTATCAAGGGTCTGCAACTTTCATTGTTATCATGCTATATTTTCCCAATGTATCTGGACTTAGCAACAATTTCAGCCAGGAAAAAATGCAGACAGTGTTATAAATCAGTTGGCATTTTTTGCTTGAGAGAAAAAGATCCTAAAAATCTGTTCTTGTGTTGTACAGCAATCGAGTTGAAGCATGGACAAGGAATGTGAACTTTACCCTGGCACAAGAGGGTAGGCCCACACCAGTGCTTGTGGGTAAGTTCTCTCTCCATCCTTTTTAAGCTACAGGTTGCTACTTCTTTTTTCACCTGTTAATACAGAGCCAGAGGAACGATTGGCATTTGGATACATGTGTAAAAAGTGAGAGCTTTGATTGGCTCCCAGTCACATAGTCATGGTAACAAGGATGGAATAGATTGCAGGCTAGAGTCTGTGACAACTTCTCATCAAAGTTGATGTTAACTTTTTTGGTGAAATCAAGTCTGTCCTACTCTCTGCATGTTAACCTCATTTTTTCTGTTCAATCAGGTGACTCTTCAACAGTGAGAATCCAGGTAAAAGACTGGGTTAGCACAGACTTGGCATCAAAATGGCTGCTCCATGATGCACCCAAACAGCAGAAACCATGGCTGTTGTACCTCGGTCTGAACCTCCCCCACCCTTACCCAACCCCATCCATGGGAAAAAACTTTGGCGGCTCAACCTTCATGACTTCACCCTATTGGCTGGAGAAGGTCAACAGTTCAAAGGTCACCATTCCTAAATGGCTGCCATTGTCCCAGATGCACCCTGTTGACTACTATTCCTCAGCGACCAAGAACTGCACCAGTGACTTCACAAGGGACGACATCATGAAGATTAGGGAGTACTATTACGGGATGTGTGCTGAAACAGATGCAATGCTGGGTAAGTCAATTTCCCTTTTTTCTTTAAAGTGCTTTGGAGACTACACAGTCAGTACCATGGAGAGAACCATTCTTTAGTGTTTTAGACTACACATTCAGCACCAAGGAGAGGACCATTCTTTATAAGGTTCTACAGACTATACATTCAGCATCAAGGAACCATTCATTTTTGTGTTTCAGACTACACATTCAGCACCAAGGAGAGGACCATTCTTTATAAGGTTCTACAGACTACACATTCAGCATCAAGGAACCATTCATTTTTGTGTTTCAGACTACACATTCAGCACCAAGGAGAGGACCATTCTTTATAAGGTTCTACAGACTATACATTCAGCATCAAGGAACCATTCATTTTTGTGTTTCAGACTACACATACACACCAAGGAAAGAACCATTCTTTAGTGTTCTACAGATTACACATTCAGCACCAAGGTCAAGGAGAGGACCATTCTTTATAGGGTTCTACAGACTATAAATATACCTATGCATGCACCAACTGCTAATTAGTAAAAACCAGCAATAGCAGAGGTGTTTTCAGTTAATCATGTCCTTGAGATGTGAACCACTTAATGTTTTACTTCTGTACCAAATCAGCATCTTCTTTCAAATTGCAGGGCAAGTGTTGGATGCCCTGAAAACATCAGGACAAGCCGACTCTACCTACGTGTTCTTCACCTCTGACCACGGGGAACTCGCCATGGAGCATCGTCAGTTCTACAAGATGTCCATGTACGAGGCCAGTGCTCACGTCCCCATGGTCCTCACAGGTCCAGACGTGCCGGCTGGGAAGGTGGTGGACGACCTCACATCGCTTGTTGATGTGTTTCCCACATTTATGGGTATGTGCTGTCTGTGATTGTATGTGTATATTGTATATATAACCCCTTTTATATATTGTGTATACAACAGAGCAATTGTTTATCATGTTTAAAATGTGGGTTCATGTTACTGTACATGATATACATATAATTATATAAGAGTCAAGCTATAACAAATTTGACATGATGCATCACTTCTTTATAGCAGCTTAGGTTAGAAGACATAGGATACAGATGTCCTAAGGTTGTGTCCTTAGGAAAGAAACTTAACTTTTTTTTTCACTTCATCCATGTGTATATGGAAAGTAGACCTTTTCCTTTTTATGGTTTTGCACTGTGGCATGTTCTCCAGATATAGCTAATGCTTCCAAGCCCCCTGGACTCAACGGTACAAGTCTCCTGCCCCTGCTGAAGGACAACACTGACAGACCTGACTGGGTGCTGAGTCAGTACCATGGCTGTAATGTGAACATGTCCACTTACATGCTGAGGACAGGCAGTCTGAAGTATGTAGCATTTGGTGATGGACCACATCAAGTGTCTCCACAGTTATTTGGTGAGCACTTTTTTAAGACCATACTACTCCAAAGTACAATGTTTTCTGTTCCGGTATAGGGTACAGGTACAGTTCAATTATTTTGCAATGTTAGAAAAGTGAGAAGTGTATGTTAATTGAATAATATTACTATTCTTTTGATACAATAATGTATAAGATGTAATATTTTGCATCATGAAGTCTAATAGGTACTATGGACTTTTGTAGCAGCTGGTATAGTTTGAAACATTTCCTTTTTTTGGTGCAGATTTGGAGGAGGATCCAGATGAACTCCATAATCTTGCCGAAGACAGGCCAGATCTGGTCTCACAACTGGACAAAAAACTGCAGGAGCTGGTAGATTATCCAACTGTCACCAGGGAAGTGCAGAAATACAACAGGGAGTCCTTTACCGCGTGGAAAGCGAAGCTTGGTTCACGGTACAAAGAAGAGATCGCAAACCTGAGGTGGTGGAAGGACTGGCAGAAAGACCCGCAAGGAAATGAAGAAAACGTTGAAGAGTGGTTAAACCAGCTACTTAGCTAGAAAGCTTCTTGTAATGGCTTAGTGGGTAGAGTGCTGACTTGCCATGGGGTCATAACATTAATAATGTGCCTGGACTGAGTTCAATGGTTTTATACAATATGCAGTAATAGATCTATTCAAATGTCTTCATTTACTTGTTATGCATGTAAATATTCTGAGAATGACATTGGCTACAGTGTAATATAATAAACTGATTAACATCCAATGCCAGTCCCGTGTGTGTGTGTGTGTGGGTCTACCGAAGCACCTTTCCGACATGTTGGAAGCTGTACAACATCGCTGTCTGAGGATCATCGGAATTCCTAAGGACGCTCTGCCTTCGCTGTCCAGTAGGCGTGACACAGCCACACTGAGAACATTACAGAACATTCTTCAGGACAGCAGTTTTCCCCTGAATGAGTCAATATGTTGTCAAATATTGGCTCAATTCATGTTCTGAAGTTTTAACATGTCATGCCAATATGAATAAAGCTGAATTTGAATGCCTTTGTGCTTTATCATCACTAAAGGAGTATAGTGCAGGCAAAATACATTTCATCATGATAACATTGGGATAAGCAGCCAACTTACCTGAGATTAATTGTTGTCATTACAATAAATATCCTATTATTCTAAGCAGGATGCATACTGGATGGATGGAGTGTTTGTACTTGTTTTTAAAACATAGAACCTGTTTACATTCTAAAACAGCCTCTAGGCATGAAGTTCTGCCATTTTCCCTTCAATGCATGTGGCAATGGATTAATGCACTTTACCCATGGTTTTCTAAAGTCTTTAAATCTTGATCAAAAACATCCATTGGCACTCTGTTATTGTTTTGTAGAATTGACATCTGTGGTGACCATTGAAGACCACTGACGCGGATTGTATTTACAGTTGGTCATGACGTTGTGTGCGGTCTCTTTGTGTTTTCTGAGGAGGAAACTGTGCTTGGTGTCAAAGTCACACATGTTACACTTGTAGGGCCGCAGGTTGGAGTGTCTCCTCACATGTTTACGCAGTCCAGCACTGTCAGCAGAGGCATAGTTACACATCGTGCACTTAAATGGCTTCTCTCCTGTAAAGAAACCATTGAAAAATAATCAACAGCCTGATAGCCAACAACATAATTTTTTTTATTATGATGACTATTATCTCAACGTATACATACCTTCAAGACAAGAGGGTGAAGTGCAGCTTACCATTGGGAAACCACACCTGAATGTTTACCTGAACTCACCTGTATGTTTTCTCCTATGTACTCTAAGTTGTGACGTGCTGGCTGACGCATAGTTGCAGCCTTCAAACTCACACCTATACGGCTTTTCATCTGTAAGATAAAAAAGGACCAAAGGAATATAAACCGAATAAACTTGTAGATGGAACTTTATATTTGCATGAAATCACTGACTTAGAATACATACATTACAAAGTACATGTAAAAAGTGATCACAAACCAGATTACCCTACTGAATTAATATTCTACTGGCCGTGACAGGAAAGACAGACAATATGATTGAGCAGCATACTACGAGTATACTACTTTATTGCACCAAGAAAAATCCCCTTTTTGAAACATGCAATGAACAGTGGACTATATATATAGGTTAATGTGCTGTCTTACAGACTGTGATTTGAGATTATCCTGAGAGAAGTATGTGGAAAAGGAGAACACTAACTTGTGTGATAGGCCCGCCTGTGTGTCAAAAGAGAAGAATAGTATCCACTCTCAAATGGACACTGGTCACACTTGTACACCTTGAGGCCGTGGTGCTGTGCCTGGATGTGGTGCACCAGGCTCTGGTTCTGTTGGAACGTGTCTCCACAGATGTGGCACATGGCACTCTTGATCCCGGCGTGACGAAGCTCGTGACGCTTCAGCTCACACTTGCGGGCAAACGCCTTGTTGCAGTGTCCACATACAAACGGCTTTTTTCCTGTGTAGATGTATGGGGACAAAAGATCAGTTTTGTTGCGGTCTGTCAACATTTTGCAACACCTTTTATTCATAAACAAAGCAATGAAAGGCAATAACAACATGTAAATGGAAAGTTTTGAACATCTATCTGTGTTGGTAGAATCAAATTATGAAGCAGGATTGTACAATTGTGCCAGAATTATAGTTTAAACCTACTATAGTCTAGATGAAAAGTTATTTCATATCAAACATGTCTTACAAAAGAAGTCATACATTAAGTATGGTACATGTACATATTTGTATTCCTTATGTCTTACCTATGTGTTTGATTTGATGTCTGAGGAGGCCATCTTTGTCAGGAGTGACGTAGTCACAATGTTCACATTTCATCATGCCTTCTCCTGTCAAAAAATACATGTATCGCAACAATTTATAAATCCAGAGTGCAGACTTAATCAAGTAATTAATTAGCTTCACTGAATATTCAAATTCTGTTCAGAGCTTTAATTCATATGAACCTTGAGCCTTAGCTAAGATTAAGAAGTAAACCTTCACCCGTGTGACGTCTCTCATGTAGAACCAGGCTGTTCTGCCAGCGTGTAGTAAAGTCACAGTACCTGTACAATGTATAAAGATAATGGCATTACTTGGTCACACATCACGTTAACATTTTAAAAAATTGTTTTCATGAATGCACATGGGCATGAATCTGTGAAAACTGTACTCTAAAAAATTCAGCAAGATGAAAACAATGACTAGGATATAAACTTACATCTGATATACCTAAAAATTATGTGTATGAATATATTCACTCCATAAACCTTTGTGTACCAAGGTACATGTACAAACTTTTTCCAACTTAGTAGTTATGTTGATATTTTTTTCAGCCCTTTTTTTTAAATCCAAGAACCAGGCCAGAAAAATGAAATTATGTTGTTTAAACTTAAAGAGACAGTAGAATATACATTTTGTACCTGCATTTATGTATTCTTTGGTGAATCAGCTGATGTCGTTGTAGGTTTCTGGGACTTTTTGCAATGAAGGTACAACTGTAGCACTTGTACTCCACTTTTCCATGGGTCTCAAGAATGTGGGACTCAAGTTGGTCCTTTCTCTGGCTCGAGTGATTGCATAGATGACAATTCAAGAGAACTTTCTTGGTCTTGTTTTGCTTTCTGTTTGCTGCAATGCATTGGTCCTTATTACAATCACTGCTTAGTTCAGTCTTCTGCATTTTCCTGTCTTGTGAGGTGGGAACAATCTACTAGATCCTCTTGCTTCTTGGCATTCTTCCCTTCTCTGACATGATTTGGATATTTGTTTATCATATCCTTCACAGTTAATACATTGTTGGCCAATGGCATCTTGGTTTTCATGGTAAGAAGTTTGTTCTTTAAATCCCACCCATGTCATACCTTGTTGGGTACCAGTTTCTTTTTTATCGTTCTCACAAACTGAAGTTGTGTCAATGGTCACTTTGCTATTATATTGTCCTACATCTTGCTTAGGGCTCTTTCTTAAGTGCCCCTTTCCTGATGTATCTGTCAACAATAAGCTCATCATCTGCTGAAACTGCTGTCCATCCCAATCACCCATCTTCTCATCCCTCGTACCAACTGTCTTCTCACAAGTACCTCCCTCCCCCTTGTCTTCTTTGCTATCATTGTTTGGCAGATTGCATTCCCTATATGCATAGCCAGTGTGCTCAGTAGGAGTGGGTGATGCACATGGACCAGGTTTAATTCCATCCCTCTCTGTTTCGCACCACATCTGTAGATGTTCCACAAATGTTTCCACACTGCCAGCCTTGAAAGAGCACCTGGAGCAGGTGATGTTGATGACAGGTGTTTTCAGGTGTCTGTACTGGTGCACGGCACACAGCAAGTCAGTCAGGGTCTGTAGAATGTCTGAACAAAGGCTGCAGTGGTGAGACAAGGTATCACTCAGGAGTTCCTCCTTCACGTGATCCACTAACCACTGTCTGTGCACCGGCGTGTCACAGTGAGAACACGCTACGCTCTCAGTGTCCTCCATTCTGACTGAATAATATTAGGGGATTCTTGACTTTCGAGATGTGGTTATGTTCTAAAGGATAGCCTCTAGTCAACCCTACAGGAAATACACAACAGCACTGTTAGATCACATGTGGCATGACGGTTAGGGTTGCAGGTCCCAATGTAGCTTGTGAGAAAATTGATGTTAAGTGCAACATCAATTTTCTCACTTGACTAAGATGAAAAATGCACCTGGCTTTGGTTACCCAAGGACAGTTGTGTGCGACATTTTGGGGAGAGCCACATCTCAAAACGATTCTACCACAATATCAGTAAGAGAATGAGTCCTTCCGTGAATGAATGGATCAAACCTGTCAGTGATTTTTTATGACCTAATTAGTTCAGTTTGTATACGTACTGTACCACACCCCCTTACTAGTAAAACGTAAATAGACCTCCCCTCAAGCATAGCTATATATACAACGAAAAAATAAATCAGAAAGCTTTCTTTCATTACGTATCATTATCCTCATGCCAGAAAAATACATGCATCTTCCTACCATCTGCAGTTGTCGGCTAATACTGTCAATTGACGTATTCTTATCGATCAAAATATTATTTTTCTCATCCGTCCACCATGTTGATTCTGATGAATGCTGGGAAAGATGGGTTATTCCATTGTAGTTGAGGTAAGATTATTAATGCCGAGGTCGGGATTTTTTTGGCGACGACTCAGGAGCAGAGCCCTTTTTATCGCAGCAAATTGTTCAAGATATATTACTGAACTAACAAAAATCTGGAGAAACTGAAAGAAAAATTATTCATTACCCTTTAAAATGAGTTGACTAGACACAAAACAGGTGCCAAAATTCCCTTGCCAACACAGTAGTTACACGATTACATCAATTCATACAGAATATCTCAGGTGATAGTGTTGAGCATAATATAAATTATGCTCTATTTAATGGATGAAAACTGTGAAAATTCCAAATCAATATAAAATGGTCTGGCTCAGCCAGAAGTCTTACTAGTAGTATATCTATATGTACAATAATAACAATCTTGCAAACAAAATTGCTCTAAATTTACAACCAACAAAGATTGTCATATGTTGTAAAACAGATATGTTAAAGATTGAAGTTAAAACTGCTGAATAGTCTCTTAATTCTGACTAACCACACAATTTCTAAGGTGTCAGCATACAGCGGAATACATACTTGTTCACGTGTTTTGGAATGCATTTGTTACTCCGTGAAGGAGGTCAGGACCTCCGGACGGAGTGTTGTAATCGGCTGATTTTTCATGTTCGCAGTCAAAACGCTGGGTTCTCTTCGTGTAATCGGCACGCAATTTTATACGCCGTCTGCGGGCATGCCCGTGTTGATGCACGAATGTGTATTTTTGCCGTTGCTGCTTTCGCGGTCAATGTAATATCGCAGACGCACCCCTACAATTACGAGGCGAATTGGAACGGTCCAGAAAAACGCGTTGTTTGGAATAGCGGGGGGGGAGGTAAAAGTTCATGCAGATACGGGGTGGTTTTTATAAGTGGTTCCAGATGTTTTTGCCCATGGTTAAGAGATGCCAAGTTTTTTGGAAGATGTTCGCAGCCAAAACGCATTCTGCCGTACGTCGCATATCTGTGTAATTTCGCATGTGGTGTTGCATTATGTCCGGGATGATGCACGTCTTTTTATTTTTACCGTAGCTGTTTTGATATTGGAGTAAATGGTTATTTTCGAAACATCCCTACTTTTACAATCCTGTGGAATAGACCGTAGGTTTAGGCAGTTGTCTGGTAGCAGAGGTACTGTAAGCAGATATCCTGGTTATCTGGCCGGCGGTAGTAACACTCGCGGTGCTTACCGCCACTGTTGCTGGAATTTGGCTTGTTCCAGGCGCGCTTAATTAGGTACAGGCACCGTAAGACGGTGGGGCTGTCTTTGTTACTAGACACGACCATGATAGTCCGATCTTTATGTGAATGCAATGATTGTGTGTGTGTAATTAAAATGAAGTTAGAACTTGAAGCACAGTATCTTTACACGCCCTGGGAGCAGTAATGGATTTAGCTCTTTGTATGTTTTATGCTTGTGACGCGCCCTCATTGTATTAACCGTTGCCTAATTATAATGTCTGCACAGTAGGTCTGGCGTTGACGCTTGGGATTTTGTTGAAATATATAAAACTTCACGGAGAATTGTCGCCTATGGCTTCTTGTTTGTTTTCAACATACATGAGTAAACAGGACATCCTCTTCAGTCCTAAACAATTATTGACCTACACAAAACACTGATGTCAGAGATGAAACCATGGTGAGAGATGATTTTTGTGTAGACATGGTAGAAGGCACTTCTTGTGTCAATTTGTAATTGACTCGAAAATTCCAAAATCACATAGGCCTCAAAAGTTTATCCACATAGATGATGCATCCTTAACATAATACATTTGTTAACCCATACCAATTTATATGATAAAAAATTCCCATCCAGCAAAACATAATATACTGTTACACATTTCTTGCTTCTTAGTTCTTCTCCACAAAGATATAACTTACTAGTAAACCGTGTAAGACATTCTTTCTGCTTACATGTAACGTTACTTAGAATGTTAATGGTCCTGTGCTAATAATTTTACATGTGAACAGATTATATCAACACCTGAAAGATGCACTAAATCTGGTATGTAATTCAAATACAAAAGCATTTAAATTTCACATACAAAAAAGATACGCATTTTTCAAAATGACAACATACCAATACTTGCTATCAGCATGACTGAAACTTAACAACAACTGATAAAATACATAGTGTACTAAATAGAAAACAAAACTTCTTTTAGACAGCTAGCTATTACAACATAAAAACAATATAGCAGCATAGTTTAGCCACATCTGTGACTTTGTAACCCATGTAATGGCAACAACTTTCCTAGTACTAGCCATCCTCTTTTGGCTCCAGTTACCCACTGTGATCACTTCTCTGCCAAACGGTCTGGCATCGTCCCCATTTAAACATTACATGTACATCATCAATTATTTTGAGTATCATAATTTAAGAAGCAGTGTAAATGGGATTACACTTCCAAATTCATGCTTGATCACCGTTACTATGCTGTAATAGAGAAGACTGTACAACCAATCAGGGTTCTTGTATCTATTTGATGCAATTATCGTAATGCCAAATGATTCTCCATTAACACCAGACAATGTGACATGGAAGCAATCAGAGGAGAGGCTGGAGCGAGAACAGGATGGGTACTGGGCTAGGCAACAACATCTCTCTCTAATAACACCACACATACATGTAATAAAGCAACACTAGAAAAAGGTGACAAATCTGCCATAATACATATATGTACAGCACCATTCAGTCTCACATCAGCCTATCTTGCACTGCAAAACATAAAAAGCACTGCCAAGAATACCATTCCAGTCAGTCAAAAAGCCATAGACATGGGTCAAGCATTTGCTTTTAAGAGCTTGCTGCCAATAGACGAGTTCAAATTTCTGCAGATTGTAAAAAAACTGCTTGCTGATCACATTAGGATGTACAAAATGTACTTTGAACATGATTGTCTGATAAGAATGCACTTTGCGCTTAACTATGCATATTCAAATGCAACCTACACATTCAAATGTTGACAGAAAAGGCACAGTTTTGTGATCTGTGGAAGCTTGAACTCGCCTATTGTCTGTGGGAATCTCTTAATAATATGTAACATGCACAGCTGCAAGATGGCACAACCATCAATAGAAGTCACCATAAATTATGTTCCCATCCAATGTGATTGAAATACAACTGGAATAGTGATCATAGCTTTGAACAGTTGCTATTGTCCTTAAAACTAAGATGTTACAAAGAATCAATCATACAGATTCATACTCTCTTTGCCATGCAGCATACTTGTCTTTGAGTGTGCGTGCAGAAGGCTTGGTGTGAGCCAGGGCCAGCTTCACGTCTGATGTAAGGATGGGGTCGATCTTCAACTCTGGCAGGTGGTCACCTGAAGATGAATAATTCAACAGAACATAACTGTCACAAGTGCCTGTATACAATATTTAGGTTAAACTTTACATATTTAGTTACAGAGAGACTGGTTTCCTGCAGCATAAGAAAGAGCCACACAGTGATGTTACAATAAAAGGATGCTCTTCTTGGCAGAGCAAAACTGTCAGGAGTTCCCAGGCTTCATCAGTCACCTGTCAAACTGTTTATTACAGTACATTTTCTACATAGGCTAAGAATGTTGGTTTGTCTAAATGCTAAGTGCCATCACATAAAGCACACCATGACACTTCATTACATCCTTAAAAAAAGTGAAAATGGTTCCAAGAGTACCTTGTCCGTGGTTCTCCAGCACATCAAAGACTTTTCTGACTTTCATCATGGCTGCTTCTTTACACACCAGCCTGATGTCAGCTCCTGAGTAACCTTCCATACACTGGGGGAAAAATACAATCATTAAAAAAATACATAACATCAACAACACTACAATCTAAGCAGATGAACAAAGTCATCTTTCATAACAATATCTTTCATTTACCAGATATTAATTATTTATAGTAGGTGCAAATCATAAGTCACAATCCAAACAGATACTTAATACGCAAACTAATACACAAAAAACACTTTATATCTGTTTAAAGCACCTCGCCTACCACACAACTAAAATGCTGTGTATGCTTGTACATAAACATGCAATGCAATTGTACACTCCAACAAGGTAGTCAGCACCTATATTCTTCATTAATGTAGAAAGTGTGTGAAAATGTTCTATTCTTACATCAGCTAAATGTTGGTAGTCGAGATCCGTGGTGATCTCCACTCCTGTGCCCTGGTTGATAGTTTTGGGCAGGTGAAACTGAACCATGGCGTGTCTGGCTTCCTTGGTGGGCAGATCTACAAGGATACGTTTCTCCAGTCTTCTCAACATAGCATGATCAAGCTCCCTAGAATATATGGGTAAAGGGCAATCTTAAAGACAAACATAACTGGTGACAAATGATGATAAATTGATACTTTAAAAAGTGCAGTGTCTTAGTGCCTGAAGTCACAAAATAAGAGGGCTCATGTACACATGGATAAGAAGTAAGTACATTCAATTTGATTTGAAGACATGAGTTTTGCTTATATTGGAACTTACATCGTAAATGCTGGCAAAATATTCAGTGTTTCTGTTATTATTTCAAATGTGGCCATAGTTGAAGGCAATATGTAGAAGAACAGTACCCACCAGGGTAAGTTAGAAGCGGCCAGTAGGAAGACCAGATCATCAGACTTGGCCAGTCCGTCCATCTGTACCAGCAGCTCTGTCTTCATCCTACGACTTCCCTCGTGCTCGTTCCTGAAACACACGGTATGGAACAATATTGTCATTAAAGTTGGCATCTGGATAAGCACTAAGTTACTACAGCTCTAAATGACTCTGGACCTCAGCTTCTTTTCCAAGGACATCCATATTCTGTATAGCAGAATTAAGGATAACCCATAGAGACAAGTGAGACATTACCAGCTGACTACAAATGTACAAATATATTGCCAATCCTCAGTGTCACTGATATGCAACTATCAATGAAAGTAAGCTCCAGATTCACTCAAAGGTAGTGACTTATTTGTCATCAATTCATTATTTTATACAATAGACAATTTTTTTGCAGACAACTGTATCTATAGGTGATTCTTTCAAAGAGCCTTGTTTCATGTCTGTCAAAGTCCTATATTTCTAGGAATTAGTCATTGCCAATACATGTACATTTGTACAAGAAAATGTGTTGTAAGACAGAAGGGTGTCCCAACTGCAAAAAGCACTTGTAGTCACTCAATTACTACATGTATCTGGAAATTAAAAACTATTTTGTATTTCTATTTGTCAATGGTGAATCTATGCACAGAATATCATTATAATATAATTACCCAGAGGGACCTGAACCTCTCTGTCCCATCACTGACTCCAGTTCATCCAGGAATATGGTAGATGGTGCATGGAACCTGGCCAGCTCAAACAATACCTGTGAAAAATCACACAACAATCATTCTTTCATGAAAAACTAAAACATGTAATTCAAATTACCAAATCAGGTTTAGCTGAACAACAGAGGTACTACATGTACCTGCGCAAACAAAATGACCATGAATACCGGATATTTCTCAATCTACAGAAATTGGCAAAATGTACACACTGACTAGATACAGCCACGCTGATCAGCTAGTTTCAGAAGTGAAAGATGAAAATGGTTTCATCCCTTACTCTAACTAGTTTCTCAGAGTCTCCTCTCCATTTGCTGACAATACTGGATGCTGAGATGTTGAAGAATGTTGTATTGCACTCTGTTGCTACAGCTTTGGCCAGCAACGTCTTGCCAGTACCTACAAGGAACAAAATACATGTACAGAGGGCATTTTCACAATTAAGCAAATAAATGGTTTAATTTTCCTAATATCAAGGAAAAGTATTTCAAAATGCATACAAGGAAATATTGTATCTAAGTATTAGAATGTGATATGGATGTAAATGAGGACTTACATGAGCTGTACAAGTGTCAGTAAAAGAAACAAACAAATTGATGGATTTTGCCATCATAATCTTTATCATAGAGAAATCAAATGCCAGCCAATATGATTGTTGAAGATTGAATATAGCTCACCTGGTGGTCCATATAATAATAATCCTTTCCAAGGGGACAGGATACCAGTGAACAGCTGTGGGTACTGTAAAACAACAGAGAGGATATTACTTGTAAAGCAATACATATAGTTATAAAGGGACGAAAATTTCAAAATTGAAACAGTTAGCTTACAAGAATGTGATAGAAAATAGACCATACCTTGATAGGATACACAACTGATTCTTTAACAAGTCTTTTAGCAGCATCCAGGCCAATGATGTCATCCCATCTCACATTAGGATTGTTAAGGTAAATGTCCTGCAAACATCACAGCCAAAATTAAACAAATGACAATCACAAACTTCTATAACATCTGAAATCCAAAACTATAGAAAATTATGTTCCGTATATATGGATAACGTTTAGCCCCAACATATGACTGTTCTATATGTATGGATAGTGTTCAGCACCAAGGACATGTCTGTTCCATATGGATTTATAGTGTTCAGCACCAAGGACAGATCTGTTCTGTATGGATGGATAGTATTCCGAACCAAGGACAGATCTGTTCTATATGGATGGATTATGTTCAGAACCAAGGACAGATCTGTTCTATATGTATGGAAGTGTTCAGTACCAAGGACAGATCTGTTTTGTATGGATGGATAGCATTCAGCACCAAGGAGAGGTATGTTCTGTATGGATGGATAGTGTATATAATTGATCTTCCTGTACTTACCCTACTGATAGTCTGTGCCAGTTCTCTCCATTCACTGTTGTATCCTACATAGCCACCTAATGGTTTCAACAGACGGTCCTGAAAAACAAATTGTTTCCATAAAGTTGAAAATTCATCATTTGAAGCATAGCCTGGTATGTTTACTCTGTGGCTCCTGGGGATGCCATTTTTTTCTCTTGCCTGCAATCTCTATCATTTTCTTAAAAAATGAAGAACCAGTAAATCAAATTGGTCTGACCCAAGGCAATGACTCATGTGAAACAACCATATGTAATAAATCACTGATGTTTAGCCAGACTTACTGAAGAAGCATCATAGCTGTTCATGTTGATCTCCCTGGAGGCCCCCTTGATAGCATCTTGAAGCATTGACCGCATGTCAATAACTTGTTTCTGTAAACAACAACAGGCATTAGAACTGCCTTCTCTTTTCTGCACTTTCAGTTAGTTTAGGAGCTTTATGATTTGATGCCTTTTTCTTAGTTCATGGCTAAGAGAAAATGATAAATCAGTTGTGAGAATGCTTAATTGTCTTCAATTCAAGTGCACATTGTATCCTTGTAGACTACTACATATTACGCAATATAATAGTATCCATGAAATCAACATACATATTTGCTTTACTCTTGGTGAGACTACAACAAATACCCACCCTGCCGTGTTCATGGTGAGGTTTCTCCTTGTCTGACCCTATGGTACCATTGGAGGTAGGAGCAGCAGACACAGTCAGACCAAGATCTGAGGAGTCTCCCACTGGAGCATCCTGCTGAAGCAATGCAAAACTGGTCAAGTTCATAAATAAATAATGACCAGGGACTTTTAAACAGATCCCATTGCCTGCTGGGAGAATCAGGCACAATGCAGTTGGCAAACATGGCACCAACATGGCAGTCTGCAGCTACCTAGCTTGTTTCATAATGATACAAAAAATATAAATGCTAAACTTATGCAGACCTGTTTGGAGTCTTTGGCGACACCCTTCTTGTTTGCAGCAGCCGGTGGTTTCCTGGTCCCAGAGCTGGGCTTGCTCCTTTTGGGTGAGGCCGTCTCTTTCTTCCCCGTGTCTTCTGTGTTATCCCTGTCCAAAGGTATTCTGGGAAGGGACACAGTGCTGCCTGATCTATTGGGGAGGGTTGAAACAAGATACACCACCACCGTTAGTCTATCTACCACCCACAACACACAGCTACAACACTGAACTCACCACCCAAAATTCTCATCATCTACACTGTTAATAACACAGGATATGAATCTTACAGTTGGAAAAGTGCAATATAAATACAATAAACAAGTTCACACTTCTGAAAATTACAAAAACTACTACTTGTTCACATGGGGGAGGTACATTACTTCTGCCAACATTCTAACATGTTTTAATAAATGCATTTTTACTCTACAATTTAGACTTACCTCCTTAACTTGCCTCCTCTACCTACTCTAGAATTTGCACTATCAGCTGAAAAAGAAAGGGAAATTGTTGATTTATTATTTTCACTGAGACTCAGTCTAAATATTTGGTTGCCCAGTTGCACAGTGCAACCATATTTTGTCTTGTGCAATTTAGTTTCAAACTCCATTCTTTCGCGGCTGAGTGAGGGTGTGGTGCCCTCAAAAACCTGTCTTTTGTGGCAGTAAATTACACAGATTAACAATACAAACTTGCAAAGGACTTTCCTCTTCATACATGTGTATAAAAGTTGTCAATCAAAGTTTGATTGCAAATGTTATCCTAGCAACAGACTGTATGGAAAACATTTATAAAAGGAAGAAGAGATGAAGGTCAAACAAAAGTTGGAGCAAAGAAAGATACTATAACAGTACATGCTTAATGAGTTACCAGCAACGCATGACAGGCATGACAGACTGAGCCAATGATATCCTATTTGCTATGACCAGGTTCATGAGTCGAGTACCAGGGCTGCTTATGTGAGTGGGTCACAAAAAAGTGCAGAAATTTGCCTGTCAACATGATTCCTGACAACGGCTGGGAAATGTTTTCCCTTTCTTTGGACGACCCACAAAATCAGTCATAGTGTCATCTTCTACAAGGCAGTAAACAAGCTTTCCATTTAATACAACAAAATGTGACATATGTTTGACCCACTGAGATATGATTGATGAACGTGAAATTTTTGAGATTACACTTAAGACTTACCACTTGAAGCAAGTTTCTTGGTGATCTTTGGATACTTCTGGAACTTGATGTAGAAGTACGACTCATATTCCTGTAATATAGTCTCCAGGTCTATGTTGTCACACACTTCAAACTTCCTCAGACTTAGGTTAGTTTCATGTTCCAGTGACTTGACTGATTCTAGATACCTGGAGAAAAAAAAATTTAATATCATTGTTAGATTGTTATCGGTATCACAAGTAGGTGGAGGTACAAAAAGAGCAACATTAATAAATGACAAGAATAATGTGTATGATGGATGGCATTTAGTTGGTATGACAATCAATAATTCAAATCTGCCTTGTTTACATTGGTAACAATTATATGTATAACATACATGTATAGCCGGCCCTGTCCCTACCTTCAGCCAATACAAGACAACAGAAAAAGCTTGAATAGAATATTTAATTTGAAAGGTTAATATGTATGTCACTTACCCTTCACTATTTAAATAATGCAATATGAGAAGAAGCAGGTTTCTTCTTCTGGACTCCACTCTCTGTTCATCCTGAAACAAGGTCAGATCTCTCATGAAAAGGGAGAATTACAGGCACAATATGTACATGTACAATACACCGAGATTCAAAGTGAATCCAGCTTGTATTTACCAAAATAATGCACATGTAGGTTAGTGCAGGTAACATTGGAGCTGTGAAGGTATTTCTAATTGTCTACCTGCAACCTGCTTTGATTAAAAACCAGTTGAAACACAAGGATCACCTGCAGCCTGTTCTGCAGCCCATAAAATTTTGGGTACACAAATTATACACTCAGTATTTACAGTCCTATCCATGCATATCAAAAGACCTGACAAAATCCCTGAATCTTTGTCAACTGCTTGTCACCTGCTTAATTGTTATGTACACCATGTACACTTTGCAAGGCAGCAACCTTGCATGCACATAATGTGTAAGAAATAGGCTCTATATCATTATACATGTATATCACTATGTTAGTATGTAACTACATTTACAATGGCTGCCATTTGTTTATGGCTATAGTAATTAGCTTAATTATCTCACACTAGTATCACCTGTTCTTTCAGCTGCTTTAGTCTATAAGCAGCTAACATGGTTGGCATTGTTAAACCCACTTCCAGCCAATGTCCACAGGTTTAAACATGTAAATCCGATTTCCTCTGCAAAAGGCCCTGCCTCCATTGCTCCATGGCGTGCGCGGGTCGACCAAGCATTCTTTACGTTATCATTCTCACTGCTTATTAGCAAACAACAGGTTCGCCGTCTTGGATCACGGAGCGTTTGTCCTGTGTGATTTAAAACGTCCTCGCCTAAACAAAGGTTGTTGCAAGAGTTAAGCTAATTATGATAAACACTCAGATCCCCATAGCAACCGAACACGTCTCAGCTGTGGCACCTACACGGCGTACATGTTGTAACTAAGGCACGCTGCGAGGAATTTGTGTCAAAATGGCTACAAGGCATAGAAAGGATACTGAAAATGTAGAATGATCAATACAGAACACAATAGCTGACCTCGAAAAATGACCACTTCTTGTTTTATATAAACAACTAGCAGAAATTGAGAAGGAATCATTTACATTTATGGACTCATGTCACTAAGTGTAAAACGAGCAGTTTAGCTACGATATCAATCTATTCAATACAATTTCATGTTTTCATGGATGCATATCTAAAAATAAAAAAAATAAACATAACACTGCCTTCAATTTCTGGAATATATGGATTGTCATGAAAGGTAACTCACTGCAAAGCAAAAGTGTTCTTTACTGATTTTTGAGAACTTACCAGCTGACTTTGACAATGATACAATAGTTTTATAACATTTAGCTTTGCCTAGTCTCCCAGGCCACCCATTCAAGTCCTAAGGTACTGGACTGAGTACAATGATTCCATTTCTGCAAAAATTGAATGTACATGTATGAAACAAAAAGTCCAATTTATCATGACTCATGAATATAAAAATCAGACTTTACTTGAATGAATAAAAGAATTGAATGTGTTTAACTTAATCCTATATTGCATATGACCAGGTTATGTCAATCATTATATTTACTAGTACTAGTAGCTTATACACTGTCTATTTATTCTATTCAAACCACTGACTTATAAAGTTATTACTTTTTACAATATAGAATATGGCAAATCAATGCTGTGTCATGTTAAAATATATAACAAGGTAGCAACACATTTACTGCAAAAAGAGCACAAGCTCTGGAACATTTTTTGCCCAAGAACAGTAAAAAGTCTCTACCAAACAGCCAAACAATAACCAGGAGGTACTTTGTGCTTCAGGCAAAGAATGGACACAATAGCAGCAGCCTTTCTGAACCAGGCCCTGCCTTCTAATGTTACATGGGGCAGTATTTAGACCCAGTGTAGGGTTACCCATTGGTTAGGCTACACTAGTATACCCAAACTGTACAGTGGTACTGATATATGTTGAGTATTCAGGGTTCAAAGTCAAAGTAGACACCTGCAACCTGCAAATTGAGGCTTGCAGTATTTGTAGTAAAATTTCTTTGCAACTAAAGCAATTTGAGCCCTTAATGTATACACTGTATATTGTACTAGTCCTCATCACAACTAGCTAGCATGATAAGCTGCTATGAGGAGAGCCTGTACATAAGTAAGGAATGGAAACACACCAACATTAGTACATGTCTTTCAGTTAATCCTTGCATATACATGTACATTGTATATAGAAATGTGCAAATGCAATGAAGACTCCTGATTTACATGGACACGGGCAAAATCTGTACTCATGAGTGGGCTCCAGGGCTCCAGCTAATTTCCTAATCCTAGTTTTTGGATTAAACGTACCCTAAAGTGACGTAAGGTACAGGCAACTGAAAATTCCATATCTACTTTTGAACATAATATTTCTGCCAAAGATGCAAGAGTTACAAGTAAGCACCTGTCTTACTCTCAGAGATGTATAGAATGACTTAATTCTTTTAAAAAGAGGTGTCTCCATTAAGAAAATATAAATTACATGTACATCAGGGCTAGAAATACCCACCTGCAACCTGCAATTAAGAAAAAATGTGATTGCATGTAAAAATAGAAGTGCTAGTAACTTGTATATGTTGCAACATTGCACATTACAAAATCTAGTGTGGGTATCATGAATATATATATAATGGAACTTTAGCTAAATAACAGTATACCAAATCTTGCATCACAAAATGCTGTGAATACACACAGCATACACACATGTACATGACATATTTGTATAAATACAAATTTTAAAGCAATTATGTGACAAAGACAGAGAATAACTGGGCAATACCAATGGAAGTCAATGTTATTAATGTTTTAGTTTATGAAGAAGTTTCAGTTGTTAAAAATTTAAAACAAAAGCTTAATGGCGTTTGCAACATCAATATGACAATGCAAAGTCTGGAGCAAAGCGGGTCTTGCAGATATTCTATATGGTAGACATTCAAATGCAACTCATTTCTCTGTTAGCAGGTGCCAGACTACTAGTATTTGATGCCAGGCTACAAGCTAGGTAACCAATAAACAACATTTTATCCTGCACACGGGGCATGACATCACTTATCCTGGGCTTTTGAGCAACAATAGGGGAAATTCCAAACACAATGATAGAAACTATTTGGTTCACATTTGTCTGTCATACATGTGCTTTTGAAATACATTCTTGACACAGAGTTTGAAAGTACAAAATATAACTTTGTGTATTTAGTCAACATTTATATGTCATCACTACGGGTCTCTTGCTTTTACCCCCTAAATCCTCTTATTGAAGTTATTCAAAGTTAGAAGCTTTCAAAACGCAACACTGAAAACCATTCTGACTCTGTTGTTATAACCTATTTTTCACTGTAAATAGACCAATTTTAGTGAATGCAGCTAACATGATCACTAATTATGTCAATGTTATGAGTAGAAGAGTCAGAATAAGAACATATGCACATGATTCGAAGCAAATTATTTGCATGAAAATCATTTTAAATTGTGACCAACCAAGTTACAAATTATGATGCAGTTTTGTTACGGAAAAGTCTAGCTTCTAGTTGTTGGTAAAGTTAATGATCATTAATTTCAAAGCTAAAATTTATAAATGCTACATACACATTACACATAAACAGTTAACGTTCCGTATGCAATAAAATTTAGCGGCAACATCTTTTTGAAAACTACTCTTGCACAACTGAAAAACAGCAATTATCATAGGTGACTAAACTGTATGTGCTGGTAGACACTGTTAAGTGAATAGTTTTCGCACTGATACATTTTGAACCCTTCTTATGACTTTTGCTCTTTGGCGTCAAAACCATGGCAACCATATTCAGTGCAGTGCCATGCCCCTCCCCTTTGGTAAGACAACAAACGGTTTTACTGATTTGAAAACATCCTTGCTTCGACAAATCAATTATCAACATTAGTTACTTGTTCCTTATGAACGATACTTACCGCCTCTCTGGCTTGATTGGCAGTTTTCAGCGCCTGATAGCTCAATTCCGTCATCTTTGTAGTGGGTTTTCAATTTTCGCTCTGCCAAAGCATTCCACTGACGACTGCAAATGACCTTTAACCTTATTCAAATTTTTCAACAAAAAGTATTGATGACCGAGAAAAACTGTAAATTTATATATACCATGTATGAAATTATTTATTTTAAATGCGTATTAGTTGGATTATATCTAGTTTATTTGATAATTGTGTAAAAAAAATGCAACAGTTTCTGTTATCACAATTTCTCGCGTGAACACACGTGATCGCCTCGGAGGAAGTTTCATTTGCGAATTTGGAGTGGACGTGCGGAAATTATGAGTCATTTTGTAGTTCCCCTAAAATGATCTAAGTATTTCTTAAGCTACAAAGTAAGACTTCCCCAAATTGACTCTTCAAAGGTGGTGTTATAGTTCTGTCGTAACGAGTTTTGGGCCGGAAACTGTGTGGGAAAATCGTCAGTAATTTTTTTGAGGACGACAAGAGAAAACGTTTCACAGGCTCCCATTCGATAAAATGGCGGATGGGGAAATGGACGCTGCGGAGTTGAAGGTACTTGAGCTTCATTTTCCCCTTTTAACTAGTCAAATGTGCATTCCTAGTCTTGCAAACTTGAAAAATTAACAGTAGGTTTGGTAAGCAATCAATTTTGCTGTCTGTAATATTAACCCATCTTCAAAATTTGAAACCTTTACGTTTTACCCCATCCAGGTGATAAAATATTTTGTGTCTTCCCGCCTTTGTTTTGCTTTTTAGGGGGACGACATTCCGTGTACTCTTATACTGTTAATTTATTATCTACGACTCGTGTTTTCGTCAAATTATTCAATGTTACACAACATTTTCAATTGGCAGGCAAAATGCAGGATGTTTCCCATCTAGTTTTCTGGGAAAAGACGCATCCGGATGTTACGTAAACCGAAATTATACACTGTGCACTGTACATTTCACTTGCTGGGAGTAGGCTTGCGGCTGTTATAAATCTATGACCTATATTTTTGTAGGTTTGAATGTATGATTCTTGGCTAATCAAATGGGCACCCATAGGGTCAGCCCTACAGCATGGGGTCAAATCTTCAGGTCACAGAACGAATGAATACTGTACCTCATGAAACCTCCCTGCTTGCCCTGGGTATTTTATATAAAATATTGGGAGTTTCTCATTTACCTGTTACATGAAAGCAACCCACCGAATTGGACAATGATAACTCTTCAGACTTGAGCATTGCATGAAAATCTGTATGTCAAGACAAAAACATTTAACAAAAACAAACATTTAACAGGTCATCAAGTAAAGGGACAGAATGCATTATACTGTAATTATGTCCCCATTTTAACTAAGCATACTAGGTCACCCATACTCCTCTCTAGACTATAATAATATGTGTTGGGCTCTCTAACTCAAAGAGTACTAGTAATTGGGGACACAAGTTGTAGCTAAGAATTAAAGAAGGTGAAGATTTTATCTCTACCATGGTTACAATCACCATTTAGTGAGTGACTTTTACATGTAAATTTCAAATGTGTTTTAACTTTTGAATGTGTTTTACATGGATTTTACATGTGTTGAAAATGCATGCAAAGAGAAGTTATTCGAGATGTGTACTGTACTGTGTAGTTGTTGATGTATTCAAACCCAAGAAAGTTAAGGTATAAGTCAACTCATTATTAACTGCACAACTGCACCTGTTTTATTGTTTTTTCCACTTTGCAAACTGCGAATAAGCAAACAAACTCAGCTTGAGCATTTTAAAAATATTTTGCGTATTTTGAGAAAGTAACTCTGGTTTGTGGAGTCTCAACTTAGCAGACCATCTTTTCTTTGGCAATATTTGTAGAAGCTTACAATAGTTACATGTATAATACAAGAACATAGGTACTGTAAATTTTGTGTTTTACACAAGCAGATTTCACAGTTTTTGTGGTGACCTGTTGGCATTAATTTATTACACCCGACCGTAAATAAACATATGGTCTATCTTCCATTGTGTTACAAGAAGTGAACTGATTTTCATTGCCATGAAATTTACATGTTAATGGCATTAACTTAATTGAATTTACAATAGCGTCTTTCCATCAAATACTGTAAGGTAACCAATGGATTGTTAGCCCTACAGTAGTGTGTGAAGGTCAAAGTTTGACCTTGAGTGTCCTCTGTCATTACTGCCGTTGTTTTACAAGGATGCATCACCCTGACGTGCCATATCTAATAGCCATCAACACATGTAGCATGTGTAATTGACACAACACAGCATGACTACATGACATTTCAAGTGCATTTCAAGGATAAGTTATTCTAAATCTTGCAGTTACTGCCAGGCATAGGAAGTTGTATGTCTGAATCATTTTTCTGCTGCAGGTTTTGAAATGTCTCCTGCTTATGCAGGTGAAATAGCAGGTATTTCTGTTGTGCCCCTGCACCTACATGTAACCTCCACTAGCCCATGATAAGACCAGCCTGTGACACTAGAGTGACATATGACCAGTATAGCGCCCTGACATGCCTTGCATTCTTTAAGAACACAGCAATTAAATAATTTAACAAGATCCAAAATGTAATAGTACTATCTTTCCAAAATGGTACTGCTGTACTAAGTAAGAGTAAGAACATTTTCAAACATTGATTTTTGTAATTTGACACACTGAAAATTTTAGTGAAACTGAAAGGCAAATTGTCTGTTGAGCTGGCAATTTTGTGTGTTTGTTTGTATGGTGAAAAATGTATTCATATTAAAGCGCTTTTAACTAAGTGGTGAATGATGATGCAAGAGCCTCAAGCATAGAGCTTGACAATCATTAATTTACTAACTGCAATAGTAGAATTTTAAACATTGAAGTTTGAACCCAGGGTACAGTGTCATATGATACACATACCTAACAGCATGTCAAATATGGCACAATTCAAACCTTGTCATTATCTAAATGTTGTTTGAGTAAAGATCTGAATAATCTGATAATATAATGTGAATACGTAACTGTATCTTGAATTTAGGAAAATGATGTAATGTAAAAGGTTAAAGGTCAAACTGCATGTATGTTTTTTTTAGAGGTAAAATAGTGATACATTTGTCTAAACCCCTGCTAAAGTAAGTAAGCTGTAAAATCCATTCAGGTGAAATGTACGAGTATGTTGTGATATTCTGACATCGTTAAATCTTCACTTTATATTGTTATGACGTCAATGAAAATCTTTTTTTTTTCTACGTGTACCAATGTTTGGATTACTAGAAAGTACTTCCACCTTTCGTGAGGGTCTGCATGGGGGGTCCAGATTACGCTTTACGCTAAATTTATGGAGGCTCGCAACGGTTTACGTTAAATTCCGGGAGGCCGGCAACGCTTTACGCTAAATTCTGCCTCCTTCATCCCGAGTTGTTCGTCTATTTTGTTTATCAACTGACTCACAGTAGTCACTTCGCTGTCTTGAAACGTCAGAATCGGCCCCATATGCGATAAAATGTGCACAATCACGGACATCGCGTGAGCCATGGTGGGATTGTACCGCACACATGGACACAGATGGGACAGGCAAGAAAGGGACAGACAAGATGAAGCAGATGAAGATGCGACTGAGATTGACTCCAGATGTGCTTCCGCCACCCGGCCAATACTGACCAATAATAGCACAGAACTCCACTGATGTCATGGGTGCTCTCGTGTCCAGTTAGACAATAGAAATCCTGGGTACGACGTTGACCCAACAGGTCATCCGCTGGCTGCTGGTTCGTCCGCTACGGCTTACGAAAAATGGGAGTCCAGACTACGATTTACGGGGAATTTTTAGGCTCGATTACGCTTTACGTGAAATGCGCTGGCTACGCTTTACGGGAAATTTTCGCCTTCTCACTACGAATTACGGTAAATAAAATAACTTCGCTACGAATTACAGGAAATTAAAAAGGCCCGCCTACGCCTTACGGAAAAGAGCATGCAGACCCCCTTTCGTATGTAGCGAATATAAAGTTGTTTAAGAAAGCATGTTTGAAAAAGCGTGTTTTCATGTACCGCAGCTTTGTGTTGACTGCAATTTGCGCAAAGATGATTCTGTACCAGTACTGTGTATGAGTCTATGACTCTCAATTGGTGTATAGAGTGATTTTAATTTATTTTAAAATTATATTTCATGTCTTTTCAGCATATGATCATGACCTTCAGAGTGTCTGAACTGCAAGTGTTGCTGGGATACGCTGGCCGCAACAAGAGTGGTCGGAAACAGGACCTCATGACGCGCGCCCTCGGCCTGGTTCGGAACGGTTGCAGTCTGCCGATCCAGTTGAAAATCAAGGAGCTGTACCGGAGGCGATTTCCGCGCCGTGTGAACTTGAGCCCCAGCCAGCCCAGTAATTTGTCACACTCAAGTTCAAACAGTAACCCCAGCCCCTTAGAGGCCGCACTGACCAGTATAAGTCACCAGGCAGAGGCACAACGACTCTTCCCCAACCACATCCAAAGCAGCAGCCTGCCTCCACATCTACCTCCTGTGCACCCAGATGTCACACTCAAGAGACTGCCTTTCTATGACATCATCGATGAACTCATCAAACCAACAAGTCTAGGTAGGTGTGGGGTTATCTTTTATACGGCTTCTGTGGCTGGGCTGATAGCATTGCACATAAAATACTAGTAATGGGACATACAGGTATGCAGAATATAATGCTTGCGTGAGACTCCCTGGACTTACTGTATCCAATGGCTGTTTAGTCAATATAGCTTCACAATAACATGAGTTACATGTGATATCTCCTCAGACATAACTACTACATACTCATTATCCTGATATAAGCAAACCTGACCTTGTATGTACACATGTTTTACTCCAGCTGTTTGCGGTATTCTTGTGAAATTATTGATTAGTAAAAGACTGCATTGCATTGTAACATTGTTTACAAATGATTGTTCTCTAACTTTCCCTTATATTGCAGTGCCAAGAGGAAACAGCAGGTTTCAAGAGACATACTTTGTTTTCCATCTGACACCCCAGCAAGCTGCACACATCAATTCATCAAGGTGATGCACAGAAGTGCCTGCATGCCCAGTATCTCCAGTCCTGATAGGGTTTAAATCACAGTTATCAAGGCCAAGCCTCTTCAGAAGTCTGGCAAGCTGCAGGCCACTGATAAGACAAGTTTTAAATTTGATAACCTAGCTTGCTTAGATGGTTGTGACAACAGCTGAAAGCCTTCACTGCTGATCATTCTGTGAATGTTCTGTTTTGAAAAGAGATATTTTTTAGATTTATTGGGACAAGCCAGGAAAGGCCATGTGAGAGTAAATAAATTTCAAGCAAGAATATGATAAACTATAAATGCTGGATTTGGTCAGGGTTCTTGTTTCATTTATTTATTTTCTTTCTGTTGAGACAAAGTACATGTAAATAAACACAGATTCAGATATGTTCAGTCTGTGCAACTGTCCATTCAACTTGAATGACTAATATCATAACCCACCTACAAAAAGAATTTTCAGATTGCAAGTAAATATATGAACAACTGGAAAAATGTGAAAATATTTCAGGTAAAAGAGAAAATGTATTTTGAGCCCTGATTATTTTGCTGTCATTCATTTCACTGTTTCTAGTGGGCATGTGTAGTTGTTATGCAACTGCACATACCCACTAGGAACTGAAATGGCTTATTGTCCTTCTGTCTTCTGAAGATATGCCTGTTTAGTTTTGTTCATGTTCATGCTCTCTCCACTCCTACCAGGGATTGCAGGCCAGGTATGAAGCCAGAGTACAATGTGCAGGTGCAGCTGAGGTTCTGTCTGCTGGAGACCAGCTGTGAACAGGAGGACCACTTCCCTCCCAGCATCTGTGTCAAGATCAACAGCAAGCTCAGTCCACTCCCTGTAAGTTCTTTCTTCATGATGTGTCCTGACTTCCAGAATTAAATACGTTTATGGTACCGACAAACCATAAATCATGAAAGTCCATTGATGTTGTTAGTACATGTAGTAACTTCTCAATTTTCTCAATTTCTGGCACATTTAACACTGAAATCTGTATAACCCTACATACCTGAATGAAATACAACAGTGTATTTTGACTTAGAAAGTCATTGTATTTCTGTTTTCTTCCCTGCAGGGTTACATCCCACAGCAGAAAGCAGGGGCTGAACAGAAACGTCCCAGTCGACCAATCAACATCACTAACCTGTGCCGCATGTCCCCCACAGTCCCCAACCACGTCAACATCTCCTGGGCTCCTGAGTACGGCAGGGTCAGTACAGACACAGCACCAGCCTGCGGATAGTTGTGTTGGTTTGACTTGGAAAGCAGGGTTCCACTGGCCAAACCAACCTTTCACTGACACGGAATTTTAAAACAATTTCCACTGATTTCCAGTTTAATGTCATTCAAGAAATTCTTTATATATGTAGACTTGCAATCTAGCATAACAAAGTTTAAAAGCTTTAAAATGTCTTTACTGTGTAGTGTCATGGTATCGTTATGAATAAATTTTACACAGGGTTACTAGTTTTTTCAAGCAATATGCTGAAAAAGTGATTAAGTTCATGAATATTGTACCTATGAAATATCATATTTTTATTCATTCCAAAATTAGTATATACTGTCCTGTGTGATTTTGATTGTTTATGAAAGATTTTTTATTATTATTTTGCAGTGCCTCGGGCAGAGGCATTTCTTATACATTGTATTATTATTTATCTTAACATATGTATACCTGCAGGGTTACACAGTATCAGTGTATCTGGTTCGGCAACTGTCAGCCAGTATCCTCCTGAACAGGCTGAGAGGTCATGGCATCAGGAACGCTGACCACTCCAGAGCCATGAGTAAGTACTGACAGTAGCCTGTCACCACAACCAGAACCAAAGTACATCACAACAGTGATGTACTTTGATCTTACATTTTATATGAAATAAGGAAGACAATAATTGGTTAAATCAAATATTATATATGATTGTGGAAAAATTTGCTTATATGAAGTGTTTAGGCTGGACTGTTGATTGGAAAGTATAGGACAATGTTACACTTATTTTGTCAGAAACAGTGTTCTTTGTTATGGCCCAGGGAAATGCCCTGGTACAAAATGTATCAGTTACCAGATTTTAGTTTAAAGATTTTCAAAACTCTCCTTTTATGTTCAATTCTGCTTGGAGTAAAACTGAGGTGCCACTGACAAGTGTGACAGCTCAATGTTTGAATTTATAAATTTGTCTTATTTGACGGAAATTCTACATTCTAAAGACTGGTACTTTAAGGTAAAATAATGTTCCATTGCAAAGATCTGTAAAAATCATAGAAAAGACGTAATAGGGGAATTCATTTGTTAACAAAACTGTTTTTTTCCAGTAAAAGAGAAGCTACAGCATGATCCAGACAGTGAAATTGCCACCACAAGCCTAAGAGTGTCTTTGCTATGTCCCGTAAGTCTAGACATTCTGTAACCTTAATAGCAATTATGTAACAACAGTTGCTTTACTTTCAGTTTGCTCTGTTTACTAGTAATCTATAGATTACATTCACACATCAAAGGTTTGTCCTATATTAAAGCTGTAAGTTGTGATGAGATTTGTTGCTTGAAGCTCAGTTTCTATTGTTAAACAGTCAAGATAATTTGTAAATTTAAGTGTGATTTTCTGTGTCATTTACTTTTAGTTGTACCAGGAAATCCCTGGATTTAAAGAATTATATTGATATTACCTACCTTCTGAGACTGAAACTGGTTTGAATGTTTGTATATGTTTTTGTATTGTAGCAGAGTTCTTTAAAACAGATTTTTTCTTTATAGTTGGGCAAAATGAGAATGACCATCCCCTGCAGACCCAAAAACTGCACACATCTTCAGTGCTTTGATGCTTCACTGTACCTTCAAATGAATGAGAAGTAAGTGTCTTATCCATTTAACCTGTGGAAGTGATCCACTTGTCTACAATATGTATATACTCAACATAGAATGTTAGCTTCAGAAATTTGCCTGGGTTTAAATTTTTATGGTAAATATCTGATAGTTAATGCACAAGAAGAAAAATGTTTTAATGAATTAATGATCATGAATAATGTTCTACCTGAGAAAAAGTAGAATTTTGTTGACCAGCTGAATTACTGTGTTTTCTTCCTAAATTCTGTTGTGTATGTATTTGTTACAGTGACTTGTTACTGCTATTGATTCCAGTACGTGTTGTTCAAGTGTTCTTACTGTACCCACCATTATTTTGGAGACTATTGTTGTCCTTCATTCAGCCATGTCCACTTCTGTCTACAGGAAACCTACATGGATATGTCCTGTCTGTGATTCTAAGGCGCCCTTTGATGACCTGATTATTGATGGGTAAGTCCCTGGCCTTGTGTACCACGAGTTTGTAGATGTTCCAAATAAGATGTGTAAATGTCCCCTGTCAATCCTTGTGTAAGTTCAGACCTACTTGCGGGTCACATATCTGCAGTTCCCTGGTCCATATGTTGGCCTGTGTGGTCAGGCTTTTTGACATAGAAACTGGGTTTAAACCCCTAGCAGCTTCCAATGTTGTACCATAGGGAAAGTTTAATTTTCTCACTTCACAATGGTAGCATGCAGTTAATTACATGCAGTTTGTGAGGAGAAAATAGAAAAGTTCTCATGGGAACAACGGGAAAACAAACCATTCAGGAGCTGAATGATGTTTTGAATTTGATACAAAAGTGTTCAGTCATCTCATCACTTAAAACAGTTCATCAAAGCTCAGAGAATATTGAAAAGTTTTATCTTTCTTTGTTAAGTGTGATGATCCTAAGTGCTGTTGTGTGAATGTCATGTAATTTGAGCTATTTTTACACTAAATTGTTTCAAGTTTGTGTATACTTAGTTTCAAATTGAGAGAGAAAGCAGGAGTGAGCTGTGTTTTATTTTAAGTTTGTCTTTGAAACAACTGTATGAACTCAGTGCAAGAAAGAGTACATGTTTACTGTATGATAACTATGCTTGAAAGACAGCTGTAATGATGTTTGCATAGCCGGCTCTCTGAATGTAGTGTTCCTGGTTACAGGCTGTTCACAGAGATTCTACAGAGGACGTCGTCAGAGCTGAATGAGATCCAGTTCTTCGAGGATGGATCCTGGCACTCCATCAAGCCACAGAGGGAAACCTGCCTGGTAACAACACCAACAAAGTCCATGGCAGAAGGTATGGATCCAGGTCATTAGTTCAGTCAGTCTTGTACACACCATGGGGTGTATAGAGCAGCACCCATGTCTGTTATTAGCCCATGTGCCACAAGCAATTTGACAGTTTGATTTAATACTATCCAACGTCATCTGTTTGAGCCTAAGTAAACTCATCAATACAGCTGCACTAAGTAGAGACGTACCAGGTGTTGTGGAAACATAGCAAGTTGGTCAAGACCTTGATGATGCTGACTTCGAACAATAAACCTTTTTTGTCCATATTCAAGATAATAGTTAACTTAAGACCAAATTATGATGCTGGCAACACAGGGTTCTTTTGCAGTTTACCCATGTTTGTAAGAAAATGAGTCTTCAGTTTACCTTTTGTATACAGTATTTTCACTCCTTTTCCATTTTAATGAAGCACGCATGTGTTGATCATCATCTTCATCATCTTGCTTGGTATCCTTATAAAAACTTATTAATAACATGGCTTAAAGCATTAATGTGAAATGTGTATTTTGTTCCCTTTGAGATTTGTTGATTGGATGCTGGAACTGCTAAGGTGAATATTACGGATGGGGATATTCTAATAAAAGTAATCCTGTGGTACAGTGTATGATATTTATATCATTATATTGCTTCTCTCCAATCTTAGACCACTATTTTTCCCTATGACTACAGACCTGAGCATGGCGTCAGCCTCTGCGTCTACGTCCCAGGACAGACAGAAGTATGAGATCATCGACCTCACGCTGGACGACAGTTCTGACGAGGACGACGATGACTCGGTCATCCCCACCACCAAAGACACTGGGTGCGTGCCTTCCCATCTTTCGGTGTCAGAAGCCTCGCGGAGTTCAGTCAACACAAACTATGACTCCGATGTAGTGGTAGAACGCGAGGTGCTACGAAACAGCGACTTTCATTCCCCCCCTGAACGTGACCTGTGGCAAATGTTACTCCAGTCCATCTCTGATCCAGGCAGGTCTGGGCTGAGTGACTTCATGTCAGACACGGACTTGTTTGGTTTTGAGCCCCCCAGGCCTGTCTATACCGTTCCTGACTCCCCCTACCAAGACTATGACATGCGCACTTCCACCACATCTACGTCTAACCTGTACCATAAGCAGTTGTCGGTGGTCTCGGGTAGCTCAAGTGAAATGTCAGACGATGAATTTGCCATTTAGTTAGCTACTACATCATCTGTCTCCTCCTTTCTTTTCTGGGCCTGTCATTTGTTTTTATCCTACCAACATCTACATTGTACAGTAATTGTTTTGGCAATGTTAAAGGGACCTTGTCTGCCTTTTTTCTAGAATATCTGCTTTAAATCCTTTGGCTCATGAAAACTAAACTTTATTAGACATACTGAAACCATCTTGTTTGTTCCTTTAAAAATTTGATAGTCTGTTTTGGGGGCAATATTTTGTGGCATTTTGTTGTTTATGCTTAAAATTTTCTTGAACTTTCATAAGGCTTGACCAGTCCATACTCGAGATTATCATAATGTAGAGGTAGTACAATTTGAAAGAAAATTGATTTTGCCCTGTTAGAAATGATCATTTGTTTTTTCTTTAAATCATGGTGCAAATGTATTAAAGTAATTTGTAAAAAATGAATTCTAAAAAAAAGTCCACTTAACAATAAAGTCGTATTGGTGAAATATTGCAATTATTGATAGGGTATTTTCATGCATAAATATTTCTTCAAATTATTTAGCATAGAAGAAGTTATTTCTTTATGTCTTGTTTCAATTTCTCAGATTGAAAAATGGAATTTATTTTGGTGGTATAATGTATATCAAATGTAAGGAATTGGACCTGTAAATTGTAAATGTTAATTGTCCTTTGTTATCCATTGTTACATGTCTTGTGCATTTGAAGCTGTGTTTGTTTTGGAACATTCTGTGAACCTTTTCGTACATGTACAATGTATCTTTCCGTCTTCTCTTTTTTAATTACCTTTGATCAATGAAATGTGTTATGATCACTCATAAATTACTTTTTATTATTCCTTTTGGGGCAAAATAATAGATTAAAACTGTGTATTGTTCATTGTTACATCCAATGTTACCTTAGTTGGCATTTGCAATAAAAATGTTGAAAACAATCCACCTTCGTGGTCTGGCATTCCTTTGTCGCATAGTGGATCAAATCAATCCAAAATAGCATAGCTGCTCCAAACACCGAGAAACAAGAAATGAAGTTACAAGTAAAACTTAATTGAGTTTGAATGATATTAATGTTTCCCAAAAGGCAATGTATTTTGATGATTTTAGTTACTGAATTACCGGCAACCCAGTGTTGAAATTAGATTAGCTACTTCCGGAAACATAACTTTCTGTCAGAAAGATTTCTATCATTCATGTGGAATTAGAAACTACAAATTCCTGCCTATTGTCCTGGAAGGACTTGTGAAAGGTCAAGGTCCTAGTGGAGATGTTACCAACCAGGTGTCTCCTCACAAAAATCAATTTTCCTCCTAATAACATTACCTGTGTGATAAACAGCTGTTGGGTTTATCATGTCCATCTCTATTGACCAGTGAAAATGCCCAATTGGATTAGAAGAGTCTGATTATCCCCCTGGAAAAAGATAATTAGATTAACTATCACTACTAGATTATCATGCCAATCACCATTATTTGGAAGTGCACCCCCATCTATTCCTCCTACATGTATGTTACTCCTCACTTTCTTTTGTTTTATTGTCCATGTTGACTTTATGTGTTCTCTCATATGCATGGTTTCTTTAACTCTACTGATACATCCACACACATATCTAACTACATTTCAAACTTTTATCAATACAGTAGTTTCATCAGGTTGGTAAATCAAAGGATACTGGAGTTCTGTAATACACTACAAAGTTGTAACCTGCCAACGTTTCGATAATCCTGCTCCCTCCTCAGGGCAATCATGACTAGAGCTTTTTCTCACTAGGTGGTGCTGTGGTTGGTATATTTGTATGTGTTGGCTGTTAAGTAGTAATACTAGTAGGTGATTGACAAGTTCCCAACACTGAAGAAACATACAATATCTTTCACAAGGTTGCCTTTCAATAGAATAACAATTTTAGACAGTGCCAGGAAGCCATATGCCAGAACCAGGATGCCAGGACGTACATGTTGTGTTTTTCCATATTACAGAAAGACAGCATATTAGTTTTGGAAAGATAGAGACTTGCTATGAATTTGGCCAACACACAGACCTTTTCACAAATCCCATCGCATGTTGGAAGACTCAGGAAACTGAGTAGTGCATGTGGCAAACAACATAATCACCACCTAGACAGTATAGACGGTATTAGACTGGACCAGATGCAGTATGAGGAGCACTGCATGTTCGTTGTCATAGAAACAATGTTGTTTGCCCCCAGTGCTACCCATAGTGCAGTGCATCTCCCACCATGCAATGGGATCAGTTAAAAGGTCTATATTATAACTGCTAAGCTGCCACAACACAAAGTTTATAAGATATGTGTCAAAACTTTTCAGCACTCCTCAGCTAGTGCCGTCACCAGCTCCCAGGGCACACAGTAGGTCCATGTTGGATTCCCGACAGCCATACGCGATGCCGATGTCGTCTTCAGACTTCATGCCATCCTACCCGATGCCGCCACTACCACCCGAGTTCCAGGGCATGCCGGGATTGGACCTACTGTCTCTGCTGCAAAATGACAGCCAGGTAAAGATATTTTTGAAAGGATAACACCAATAACTGCTATTGCAGATGCAGTTTGCTCTTCTGATAGTCTGGTACCTGTTCATAGTGGAATGATTGGCATCTATATATACATGGCAGCTCTAGTTGTTTGGGTCAAATGTTTAAATGGTGAAGATGCCATCATTTTCGGGAGGAAAATGATAATGGAGTGAATGGAGGTAGAACAGGATGGTACCATGTACCAGGCTAACTATAACTTTTATCCCGCAAGTATTTACAGATTTGGATCCTGATGTGTACGTATGTTCTTCATAATGCATATCTAGATACATTGTACATATATTACAAGTATGTGTTTATTTTTCCACACAGAATCATAAAAAGAATCCAATACTCAGCTTTTAGTGTGAATCTAAATGTGAGAAATTCAGGGATGAAAAAAATAATATGCCTTGTGACAGATATAAGTTACAGTTTATTGTTTTGTATCTCTGTCTCTGAGTTAGGTAATTAACATTAATGAATCTTTTGTATCTCTGTCTCTGAGTTAGGTAATTAACATTAATGAATCTTGGTGAAAGTCAGTGTAACTTGGTATTTCATGTTAGTGATAATAATTAATAACTTGAGTGTTTGGATCAAGTAAGGAGTCTTGACACACAGTAATAACTTAAGTGAAGCACAGTACTGGAAGATGAAGTTCTTCTTTGTTGCCTGTGCAGCACGAGTCTCATCATATGCCAGGCCTGGATCTGTTGTCATTATTGCAAAATGACACTCAGGTGGGACAAATGTCCATCAGCTCGCTTTTATTATGGGGTACAACTTACATCGTCAAAATGGTGGCAACAGAACAGCGAGCGGTGGCAGGTTGTCCTCAGTGTCCTCTTGTACCGTGATTCAGGAAGGTGGCAGAGTATCTTGGGATTGTCTGAAGCCAAAAATTGTCCTCACATGTGGATTGTGCAATTCTTTACCTTGATATCACACATTTCCTCATACAGCCAGTCTCTGAAAGCTGTCAAAAACTTTAGAGTTTGACGTTAGGAAGAGCATCCAGTCAGTAAAAACCTTGCTTCAAAAAAAGTCTTGCACAGGCTTGCTGTTGTGCACCTCAGCATGCTGAGGGGCAAAATGACAAGCCCAAACATGCACCCGTGCAAGCACGTCTATACCCCCGATTCGGGGAATCAATAGACGTAAAACTCGGATAAGAAGAAGAAGAAGAAGATATCCTCAATGTGAGCTGTCACCACTCTACAACTGTGCTCTCCCATGTCTGCACTTAGTTTGAAGACATGATGATGATTGTTGGCTTCACCTGATGCTTAGATACTCTGCCACCCATTACTATGTCAGGCTAGTTTACGCCTGACCCCCTGAAGGGCCCATGAGGAGGGAATTGTAGACGACCTACAACCGCTTGTTGGTCGGCTGCTGCGATTAGGATGACGTAGGTTGTACCCTGTGATTTTGCAGCAGTGCAGACGTGGCTTGTTTGATGTGCTTGTGGCTGCCAATAGGCTCTGTCTGTACATAATAGACATGCTTCCTGTATCACATGCAGTCATTAGAGACCACAAGATGACTACATTTGTGTGCGCTATGCCTCCATGTTTTGTCTTATTTTAACCCTCCCAGTAGGCACATATGTTAAATCATTAATAATTTCCCACTGATAAAATCTGTTGACTGCAAGCTGTAACTGATAAGTAATTGGCGTAACTTGTATACCGGTACCTTCAGTTTTGGTGTTGGTGTATACAATATCACCTATCAGGCTCCTGGACAGACCAGGACCTCCATGTGATACTGGTAGGTCTGAAGAATGCCTAAAGTGAAAGAAAATCACAGAAAGTGTACATGTACATTTTACATGTACAGCACTTCCAACTTTACAAAGTATCCAACTGGAGCACTTGTGCCTGACTCCACCTTTCTTTCTGTTCCAGTTTGGGCAGCCGCTGTACCTGGACCCCCTGAGCAGCAGTAGCGGAGGCAGCAGCAGTCGCTCCCACAGTACGGGACAGCCGGACGTCATATCGCTAGATTGACTAGCACGCCCTTTCCAAGTCAAAGTAGAGGCCCAGCCTCCAAACACCACCTACAATGGCTACAGGTACAGCTATGGCTATCCTCCATGGAGATGACATGCTGAACCCGTGCCAAAAGAAAATAGACCTTTTCATGGAGCCCACTGCATGCTCGGAGATGCAGGGCACTATGGGTAGCTAAGGAGGCAAACAAAATAATAGCCATGATAACATAAACTAGACTGAATGCAGTACACTTGCACAGTATATGCATTAACATGGGAATGGTGTTGTTTGCCTCAAGCCATCCATAGTGCTTTGTCTCCTAGCATACATATGGAGCCATGAAAAGGCCTGTGCCAGACTAGAACAAAGAGGAATGCAAAGTTGGATGTCATTACCAGTCATTGTGAAACCAAACCAAACCAAACCAAACCATGTCCTGATGTTTACCTATTACAAAAGTTCATTATTTTGTACCAATTGTCAGCAATTTATTCTTTAGACATTCACAAAAAAATCAGACTATGTAATTCAAGTTACAACAACTTTGCATTCCTCTCCATGCTCACACCAAATATGACAATTTAGGGAGCAGTGAAATTGTAATGTCATACAAATGGATATGCCATAGTTGGAAGTGAAATTTCTTTTCCTGTAAACATTTACATAAGATCTACATTTGTAAGCATGGTCATGGTAGAAAGTTGCTCATGGAGGATGTAAGTTATCTCTTCAGGACAATGTCTCGGGTTCTGATCAGAAGTGAAAACATTTAGTGAGACAAATGTTAGGTGTGAGCATGGTACTAGTAATAATGAGGTGGTGTTTGGGCTCTTTGGATCTCCAGGCTCCTGAACATGCAATACTCATTCTTACTTTAGAACCACTGTAGGCTGTTTTACTACATGTACATTAACATGAGCAATGGTATGTAGACTTTGTCATATTTTACTTGAGATGCCAAAGAAACTGATGCAATGTGTTAAAATGATGCATTCAACAGTGTTTATCAGGATTTAATAACTAGAGAAATATGTGCAACAGTATATAATCTTTATATAAGTGTTATATAATGCAGTACCAAACGTCATACATTAAACAATGTAAATGGCACACATTTTACAATTACCGGTATTGCATGTTCAAAAGCCCCTTTGCTTGGAAACTAGGCGGAATACATGTATTGTCCATATCAAATACAAAACAATAGAAGTATTTATTTTTGTACAGTATGACAATGAAATTTGTACAGACTATTTCAGTATTGTTGTCTGTGGGAATATCTGATGTAACGGGTGTTCACTAAGTAATCATGTAAATTTATTATGTGAAGAATGTATTTTATTAGATTATAGAAGGTGAAATAGTTCTTGTGTGTGTTTAGCTCAATTGACTTGTCACATTCAATACGTTCATTTTATAGATAGTTTTCCTCAGTGTTACCTAAGATTGCATCCACCACAAAGGTGACCGAAGTATTTGTTTGAAAGTTAGTTCGTCTTTGTTGGTAGAATTCATTGGATCTTGAGAAAACTGAGACAGCCAGCACAAAGAATAGGAAGTACCCAAATCTTCAGTGGTACAACAACACCAGTCTTTCCCAAGGAATGAGCAAATCCACTGCTTCTATGATGTCACTTTATGCAGGTTGTGAACACCTGTTGTGTTGAGCCGTGGATCAAATGTACCAGAAAGTTTGTGGCATTCATTTGAAACTGAAAGAAATACTATGTTCTTGTTTATATTGTTGATTCGGGTTTAGTTACTTTAGTTACAGTTCAGGTTATTCAGCTTAACACAAATGTGTTCCGGTAATAGTACCACCTTCAGAAGTGACAACAAAGTACAATTGATTGAGAACCCAATTATGATATTTATGACCATATTTAATTTTCTTTTTTCATGGAACGGCCTTAGCATTGTCTTTTTGTTGTAATGCCTCAGTGGTGGAGACATTTTTATTTATTAATGCATGTTGTGTCATTGAGGACCTCACCATCTTTTAATCAATAGATCCTATTTTGTGAACTAAAGCTTTCTCTCAGATTGTATAGTGTGTCACTTATATAGTGTTGGTTTATACTTGAACAGTTGACATTAAGTTACAAACGTTAGTTCAGAAACATGGCCTGTTGTCATTTCTGTCAGTCACACATTGAAGCATCTTATGTTATAATGCAAGAAGCAGGAAAGTTGAAGACAACCATGTATGATTGTGGGTAGGAGGGATGGGTTTGTACGTAGATAAATGAGTTACAAGGGATCAGTGAATAAACGAGAGATTACACCAGAAATGCAGATTGATCTCCATCTTTGATTTTGCTGTAATTTATGGATGCATATGCTCGTTGCCTTTAGTTTTCAAATTCTTTGTGGACTTTTAAATGCTTGCCTCTTTCACATAAGTCTCCCTTGATGTTGGATGTTTTAATCTTGTTATGTTGCCAGGTCTGCTTCAAAGGTTGTGTAGGAATTTTTAGGGTTATTTGGCTTGATGGGTTTACACTATTATAATATTACTCTTAGACCTTTGCACAAGACCATAAGAACGTGGAATTTGACACGTCTTTGGTACTAGTATATCGCGATCCTGTTCCTGACTTTTTATCCACAAAGAGCACACACACACGCACACACACACACACACACACACACACACACACATATACATACACACATTTGTCCACAAGAATGCACACTTACACACAGGGACATAACATATCAACACAAACATGCATACACAGTGATGCCCAGTGCTAGTCTAGCAGTGTCCTACGCTGAAAGTGCCTCACACACAAAAAGTGACACGACACAAACACAAAACCGCAAGGACAATGTGGGGTGTTGTTATCCAGTACGACACGTTTATTTTCACCGAGACACTGCACATAGAGATCTGAGTAAATTGGAACATTCTTTGAATGTCGTTTGCAATAGATTGTTATTCTTGGTATTATTATATCCTTTCATTCATTGCGATCTGGACCCATTGCAGTGAAGATGAATTATAGTACTGTCAATGATAGGAATTCTAGCTTGCAGTACCCCCTGCTATACTTGCCAGGTAGGTAGCCCAAATTGGCAATGCAGCGAGCAGCGAATCTACATTAGATATGACAGGCAGGTAGAGGCTATCACCTTGCAAATATAACCGAACGGCACTGTGCAAGCTAATCGTTAGTTTCGAGTCTCAATGAAAACGTTAGTTATTTTGTTACTTCTATCGTCTAATGATAAACATTACTACAGAGCTACAACATTTGATTGACTCCAGTACGCAGAAAAGCTACTAATTGCCATAATCACAATTCCTTTTATTTATTACACAGGTATTCATTTATTTGTCACTTGCTCCCCCAAGTCTTAGGGTAGGAGTTCTAGCATGCTACTTGAAAAAGGCACAACAAAAGAAATCCACTCGTGCCAGATACCGCAGGACTAACAGGACTCGCCAAGGAAAATGAGCATACATTTTATAAGGCAGTGAAGTCTAGTTGACTTTTTCTCTTAATGTTGTTGGTATTTACGTAACCAGCACCACACTTGAAAGCAGCTGCACCTGAAAGTTCTCTCACTTTGGAAGAGTTTCTTTAACAGTGAGTCCCTGTCCTATTATGATTCAGAGATTCTTTTACCTGACACTCTACATCAGCGGTTTCTTTGCAGCAAGAGTCGCTAAATTTGCTCTACAGCATAGAAATTTGTCTTGCACTTGTGTGGAGTCTATTAAAAGCACTGACTACTTTCTTTGTCATAGGTATTATAATATCAGCAAGCATTCTGTGTTGATGTAATGCCAAGAAACTATACAGGAGGAAATCCGCCTTGTTGTTATTTCTCATTGTCTCATGTTTACAAATCGTTCTCCTTCTGCTTAAAAAGCTACATCTCTACACAACCTTCGCACGTAATGTCTCACTTGCCTTCTCTTCATGGCCACCCTCCTATCCTCCGATATTAATATAGAATCTCAACATGAATAATGACAAAGTTTTTGAAATGCCGACTTTGTAGCCCACCTACCTACTACTCATGCACAGAGATCAAGCGAGTATAAGCAGAGCATCGGAAGCTAGCAGAGGTGGTCAGGTCAGTTTCTGGTCATATTTCACAGTCCTGTAAACTTTAGTTTCAACCATGACCCGTGTAAAGATGTTAACAGTCGTTATTTCTTTATATCCCCGTTGAAATTCCATCCTTTCAGGCTTTTGTAGGAAATAAGTCCAACTTGTCTCTAACAGGTCGCCCATGTGTGGCTCATGAGTTACAGTTACACCATTTGGTCTCCTAAACTAAACGTTGTCTACGCTGTTTTGTACGCAGTAATCAACTATGTGAGGAGTTTGTTGGAAATATTTCCTTATGACAAGGCGGTTTCCCTCCCATAGATAATCTCTGAATCACCTTTGTGATGGCTGCTTTTGTATAATTTCAAGCTGCTTTGAGTCGTCATGGCTGTGTGTCAGTATGTTTAGTTTCGTTGTTGTTGTTGGCAACTTTGTGAAGCCCATGCCTTGAATCCTTTACAGTCGCTGTGGTTCCAATCCCCCCATGTGGCATCTCTGAAGTGAATACTGCAATTCTGAAAAAAAAATATTCATGTTTCATCGTCACACGGTTTTTAGATATAGTACTGTTGCTTATTGTTCAATTCATGAATATATATCCAGATCACATGCACAATTTACAAATGGATTTGCTCCCATGATTATTGTGTGTAATCCCCCCTTGGTTGAGAGCAGGGCGAACAGTAAAATAGATGCATATCAATATTCTTATAGTGATATAACTTATAAGCTACTTTCAGGACTACTTACTTGGTTTCTAATCTTCCTCTTCTTCGTCATTTGCGCCGAATCCGAGAGCAAAGATTGCCAAAACGTCAGCCTGCCCGACGTTTGGAGCTGGAAAAGAGAAAATTAGAAGATTAAAAAAATGACAACTGAAACAATTTCAGATTGGGAAATTTATTTCCTGATACTCAGTGATCAGCTTCGAGCAGTAAATTCCATTCTTAAGAATAGTAAATATATTGAAATAGTAGAAAACGCATAGTTGTAGCCACACCAGCATCAACACTTTCTCCTGTCTACAGCAGTCCCTGCCCCAAGGTGTGGACACAATAGACTGTTCTAAATCTCTGGAGAGATTAAAGAAGCGCCCAATACAATATACTATGTAGTAGAGGATTAGCAATGCTACTTCTGAACCCAACGACCATTTATGCTGCTCTGTCCTTGGTGCTGAAATGCTTTCGCAGAAATTCTATGTAGGCTTTGGTTTTGTTTGGTACTCACCATCGTTCCAGTTGACGCACTGGTCAGTTGTGGAATACAGGAAGTGGGGAACAGCTGCCTTCTTGGCCCAAGGCGCGTTGTCTGGCTTGTCGATGACTACGAACCACCCATGGTCTACACCGCCATCGATGAACATGGTCCTGGTACAAGGGGATATTAAAAGGGTGTAGTTTTAATTTCCAGATACGAAAAATGGTCTGCATGAGGGGCACTATTCAGTAAATGGACTTAATACGATCATCCATGCTTGTGATGAACACCGGGAGTTGTATCAGTCCAGCTATAGTTGGCGTTATCTACTTGAATTCTGACAGTCTACCTTTATCATTATAGACACGTGAAGTAACTGAACCCCACCACGTAAAAAATTCCCCAGAGCACACTGGTAGACCTCGGCGGGCAGTAACACTCCCGGTACCGAGGTGATCACGGATCTTACCTGGCGATCTTGCCGTCTCTCTGTCCCTGGAAGGAGAAGCCGTTGGCCTTCTTGTCTGGAGAGAGATCGATGAAGGGAGACTCGATGAGACGGTCCTGGCTGTACCAGTCGGACTTGTTGGTTCCCTCGGCGTCAAAGCGCAGGACCAGCACCTCCTCGTTATCCTTGTACAGCACCACCTTGACCTGTTGTACAGAGAAACAAAATCCATGCAGTTTAACCGACGGTCAGGCAACATGTATCTTTGTCTCTTGGGTTCCCGTGTCCCACAATCTTGCTCTGTTTTTTCTAATTTTGTTTTGAAGCTAATCTCTTCACAATAACTTTTTCATTCATTTCATTTCATTCATTTGAAAGAAATATCATGAAGACCAATAACACGATCATGAACTTCATGGAACAACAATAGTGGTAGGAAGACGTTTAAACATAAATCATCCTGTTTTTGAAGGTTGTAGACACATCCTGTGCTCTTGTCTTTTCCTATTTAATCTTTCATGAAGTCAAACTAAGAGTTACCTCCTGTATACTGTATTGTTCCCAGTTGTCGATGATACTGCTCTTGTAACGGTAGGGATCGGCAACATCCAGCCGCACGGGCTCGCCCGTGGGCTCGTTGGTCTTGCCCTCGGTCTCCCAGTGAGAGAACACGGGTCCACCGGTCTCTGACACGGCCTTGAACAGTAGTGTCCATCCTGGGTACAGGCATGGGGAGTATAGCAGAATACGTCAGCAATAGCGTATAAAAATGTCTACTGTAATTTACGCATTCTTGTGACAGCGTCTTGTCCTGAAAAATAGGGAAATGGTATTTCACTGCACTCCAATACAATGTATGTTGAAATACCTCGAACAAAATCTGTAGATAGATTATGAAATCCACACTACATTCACATACAGAAAAAAAATATGTATCTCTATACAGAGAATACTAGACAAGTAAGTATTCAAATTCTTGTGACTTCTGAGATGATCCATAGTCACTAATCATAAGGAAGCTACCTGGAATTTTTTAAATACTTTTCAAGACAAGACTCTGCAATTATATTCAAAGCTTGACTATATACTTAATCGTCTTTTAATACGACGGTAAAGACGACGTTATGTTGTTTAAGCTTTTAACAATCATGCACGAAAAAAGTATCTGAGGAGGGCAACAGACATACACATGCAGGTCAGTTTAATCCCGCACGGTGCGTCATTATACCATGTGGCCTTAGTATGTGCACAGTATGGTGGATGGACGATGGGATGAAATAAACATATACGACAAACAAATGGGGGTAAAATGGAGACGGATTCACACAGGAAAGGGTAGAAAATTATTGATAAAAACATAATCTTGTTTGGGTGAGATTTCCTCCCCTTTTACCCCAGAAAATTTTGATGAGTTGTAATTTATCAGTGCTGTATTTAGTACGTCCTCGGTGATGGTACAAATAGGAACTGTTGTTCTAAAAGTCCTCATCGATTACATCTAAGCTATGCTAAAAATCTATGTCAAATACGCGTTTTAGCAGTACCGCACCATCCAGCGGGGGCCAGTGGCCCCTGTGATCCTTCTAAAGGAAATAAAATGGCAGTCACACATCATGTCTCGTTTCAGATAAAGACTTACTGGGATCGATCGCTATTTAGATCCACATACGTGACCGGTTCTGGGACGGGGAACTGGGAGTGCGCTGGAGCTGATTTGGGCTTACATGTCAATATATCAGGGTCCGTACGTTTGTAATGGGGTCATGGAGGAACCCTTGGAGAGGTCACAGAAGGCATGACCTTGTCATCACCCTAAGCATGGGCGCTCGATATCCTCCGAGTTCTTCACGTGACCCGAGCACTCTCCCATTTCTCACCATTCCGCCTGGATATTTTACGGCCGAAACTTGTGGTGCAATGCGGCAGAAGGTTTTGGCACGCAGCGCAACCCGCCAATCCCTGTGGTCAATTTTGGGAATCGAAATTCTGGATGTACGTGGCCAGAGCTGACTGCCGGCATGCCAGGCAGATGGTGGGCGTGGTCCGACAGATGGGAGGACTGACAACTATGCAGCATCACAGACAGGGGACGTTAGACGCCATTCTGGGTCACCCCTGTCAAAACGTGCATGTCCTACAGTCTACTTTTGTCGGGCAGGACCAATATGGCGGCGTGAAGGGCACTGGCAGCTTACTTTAGTTCAGTGACCTCTTGGTCATGCATATATACAGATGTACGAAACGTGGTGTTGCACTCCATCAAGCGGTCTCATTTTGTTAAATTACATCCCAACAAACATAACAGTCCCTTTATGACCTGATTAGCAATCCACAGGAGGCGAGAGCCCTACTTACATGCCGAGCAGTATAGCAAAAAGGAAACCGATAATGCTTTTATTACCATGGACAAATCGTATCCCAGGGCAACAAATTGTTTTTGCAATTCAATTTCAACTGCCTCTTTCAAAACGCCCTCCCCCATATGTAACACCTGTGCCCAACCCTTTTGAACAGGTCGAGGAGGTGCCGAATTCGCACAACCACCTGCCCGAGGAATAGCCTCCATGAATACGTAGCAGATATCCAAGATGGCGAGGTATTAGGTCATAATTGCCTATTCATGTAAACTGCCTCCAATCTTATCCAATCGAATGGGCAGCAAACGTGAGATTTGTAGTTAGATAGATCTGGTGACTTCAGATTCTGTACCCAGCGCTTGTTCAGCGAGCTGAGCACTAACCTGGAATCTAGACTGTTGCCAGGGCCCTCACACACAGGGCCTACAAGTTCCAGAGGAAATTTCGTCTCAGTACCCATGATGGAGACCCTTAGCAACAGGGCTGTTGATTGTTTTAAAATATCCCCGGGTGGGCTTAGGTGGCCAGGCGGGGGTAGCAGCTTACAGCTCCGAGGAAAACCAGACTGTAGCTCTGGTGGCCAGGTTAGCTTGGTGCTGCCACGCAGCTGGATACTACATTGTAGACTGTTTCCAGGGCGTACCCTGACCAGCTCCAAGGTTCCAGGCATCAACACGCCCCAAAGGAAATTTTAGTTCCTGGAAACAGCCTGGCACCTAGGCTATTTCCAAGGGACGATTTTCCACACAAGACCGCTATTCGTCATTGTCACTGGCAGCGAAAGTCTCTGCCAGAATACTAAGTAATTCACGGTGGGAAAGGAAATGGGTTAAGTGGTTTTTAGGGGCCGACGTACAAATGCAGGGCATCAAGAAATAGGTCGGAATAAGGGAGGATTATAGAGAGACGTGAGGTGACTTTGGTGCCATGGTGCACCAACCTGACGTACTAATAGACTGGGAAATATAGGATTTACCGTGAAAGGCTGAGCAACCTTCCGCCTGACGGGAACTCAGATGTGAACGACATTTCCAGGGTTGGATGGAGGTTACCCAAACGATAAGAGTAGCTTATCAATTTGTGACAGTCGAATAATAATGGAAGCTAAATGACAGTAGCGTACATGGCATATCTAGCATGAGGTCTTTCAGTTTGCACCAATAACCCTCTCAAGGACTAAGACACCTCTAGCCGGGCCCCTTTCCACGACAGATACAGGGTATTACACGTCGACAATTTCGTTGGGCATAGGAAATATAACAGAAATGTCAACTTTGCAATAGTTGAGTGTCAGATTTTAAGCATACTTTAAGAACCATTACAGGTCAAACCTGCTTGGGTAGGTGAAACACTTCTCAAATAGAGCTGATGTTATCAAGAAGTACGTTAGCAAAATTGGCGCAAGACATAGCAGCGGTCTATCTAAAATAATATTTGTATTTTCACATGCCCTTCAAATGACATCTTTCACAACCAACTTGGCGTTCCAAGTTGCAAGCGTCTATTTATATGGGGATGGCGTCTAAACCTGTCCCTGAATGACTCTGCCAGAAACAACGAATACTTGAGCGGAAAATTGCTTTCATCCCGCTAGACATCTACGTACACTCCCCTAAAATACACCCCATGCATCACAGACCCATGATTGGATTAGCAATTAGCATTTTTCAAATTTCGATTGAAGTTCACGGTTTGTCGATAACCCCTTGCGTGTGTTTTACCGTCTGTATATCCGTCTGAGTTAGATTCCGTGGACATGTTAGTAATTCTTTGATTGGATTTATGCCAGGAATCATGGCTGATATATCAGTAAGCCGCAGTGTCCTGCCTTTTTAATCAGTAATTCGTCCAAGTTTGAAGTCACGAAAACGCCCTTTTGATTTCGTCTGGTGTTCAATTTTTATACTCCTCCCCAGGCGCTAGGTGCAACACCACTTGTACCAGCCTGCCGTCGCCATTGTTTTAATGTGTCACGTACACAGCGACCCAAACAGACAGAACACAATTTTGTGAGAGGTCATTACAGTAATGGGTTCAGCGAGGTATGGCATTGAACGTGTACTTCAATTTGCTTAATGCGAAAGTACTGAATGGCCGAATTTGGGGAACATCATGACCAAATAAAACTTTAAACATCCGGATGGCGTGTTGGTTTTTGAAGACTATGCTACATCTGGAAGTCATTTCCTAGAAAGCGTCTGTTGAATCTGGAAACTTTACACGCAGACTCGGGCCAAAGCACGCGTAATTCAACTTCCCGGATGTGGTCGAGAAACACGTTCGCCATGCCAAGGGTTCGTTTTATTTTCACACTTCGGTGGTTAAATGTCCAGTATCTGCAAGAAGAATTTACGCCTTGTCATAAACTCTCCAGACAGCTTTATTTTAATCATAAACCCAGCTCCGACTTAAATATACCCAGGATGCTTTGCGCTCGATTAATGAAAAATTTACGTAAGATGATTACTGTACTCCCTTACAATTACACACATAGCTGCCATCATGAAAGCCTCTCTCTCTCTTTGAGGGCGTTATGCTTGAAAAAGTAAAAAGAGCATTTGTTGTGGAATAAAATTCAATACGGTTCACAGACACAACGCCCTTTGAAAGGTCCAGACAAATTAAATGCTCTTATTTCAGACGCAATGTTTCAGCCCCGACACCATCACGACTCCGTCCTTGGCGACATTCCTCCGCGTCCTCCAGAACCAATAGCGTTCCACGCGGTCTCACAAAGTAGAAGTCGAAACGCCAAGTCAAGATAAATATTTTCCAGAACCTCCCTCCCGAAATATCGATGTGATTCACATACAGGGCAAATATTTAGACAGGTTTGGTCTGATCCCATGAGGACCATGCGGACGTGACGTTACGACAGAAATCCAGTCTGAGTTGGTGCCAACTTTACAGAGCAGGGGGCCAGTCATGGTTCCCTCCCCTCCCTAACACCCAAATATCACCTCAACATCCAGCCATTCCCCACGTCATCCCACCATTCCTAAAACTCCCCGTGCACGTTGGCCGGTAAGCTGCATGTTGGATCGTAAAGAGACCCGGCGGTTGTTGGGAGGGAGCCGGGTAGTCTGGCGGTGACAGAGACCGTTTAGCTAGTGATGTGAGAGTGTAGTTGGTTGTGGACCGTATTCATGTCATAACATCATGCACGCTCTGGAAAAAGATAAATGCCTAATTCCGCATGCTCTATTTCAAGACAATCTTTAAGTGTAACCACTGAATTTAATCTGAAGACCTATCTGCACTTCAGATTTGAGACATTTCTTGGCAGTATAAGCTGTCACGTGACAGATCATGTTGAATATTTATCGGTAGAGCTGGAGTCTACCTGTCCACCTATCTGTCAGCATCTATCAACTGTAAGAGAGCCTGATGTTGGTTTACTTCCCTTAAAGCAAGACCACCCCTCTCTCAAATTTGTACATCATTATACTAGTACTTTTGGTCCTCGTACTGCCCCCAAACTCTGCCTTCACAATTGGCCCCAAGTTTTTAATTTGTTAAGTTAACCCCCTTGCCTTGTGTATGATATTATAAACTTCAATATGAAGTCATATAGTGATCATAATGCTAGTATGTACGATTAACGATGGATGTTAATGCTGGCTTTTATTGCTGCTTGACTGATGACTTTTTCTCAGGATTTTGGTGATACAGATGTACCTGTAGGTAGCAGTTTACGGTAGGCTTTATCTGCTCGTCTTAAATCCGCTGAGAACAGAAAACACACTCAATACCCATCAATTATGTACAAAGTCACTTGAAGGGCAGAAATGCAGACGTAGCATCTTTCTGTTTCAATTTAAGTCATTTACTGGAGGCCACACAGCCCATGGTCACGCGACATTTCCAAACCTGGACTGTCATGTGTATGTGTCATATTATCATCTCTGACACTTTCATCCCGGGGTATTCTTTCACCAGGTATTGAATTAGAAGCGAGGAATGCCAATACAAATTAGTCACCGAATAATACTAAAGAGGTGGTGCGCTCGATACAAATTCACATGAACGGAAGGAACGTCAGACAGTATTACGGAATCGTCAGACCTTCCTACATTTTTCATCAGTAGATGTCACTGTGGTCAAAGTACATTTTAAAAGCCTTTAGCCTTTACGTTCTACTATTAGAAAATTTCCAAAGACTTCGGGTAAATATTTACTATTCTCTGAAATGTGATTATTTTACAAGCCAGATTTTACAAGCCTAACTAGGATGCTGAATACTAATAAGGCTAGGGAGTAAAGCCAGGGGAAGACTTTTTCCTCAGTTTGCTACCCTTTAGGCCTCCTCGTGCAAGTCGGTTTGGACAAAACTTCAAGAAACGGGGATGTCATCTGTACTGGGGGATTACAGTGACAAATCTTACCTGAAGAACACCAGGTCCATCCACGTACTATTGTCATGCTAAAACACAAAAAAATCTAAGCAACAGAGAAACCAAGGAGAAACAACATCACGTGATGACTACGTCACACTTACCTCCACCAATGAGCTTGGGCACGGACTGAACGATGGTTTTTGTGATGGTCTTGGTGACGACTGCGGCGTGGGGAGCAGACGACGATTTGGCGGGCGATCTCTCCTGGCTGTCAACGACCTCCTTCAAGCTTCTTCCTGTTTCGAAAAGCGTTCAATTTCGTCTTACTTTCAGTCCAACTCTTTAAGTTCATTTTTGCCATTGTATAGTCCATTCAATATCGAAATTGCTGTCGAAATTCTGAGGAACGTCTGTTCCTCTAGCGTTTTTAAAAACGTTCTCCTCGAAGAGATACAAACATAAAAGTGTACATAAACATATCAATATAACAGAGTAAGGTTATGTGTGAGATATATCGTTAAGAAAACCATGTTTTATTGATTAGAAACATATAAAATCAACAAAAGTACAAACACAAGTTCAAATGGATATACGGTGCAGGCCAAGCGAATTCACACATGTCAAACTGTAGAACAGCAGTCAGTACAGAAGCGCATTGCTGGGTGGCTGATTGCAATGTGGTTTTCTGTCAGAAGGGCAGTTCTGTGTAAGGCGAAGCAGAAATCGCGAAAACGATATCCCCTCTTCAGGTTATGGCACATCATTTTTCCATGTTAGATAGAATTATTGTGCTCAAAAAATAATACACGAAGCGGTGGTCTCAACCAGAGAGATAATAAACATATGCGTGAGTACAGTAGTGCTAAGCAACCGGAGCCGTATTCTAAAAAGCACTGAAAAGGAAAAGTGGCATAAATATATCATTGGGTATGGTACAGAAAAGCAAAGGTAGTGGGAAAGTAAGTCAATATTTCAATATGTTGCCAACAGAAACGCTATGTTCCCGTTGGCATTACATACCATGCTTTTCTTCTATATTTTCTCTGTGGAGAGAGGTCAAGCAGCAAAACAGGGGTCAACAAAGACAGCTAACGGATGGGAAGAAGCTTGTTGGCCATGATTGGTCCACTCTTGCAGAGAAAGGTCAGGGTGGAAAGAATCATGCATGTGGCACAGTGGCTCAGAAGAGAACCGTATCAAAGGAAAGTATGAGTTAAAAGAAAGTGGCACCTTTGCTTAAAGGGAAGCTACCCAAGCTTCTCAGGGTGAAGAAGCACATGTCTGTGAGAAGGACATTAATCATAACACGTCTTACCCTCATCTTCCTTATCGGCTTCTTCAGACTCGTCTACGTTGCATGAAGAAAAATTCGACATAAAAATGGGAAAGATGTCACAGCTTGATCCGCCGAGACAAATCGTTCCCACAAACAAGTTTTGATTTAACGTTTAAAAAGGACGTATGGAAATGCGGGTTCTATGTGCATTTTCGAGGCCCACAAAGTGCTTTATCCGTTGATAGCCATTGAGGGAGTGGTTGTCACCACTCGCGATTTATTTAGTACAGACATTCAATCGGGTACAGCGATAGGGCATTGATGGGTTCATGGTCTTACCGTGACCATCTACTTTGTCTTCACCCTTGTCGTCTGAGGGGGACAAAAAAGAAGACTTAGGCAGTTCCTAAATGATAACTAGACAGATCCTTATACAGAGAGTTTGGTCTTATTTTTCCCTTTACCTGTAACTGCTTACGCATTGGCATCAAACCAAAATTGCTCTAAAACTACTCATCAATAAGTATTGGGAGAATAAAGGCTTGCTGTTTCTTAACTGCTACGATCACTACAACTACTGCCGCAGCTTAGCAATGCAAGCCCTATTACTACAGCTATTGCTACTGCTATTGGCGCGATATTGCAACTGCTGCAATTGCCAAACTGTGACTTATCCGAGTACTAGTATATGAGATTGATAGCGTAGATGGCTACCTGCCATTTAGCTGGGAAAATGGCCATGACCGTTTTCAGATAGGTAGTTAGGTCAGCTCTTGCAAACATTATTGGAGAGCACCCGAGGTATTTCGAAAATTTCGTCCAGGGCGTAGAAGAAAATCCATTCGCACATGTTTTAAGCAAGAGCGAAATAATAGGGTCAGTCTTACCATCTCCATCATCTTTTGTGTCGTCATCTTTTTCCGCTTGGGGAGCAGGGAACAATAGAATGTATATTTGTACCTAGGTGTTTATCAAGGTGTTCTTTGCACTAACAAAGAGCAAAACCCTTTAACTCAAGAGAGAACGTCTAATAGCAGTGTTGAAGGCTGTATTATGCACCCAATGTCAACGCAGGTCCCAATACTTCAGCCCTAGCACGAAGCAGTAATTTGTGATGACAGATATATTTCAATCACATACT
>NW_017803602.1:2450396-2519807 GCF_001625305.1 Branchiostoma belcheri | reverse complement strand
CTGGGAAAATGGCCATGACCGTTTTCAGATAGGTAGTTAGGTCAGCTCTTGCAAACATTATTGGAGAGCACCCGAGGTATTTCGAAAATTTCGTCCAGCGCGTAGAAGAAAAATCCATTCGCACATGTTTTAAGCAAGAGCGAAATAATAGGGTCAGTCTTACCATCTCCATCATCTTTTGTGTCGTCATCTTTTTCCGCTTGGGGAGCAGGGAACAATAGAATGTATATTTGTACCTAGGTGTTTATCAAGGTGTTCTTTGCACTAACAAAGAGCAAAACCCTTTAACTCAAGAGAGAACGTCTAATAGCAGTGTTGAAGGATGTATTATATTATGCACCCAATGTCAACGCAGGTCCCAATACTTCAGCCCTAGCACGAAGCAGTAATTTGTGATGACAGATATATTTCAATCACATACTGTAGTACAGTTCTCAATAACGTATTTTGCTCCCCTTCTCACAATAGCAAAATATTGTCCTTCAATCACCTTCGGCATCATCGTCCTTGGTGTCCTCCTTATCGTCTTTGGTCGCAGAAAAAAGATCAAAGACATCTTTCACTATAATATTACCAGTAGGAGAACATCATATAGAATGCATTTTTCAGAACAATGCAGTCCCCGCCCCAGAAAATGTAGGATATTGCATTTACGATCCGAACTTGAACATGGCGACTTAAGTGTATTACGGAATCCCTGTCGGTAATAATAAATGGAAGGTCACACAATCAGCAGGGTACGAGCCGGTTATTAACTGGTCTCTGGTGAGAATTTTGTGTCTGAGTCGCGACGTGTGGCGCCAGAACGTCTGGCCTGTCTCTATACATCACAAGTCGTAACGTCACTGTTTGATGCAAGCATTATAGAGCTGACAGTAACGCTCTATATCTATAGTGACCTAGTGACCCGAATCTATTAGGTGAAGTTTTTTGTAGGCCCACTATGCTTACCGTGACCATTGACTTTATCGTCTCCGTCCTCAAGCTCATCTGTGTCAGAAATTAGCAAAGAATTCTTTCAGGCCGAATAAACACCTTCCAATAGCAGTTCAATTCTATAATTATTTTAATAAAGGAGGGTTCCGATAAAAGCGTATTCTGTATTCATAAAAGTATTGAGTGACCACTAACTAGCACTGTCAACACACATTGAGTACCTAGTTTGGTTCCCCTTTGTCACGTATTCTCAAAGGAGGCACTTAATCGAAAACAAAGCCTCACGAAAGCCGAGCCAATGCCAATGAACCACGGAATCTTACCGTGTTCTTCAGTTTTCTCAGCTTTTTCCTCAGCTGCTGGCTCGGCTAAATTGTAGACAATGAGCAGATTTGACACACATGTCTCTCGTGGGAAAGGTGAAATAGACATGACTAGACTACAGAGATCCGTTCTCATTGATAAATGAACAAAAAGAAATAAAGCTCTAATCAGGCAAACTGGACAATCGGTTCCTGCAATATTTATTACTGAGAGGAAAACGTATATTGGGGTTTGACAATGTTAGGTTGCTGCATGACTATCTGTATTTGCTTCTGTAGCCGGTTTTGTCTTGAGACTCACAAGGTTTCATAATGATTTTGCGAAAATTACCCTGCGCATCTGCCTTTGTTTCTTCCTTATCCTCCTTTTTCTCATCTTTCTCATCTGTGATGTAAAGAGCGACTATGTCATTCGGGTTCAAGTTCAAAACGGTGACCAAAATTCAAACCGGCAAAATAGGTATTCTTTGTCTATATCTACGAGAAACGTTTTTGACTGATTTTTCAGAATGAGATGCACATTTACCGTGTGCATCTGCCTTTGTTTCTCCCTTATCTTCCCTTTTCTTATCTTCTGTGGTGTATGAAAAGACAATGTCAGTCGAAATTTCAACCCGATGTCTAAAGTTCAAAAATTCAATTTGAACATATCATTTCATTTACATCTCTGCTACAAAGGAAATGTTTTAGACCAATACATTCAACGATGATTTTGCAGACAATGACGCACGTTTACCGTGTGCATCTGCCTTTGTTTCTTCCTTATCTTCCTTTTTCTTTTCTTCTGTGTATAGAAAGGCAATGTCAGTCAAACTTCAAACCGGTGGTCAAAATGTTCAGAAATCAGTGTAAAAGGTAACGAATATTTCCTCGCAATGGATGTGTTCAAGAATTATTTTTCAGAATGAGATGCACGTTTACCGTGTGCATCTGCCTTTGTTTCTCCCTTATCTTCCTTTTTCACATCTTCTGTGGTGTATGAAAAGACAATGTCAGACGAAATTTAAACCGATGACCGAAGTTCAAATATTCAGTTTGAACATATCATTTCATCTCTGCTAATATGAAGGAAATGTTTTACGCCAATACATTGAACAATGACTTTGCAGACAATGACGCACGTTTACCGTGTGCATCTGCCTTTGACTTTGTTTCTTCCTTATCTTCCTTTTTCTCATCTTTCTCATCTTCTGTGATGAAAAGACCGACAATGTCATTCGGGTTCAAGTTCAAAACGGTGACGAAAATTCAAACCGGCAATGTAGGTATTTCTTAATCTATCTCTACGAGAAAAGTTTTTTGACAGATTTTTCAGAATGAGATGCACGTTTACCGTGTGCATCTGCCTTTGTTTCTTCCTTAACCTCCTTTTTCACATCTTCTGTGGTGTATGAAAGCGAAACTTGTGATTTAGGTAAAACACAGGAACAAATATTCCCTAGTAAATGAATCAGCAGTGAATTACCAGAACGAGATGCACGTTTACTATCTTTGTCATCCGCCTTTTCCTACCTTCTGTGGTCGTATAAAAGATATGGCGATCGAGACTACAACTTTAAAGCGACACGGTATTACTGAATCTCTGCCGAAAGGCGATATCGAATAACACCGATCGTTTAAGAATTCCAGAATCAGATGCAAATTTACCGTGTGCATCTTCCTTTGTTTCGTCCTTCTCGTCCTCTTTCACATCTTCTGTCATGCAAAAAAGACACAGTGATTCCAATCGATAAGACATTGACATTGCCTGTTCATATCAAGTCAAGTATTTTCCAAGTCTGAACATCCGATTCTCAGGTTTCCTGGCTAGCTAATATAAAGTCTGGTTGTAGTCTTACCGGCCTCATCTTTTTTGTCTTCATCCTTCTCTTCCTCTTCTAGGAATGTGTTAAGAGATCAAGGAATAAGATTTAGAGGTGATGTATCAAATGCATATATCTTGTAAAAGTCCGACTAATATCAAAACATTGGCTAGAAGTAGGTATTAAGAAATGCTACTCAAGCGTTGTACGTATTATATACTGAAGCTAATGTTTTGGCAGCCTTACCGGCACTATCTACTTTGTCCTCCTCCTTACTTTCCTCTTTACTCTCCTCTTCTTCTATCGTTGGAGATCGAAGGACAGAAATCCGTTAGCAATGAATCATCTTTAAAACTGTCTTGGTTATATGTGTTATTATGACTACCCTAACTTTTCCTTTAGTGTATCAACCAACGTCCTGTCAACAATTAATCCATCTTTGTATCAGTAGAAGCCAACAAGGGGAGGCGTAACTAATCGTGGCCTGTTCTCCATGCGCTAACCGATAGAGCAGTGTCTGAACTGCAAGGTGATCCAGGACCTTTACCAGTCGGTATCGTCTGAAATTCAAAGTTGGCGATTTGTTCATCAATTCGGATCGAGCAGTGCTATTAGTAAATTCAAAATTAGCCCACCTTTTCCTACCAGTCTGTGTAATTAGTTTGATAAATGGGTACATAGGATTGACTGAAATCAAGTCTTTCGTGGTTGTTGAAAATGGTGGCGAGAGTTTCGTTCACCGTTGCTGAAACGTTTGCAATACCTATAGGTCAAGTTTGCATAGGTTAGAATGTTGTCTTACCCGTCTTCTCATCTTCCTTTTCTTCTTCCTTATCTTCTGCAGCTGCTAAGTCGAATGGAAATTAAGACAAGCGTCTAAACATCCCATTCGCGTCAGGTCAAGCCTAATCATAAGCTACATGTACAAACGATAAGAGGAATAAGTGTGCAGAAGAAGTCCCAACCAGCCAAGACTACAACTATAGCCCATCACCAGCTCCTTAGAGATTAAAACTGACCAAAACCCTGAGCCTGGCAATCGTTAAATGAAATTGATCATAAGCCGGAAACAAAAAAATATTAGTACCAAAGACCGACAGGGAGCCCAAGCGAAAAATACGATCACTCTATACCATAACCCGATGTGACACCTGCTACATTAACGATGATATCCTCACCGTCAGCTTCAGCTGACTCCTCTGCCTCCTTATCGCCCTCATCTACGTTATAAAAGAACACACAAGTCACTTTATACGGAAATGTAAGGGAGAAACTATAATATGGTATTCTGTTGACTCTGTCGTGCCTTTGTATACGTGCAAGTGCATGGCTCCAACAGATCCTGTAAGATGCCGCTAAGCAAGCGACCAGTAGAATGTATGGTGTGGACTGTTCGGATAAAAGTTGGACAGGGTGTATATAAGACGGGACTTTTGAATTCTGTAGAGCTGAACTGTGTGCCGTGAAGTAAAGAAGGCTCAGCTGAGTTGAAGAGGGAACTCAAAGATGGGCGTGGCAACCTGAGCGCATGCGAAACCTGACATTATAGCTCTATGGACAAATTATTTATGGCATAGTAGTTCATGGTAGCAACCTCCAGCTGCACGTTCTGGTACACGTTCTAATAAGTGGTGCCTCGGAAAGTTCAATGCTCTTACATGCTCAACGCGTGCAGATTTATATTTTGAGCAGGCTGTCGTGTTTTGAACGACATGTCACCTTCTCCTTTGTCAGCTTCCTCGTCCTCCTTTTCGTCCTCGGCTACGCGTTGTAAAAATTATGAAACAACAGTTTGAGTAAAGAGCCATCCTTTAACAATTTTGCGCTGTTGTTTGAGATAATCACTTTCACCTTTGTACAAGCTCAAATATAATTCACTGCGAAGTTTTACTTAAGATAATGCGAAATGTTCGTAAGGCTAGAGAGATTACCATCGCCTTCTCTCGTGTCATCTTCCTTTGTTTCTGTTTCTTTCTCCTCCTCCTCCTCCTCTTCTTCTACCTCTGCTGGATCATTCAATTTCCAGTGTTAATGTTTTGTTTAGTGCATTTATGCTATAGCGCTATCGAAGCACGCTTGATAATATAAAAATCTTGAAAACTATCGAGTTGCAACAGAAGTGTTTCAGATCGAACGTTGTGGATTGAGCTGCTTATAAATGATCTCAATTAGCAGGATGCAAGAAAGGTTTGTCACCTTCTTTTGTTTCTCCCTCATCTGCCTTTTCCTCCTCCTTATCCTCCTCTGTTGTTTGCATGCAAAAATGTTTACGATATGATTTACCATATTTCAACGTTTAAAAAAGACACGCCGAGTCCAAAGCATATACTTATCACCTGCTTGGGTATACCAACATTTTTTATGATTGCAAATACTGTAGCAAAATGATATGTTTATCACCTTCTTTTGTGTCTTCCTCATCCTCTTTTTCCTCCTCTTCTGCCTCTTTTTCTTCCTCTATTGTTTGCATGAAAGTGTTATAAGAAAACGAGTTTATCCTATGTTCTGGTGAATTATAGGCGTTTAAAAATTAAATGTTGTCGCCCACGTTATATTGTCACTGTTTTAGAGACCACTCTTAGTAGCCGCTTGCCTTTGATTGATTTATAGCATGATTTTTGTCACCTTCTTTTGTGTCTTCTTCCTCCTCCTTTTCTTCCTCCTTTTCCTCCTCTTTTTCTTCTGCTATTGTTTGCATAAAATGTTTGAGAAGACGGTTCACTAAATATTTTTGTAGATATTAAATGAAATTTGCGTTTTAATATTTTTAGAAGGCGTAGCAATCTCAATCTTTTGCGACCTAGAAATCGTTTTCATCACCTTCTACTTCTGCGCCTTCATCCCCTTTCTCCTCCTCTACTTCCTCTTTCTCCTCTACTTCCTCTTTCTCCTCTACTTCCTCTTCCTCCTCTTTTGTCTCCTCTTCTTCATCAGCTAAGTTAGCATGCGAAATTGCAATTTTCTTTAAATGAAAGGCCTAATATACACTGTACTTTGTTTTATCTAAGCAGAAGCACAAAAGGCAACAACTGTGGATATAAGCTTATTATCATCAATACCGTAGGCTGTGGATTGTGTAATGCACAGAGCTGCACTTATCCATATATAGCATATTTAGCGCGCAAAATCGTTGAAAAATGTTTGCGGCTGGGGTTTTAGCAGCTTTTATATTTTCAGGCTCACCCTCTCCTTCCTCTTCATCCTTCTTTTCTTCCTCAGTTTCAGCTTTTGTTGCATTGAGATTTACAAAAGGAAATATGAGTACACGTTACGAATACATTTTGGTACTTTTCTGCGGCTGGCAGGTATTAGACAATTATAGATACCGAATCTAGTGCACAGTGCCTTTAAGTGGGTATTCATACATTTACAAATTACATAGTACGCAAAAAGGTTCAACGAATTCAGTGACAAGGGTGCTTCTTTTCAAACTAAAGTCTCACCCTCCTCATCTTTATCCTCATCTTTCTTTTCTTCTTCAGGTTCAGCTTTGTTACGCAATGAGTTAGGAAAGGACATGTGATTACTCACTACACTGTGGTACAGCTAGGCAACAAACCATGATAAAATTTCGCAATCTAGCGTCTTGCACAAAACAGCTGTTTAACACTACAGTCGGCAACTTGGGTGTTTTATCCAAATGTTATGTCTTGTTTATTAGCCTCACCCTCTAGTTCTTTTTTCCACAGGCTCAGCTAAATTGCGGTATGAATTGCGGGAAGAAACGTAATGCGATACAACTAGCCGTTTATATAGCATGGTGCTCAAAAATGTTTAAAAAGAGTAGCAATTTGGGTGCGCTTTAAAGTGTTATTAATTTACCCTTACCCTCTACTTCTTCCACTTCTTCTTTCGTTTCTTCTACAGGTTCAGCTAGGTTGGATGATGAGTTATGAAAAATATGATTACATGACAAGGATATTTTTCATAGTATTTTTCAACTTTGTTGGGTGAAGGAGTTACGGAGAAAAAATGTAATTCCATTTTGGGATTTTCTGGAGCCAGACTCAGACTATTGCAGAACTAATCCACGAAGTGCCTTCCACAAAGCAACTGATTATATCTGTCTACTGCTCAAAATTGCTTAACGAATTTTGAAATTTTCATGAAAGTGTTTTGTTTTACCCTCACCCTCTACTTCTTCAGCTTCTTCTTTCTTTTCTTCCACAGGTTCAGCTAGGTTGGGTGGTGAGTTACGAAAGATAATGATTATATCATATGAATACATATTGGAATATTCCTGTAACCTCACCATCAGATTTGATAAGAAAGATTTTAGAAAAACAAACCGGAGGAGGTCTAACCCTGTCGCGACTGAAAATCTTCCAAATACATACTTCCTTACCATTTGTGATTGTTTGATTTTCCGCGATAGGAATAACATTAAGAGTTAAGAGGTAGGACTATGAGATGCTCACCCTCAGCTTCATCCTCAGCCTCTTTTGTTTCCTCAGCTATGCCAAAGGTAAGGTTAAAGGGCAAAGTTATCATTAGAATTTTACATTTTATAAACTTTGGTGCCTTTGAAATAATGGAAATTGTATGGACAAAAGGGGTAAAAAATCTATCAAGAGGATAAAAAGATCATTGATGTTAAACATTGTTTAAACTTAAAGCCTGGGCCGTGAGAGGACATTTGATGAGATAAAACTTTAAAGAACATTCTCACCCTCATCTTTGTCTTCTTCCTCATCCTCCTTCTCTTCCTCCTCAGCTAAATTAAAGGTTGAGGGCAATATTTATGATTTTATTGGTAGGTAAACTGTAGGTAAATATTTATCTCCCAATAAAACATTCTAAATTACATGAAGTTTAGTTCGTTTAATAATGATCAGCAAAGAACTGCCCCTAGCATTATTTGAAGAAAGTAGCCATTAAGTTTATAAACTTAAACTTTAAACTGCATATCAGCCGTAATTCAATTGCTTTCAGTTACCTTCCTCCTCCACCTCCTCCTCTTTTTCCTCAGCCTCAGCTACGTTGCATGATAGGGAAAGTTAGACTTTACTCAATGCAGCAACTGTGCTTTAGATTATGATTCATGTCTTCTAAAAACTATGCAAATTGGGGATCCTAAGAGACAAACCATTCGCCAATGAAACTGCTCTAAACAAAGTACCAACAGATCAAACAACGTCACAAAATGACGATGTGCCCTGTTCGGTTATTAAAATCTAAACATTGCCTGTGGCAGAAAAACTACGTTGTACGTTATGGAAAGGAAGATGTATTTCTTAAATCATCAGCGATGCTATTTTTGATTTTCAGTATTTGGCACGTGTTGGAATGCCTTCATCGCGGAACTTGAGCAAAACAGTAAAATGCGTCAAACAGCATTATTTGGAGAGCAAAAATATGTGGGGCATGGATATCTGGGGAATGTCAGCTCAAGCTCACCCTCGGGTTCTGCTGATTCTTCCTCGGCTTCCTGTTTCTCTTCAGTTTCTTCTTCTTCCTCAGCTGCTTCTTCCTCAGCTAGTCAGATATTTCAAGTTTCCAGGAAAGGAACGCGATTGTTCATGTTTAGATGTGCAACATATCTTAAGGCCACTGGCTAAACGCATGCACCGTTCGAGATGTCGAGCATTATAGTATAACAGTAAGGTTTGAATATCAAAGGTCTTTGTGAAATGAAGAGATTCAGGATATTGCTCTGGACATGGATTCTGTATATGAGTAGCGCAAGGCAAGCATTCAGTTAGCTATCACTGTACGATTTAAGTGAAATCGTCTTATGATGGCACATTGATTTTATTTTGTAATAAAGATGCAAGGCTTGGAAAGTGGGAGTGGGATTTTAAATAAAATTGGGGGAGGGAATTAGAATTTGATTGTTTAAGTCTCACCCTCTTCCTCCTTTTCTTCCTCTCCCTCTTCCTCTTCCGCGGCTAATCACAGAAAACGCGAGGACAAACGATTTGTGAATATTAGGACTAAAACTCACATTCATATTATTTACATGCAACATGCATGGAAACAGTTTGCTTTTCTTAAGGCACCTATTACAATTGATTTATTCAGTAACTCTAGAAAATATATTAACTGTGCGTCTCTTATTCATTTATTTATTTGTGTCTCTGTTCAAAGAACCATTTTTTGTTTCGCCTGTAAGGTTTATTACATTTTTTGTTTGTAGAAAAATATTTGTTTGATTTTGAGATCTCACCCTCTTCCTCCTCTTCCTCCTCAGCCTCATCTTCTTCAAAGCACAAATTGAATTGCGTGGAAACAATTGTTATCAAGGGTAGGGAAGGGGGTTGGCCATCACGAGGCACAGTTGCAAGATGCTCGTTCGATCTCACTGTTTGCATTCCACAATTGCATTGACTGGGTCCACTGGACTTCACAATCATTGTAGCTTGTTGACGCGATTGGTTGCAAGCATTTCAATATTTTGGTATTGTAGAAAAACAACAAGAAAGGATTTATGTGCGGGGTTTAGATCAATTTTGAGGTTTCACATGCTCTCTGTGCATGCATGGACTTCCTCAATGGGTACGATTTGGCACGCGATATGACATGCACATGTCCTGTAGCCATGAAAAATACACTTATTATAGCCTTACCCTCCTTTTCTTCTACTTCTTCCTCTCCTATGGGGCATGAAAATTTAATTGGGTATGTCACATCCATGTCTCCGAACAACTTAGTATGCTGCTTGCGACTATATGTCAATTTGAGGGTGCGGCATTTTGTGTCCATTAGCACTTTTTAAAGTGCTCACTTGAAGAGGACGTTTTTATATAATACGAAAAGTATTGTACATCTTTATGTGATGTCGTCAGGAATTGAACTGGTGAAGCTTACCAGCTGCTTCCTCCTCTTCCTCCTCCTCTTTTCCTCCTACGCCGCAGTCAAAATGTCCAAATATGTAAATATCCAGCAAAGGCACAAGTTACATTGGCACTTGTGAGTTACTTTCATTCTTACTATGCCACTTGATCTTTCATGTTTTGTTTCTGTATTCTTACTATCAGAGTACCAGAGGCTTTTGATTCAGAGCCATGTTCTTTTCTCGCGTTTGTGTTTTTGAAGTTGGCACAATGGAGCTAAATCTTCACCGCATGAATGTTTTATTTTTGGTTGCTAACTAACTTCGATTTTGCTGCGTGTGTAATTCTTCTACGTCTCAGGGGTTTAAGTCTCGCACGCTAACTGCTTTAGATGACAATCTATATTTGTTGCAAACTGTTTTGCAGACTAGAATTAGAGAGTCAGAACTGGTTTAGACGGTAGTTATCCCACATCCCCTCCAGTTACCAGCCATGCTTAGATTGTGAAGCAGAAAATATCTTTGCTCAGAAACGATGGGGGGTCCTTGGTGGTTAGCTAGCTTACTAGAGGAATGAGCTAATTACGCTTGAGTCTCAACCTTAGCCATTTGTGGAAATAACAGTATTTCCAACATCAATATTGCCACTACCTTCAATAATATTGTCATGCGAATTGCATTGATCTCTTAACTACGGCGGCGGGTCTAGTTATGTTGCTTGATGATACAGCGCTAAATGAAATGCTACGCATATCTTAGTTTATCTGAAAACGGAATGGGGAGGGGGGCTATGGTCTACTGAATGGCATATTTCAAATTGCTCTAAAGGAACTGGCAAAAATGTCTCGGCAGGTCTTACCGTCGGCCTCATCTGGTTCATCAGGTTTGACTGACAGGTAGCATGGGAAACATTAAAGAACGAAGGTCAAAGGTTGATAACCTCGCGATGTTGCGGCTCAGTGGGGCATGCGCGATGGATGTCGGTCAGAGGTCAGGTCTGTGACCTTCCGAACCAAGGGGAGTAAAGTAACAAACATGGCGGTCCGATAGACATGCACACTAAAAGGTGACATATTCATTTTAGTCTACATGCAAATCGATTTTCCCGACGTGTATTAAGCGTAAGTCTATATATTTGTCGCTTGATGGGCGGTATTATGAACCAAACAAGATTATAACCATCTCAGTTCATGACGAATCCATCTCTATACCAGCTATCAAATGTTCTAGAGAAATTATAAGACTCTACCATCCCAACCCACAGGCGCATGCATTATGACCCAAGCACAAAGGGCGATGGAGATCCAAAAAAGACGGTAACATTGAGAAACGCAGGAAACAACGTGATCAATGGAAAGAACTGAAACCCCAGCTGGTGCGTTTAAAAGCGGAAAGTGACACCTTGAGAGGGGCTTACCATCACCAGCGGGCTCAAGACATGGAGCAGCGCCTAGTACTTCCTCTTTAAGTTGCATGAGGGGAAGGTCAAGAAAGACAGGAAAGGTTAGGGATGGGCCATTTTTCTTGGAGGCATGGGGAACCGTCTGATGTCATACGGAACTGTGAATGGAACTGAAAAGGAGGTCTGTGGTTCGATATAATGTTCATTAGGAAAACTAAAAAGATTGAAATATCACCCATGTCCTCCAGGAAAGACAATGCTCAATCCCTGAGACAGGACCTGCTTGACAGGCAATTACGTATATGTCACAGCATAACAGAGACAGCTGAAAATTAAGATGGCGTCTGGAAGAAGAGCAATGAAAAAAGGCACATGTCTTCGCTGCAGTCTGTAGTAGTCATCTCTTCTCTGTTGAAGACGTGAGTGTACGTGGAGACTGCTGACGTGTACAGGGCCGCTTTCTTCTGTGCACAAATAGGTGCGTCACTCGACTTCCTACACATGGAAGGTGCCCACTTCTGACTTGAGTTCGGCCGGGTTGGCTTTAAAACAGCACTATCAACTCAGTTGTTTAAGGCCAATTTTTTGTAGTGGTAAAAGTCGAGTGGTCCACCCATGTGCCTCATCAATGAGTCTTGGTGTGCTGACGAGTGCCACGTGTGGACCATTTTGGGACATTTTCACTAAGAAACATGCGATGACCCTCCATCTAGTCACAGAATATCAAGGCTGAAAAGTACAGGCAACGAAACAAAACCTTATTTTCATCAGTTCGAAGAGCCTGTGGTGTTTGTATGTGGTTTTAGCTGAAACCAACAAGCCAAATGGAAAATGGTAGATATGTGTGTGTGAGGCGAGATGATTTCTCAGGACGGAAAGTGTTAGCGCCAAATGTGGATCAGCTGTGACGTTTGGTAGGTGTTACCGTGTCGATTTTCGTGATTGTACATTGATTGCATATTGCACGTTAATCTGTTTGAGGATGGTAATCTGTTTTAGATCTTTGCAAAAGATACGTTTGTATTTTAGTCACGTACAATACGGCAAGTGACTCTTTCAATGGCCCCTTTAAGAGACAACACCCGCTGGTAATGCTTCCCCAATTACTCAGGCAGTGACTAAACCAGGCCAGTCGCGAAACATCCCTCCGTCTTGAGAACATTGGCCTGATTGACGGCCTACCAACTTGACATGCGGGTAAGCAACGTGATGGATTGTTGGAACATCTGTTTTCACACATTTCGTCAATATTTGCCGAATTGCTGACATAGGATCGACACGTGTAATTTGCATTCCAAGAATATCCTGAAGTGTGAAGATCCACAGGCCCCTCTCGAAAACGCCCAAACGTTAATCCTGTCCTACTTTTGAAGAAATGGGTCAATGTACCAAGTAATCTTGTTTGGGTTTAAAGTCTTTTTGAGTCGTTTGATGTATAGGTCAGACAGATTTCTGTGACTAGATTGGGCTATTTCTAAAAGATCAAAGTAGATGTCGAAGACATGTGGCGAATGTATTGTGAGGTTTTTGAACCGCTTTTTTTCTCGCAAAACGTTTCACGTCTTGGTGTACGAGACCGTGTTTTCAAATAACTATTTACGTCTTCAACAAGCACATCGTTCCGGGGGCAATTTCCAGCTAGCTGCTGTTTGACCTCGCTGATGCACCCACAGTACTACCATCGGGTAGAATTATCCACCACACCTTTCGTCACGACACGAGTCTGATATACGATACCTTCTTGTTTAAGATAATAGCCGTGGTCTAGCTGCAAACACTGCATCATGTGTGCACCGCTCTAGCTACCACCCAAGAAACTACATATCTATAGACTTGCCTAACGCGCTATCGGCATAGATCATGTCAAATGCCCAGACCCAATAGGTAGAGAGGAGAATAATGCATAATTTGTATTTATACTAAACAAATCATGGACCGACAATGGACCGGTCATCAACCAGAGGCTTACGGCAGAATCTCGCCTGATGCCATATCAGGAAAACATATTGTCGTATTTGGTGAACCATTCAAATATCATTGAAGTGTCAAAAGCCAAATAGATATGGGAGGGGCATTTAACACGACCGAGTACTAAACAAGCTTGGCGTCACTAAAATTGCTACCAATGGCAGAACATGCAACTTTCAACCATTATATGTTTACATGCTACGTTCGCATGGTTGGAAACAAAATTGTGGCATGCAAATAATGATACAAGCGGACGTAAAAGGGTACCGATAAAACCAAAGATTGGGAAAATTGGAAAACACGTGAGTCCTTCCCCAGGACTAAAATGACAACAAAACAGGTACTGGATAAGCTGAAGGTGCATGTTCATTGGTGTGGATAAAACAATTTAACCCTGTGCGTTTACCATACATGCGTAAATAACAGGGGCGCTTTTCTATGAATGGATCTCAATGGCTGGTGAGACAGCGCAGAGACACAAGCCGTTGAGTATCATTAACCTACCCTACAAAACCAGCAACAAAACACAAAGTGACACTGGCACGGGCTCAGACGTTTTCGCACCGACTCTTTATTGTCCCTCTCCTTCTATTACATTATACTTCTCCGAATGTTCATGCCAAGTGGTTAATACATGGTTACAATTAATCGTCCTCTAACATTTCTGGTCAACTTTCGAATCCTCTCCGATAACCGATACACTGGTTTAGACATGGTACGAGTCTGCCGTAAGTCTATGGTTGGTTGTCCAACAAGCCACTCCTCCTTATCTTACAACTCCAAAGCACAGTAGCCGATGCACCGCATTGTGCGCCTAGCAAATTTACTACTTGTACAGCTTACTTTAAGTCACTATTTTCCAGTACGGATGAAAAATAAGAAGTTAAAACGTGCGCTTCACAGCACCGACATCATTTTTTTTACGCTTTCCTTGAGTTGCATCTGCTTTTTGTAACAGCACGCAGTATGTTGCGGCTAGTAGTAGAGTAGGTAGGCTAGTCGGCAAGGCGTGTTTAATACGAATGCATTATCATCATCACATCACAATCTTTCGCTATGGCCTGACCCATCATTTTTCCTCACCGGAGGAGACACTGACGGTGACCTGCTGCTTGCCAGACGAGCCGCCGCCGGACCCTGACTTCATGGAGTATTGGTAGCTGCTGCTGCTGCTGGACGTCTGCATGCCCTCCTTGCTCTCACCGAACAGCCTGATGGGAAACAAAATCCAAACAGGGAGGGGGTAAGAAATTGTGGTGATAGAAGGGTTCACGTTGAAATCGAGGAAATATGTTAGGAAATTCTTGGCTAGGTATCCTGGGGCAGCAAGGCGAACAAGTTACAATGAGATGAAGATAATTTTTGGTATCTTTCCATTGCAACATCAAAATGATAACAGAGGAGCACCTGTTAGCCTTTACATCTAACCCGAAGATACCTAGCTGCAAGGTAAAACGTTCATAAGGTATCCACAAAGAGTATTCTTCAGCATAAGCCACTTCACACGTACTCCAAAAGCAGACCTTGAAAAGCAGTTTCACTAGTGTTAAAAAGCATACTGGCAAGCAGGTGGTCGTCACCATAAGTAGGAGGGATTCTCAGGGAGGACAACGCTGCTGGACTGAGTACCAGCAAAAACAAAAACAAACAATTAAATACAAAAGAGCAGCAGCTCAAACAAAGCAGGCAGCATAGGGAAGATCCTGAGGAAACAAAACTGTATGACAGACATAACGTAGAGGTAAGAAAACTCAAATCTTGCAACCAAACCGTAGTGTGGGCTGACACGGAGTAATTTGGACAGGGGAGATGTTGGAGAAAGGAGATTGCACGGAAATCCTTGACTGTCTAGTATGACTAGTACCTCTGTTCCATTACACCAGGGCCCAGGATTCTTTTGTAGGCTGCGACCTCAGTATCGAGGGACAATCTGGTCTTCATGGCCTCTCTGTATGCCGCTCGTGCCTCGCGAAGCGAGTCAGAGATGCCCTTTTGTTCGATTCTGAAGCACCATTAGCGGTAGCAGAAGTCATAAAAAGACTGTCATGCATGTTTCAGTCATCAATCTACTCAGGCAAGCGACATGATAGATATGTCTTCAATCGAGTTTGGTCAGATAGATTAAAGTCATTTACAGATTTACAACCAGAGAGACGTAGCTAGAACAGAATTAACAGGAGACGTTAATTATGTCAGTAATATCCTGTACCATGCCAGAACGAATAGCTGTTCAGTCTGATAGGAACAGTTATGAAAGTAAAGTACGACATCGTTTGAAAGTTCCAAATGGTGCTGATTCGACAAAAGAGCATCTGCAAGCTTCCTTAGGGGCCATACCACGGAATGAATTTGGCTTACCCTTCTTCGGGTGGGGTTTGGACGACCCGGACCCTCGCCGGGTTCCGGAATAGTCTTGCACAAATAAAAGCAGAAGAGCAGAAGGTGTTCAGATTTGAGCGGGAAGTAATGTAGGGGAGAAGGGCGTACGATTTGGGATTAGATTGTTCTCCGCGTGTGTGTTAAAAGGCGAAGAAGACGTAGCACATGGACAGGGTCCTCTTACAACTACAGTCACTCGTCACCACGCACAGCTTCACCAATGGCCACAAAAACAACGATCATGCAAGGAAACTCCGGGAACAACCGTGTTTTACCTGCGAGGATCTTGCAGGTGCCGTCTTGCCATTTCTATCCCGTGTTTCCTCGCGTTCCATGATGGATTAAACACACCAGGCGTCTTAGTGAAAAGTTAAGATGAAAAGTTAAGAAAATGTTCACACCTGATCTCCTCTCCCTCCAGCAGCTTCCTGTAAGCTGCTATCTCCATGTCGAGCGCCATCTTGGTGTCCATCAACATCTTGTAGGCTTGCATCTGTTGAGCCATCTCACTCGACTTGGTCTCCAGCTCCTGCTCGAGATCGCGGATTGCAGCCTGATACTCTTCGATCTCCAGCTGCATGCGACCCTCCAGGTCGGACAGGCTGCCCTCCAGAGCTGCGTTCTGTTCAAAACACAAGAAAATCCACATCTACATATCTGCTGGGCGTATGAATTTGCCCTGGGGCGTTCGAACGGGGCGGTAGGAGGCTGCTTGTTAGGAACTCAATGCCAAAAATGTTCTGATGCTGTTGACTCTGTTAGCTTCTAAAAACAAATAGAAAGGCACATTCCATCTTTGCCCAGATTTAATATCAACTTCACTGAAATTCCATTCCAGAAAATATGAAAAATGCAAAATTTATATGTGGTCAGAGCCAACGAAAATTTTAATGGTGAAACTGGTGATGAGTAACGATTGAGTTTGCAGCCTCCTACCTACCTGGATGAGTGTGGTCTATGGTAACTGTTCGAGCAAGGCGCTAAGTCCCAAGCCCCTTCAGTATCCTGGACATAGATGCTACGTCTTCTTTGACCAGACTCATTTCAAGAAGCAGCTTATTAAGGCAGTTTTCATGGTCGGTTGTTATCTTCTCGTGCCACCTCGTCAAGATAGAAAGGCTCGTTTCCAGGACACGTGTCTAGTGAATACCAAGCAGCACATGCATTAAAAGCTGGAGACAGCAATTATTTATATCCTGTCCACTGCTGAAGTAGGCCACGTCATATTTCTCCCATGTCAATGTGGGGGTTCAATGACTGCATGAATAGAATATTGCCCCAGCATGACGTCCCTGTCACTTATTACGTGTTGACAAGCATTGATTGCATTACAGGCGAGCAGGAAATGGCTTCGTCTTGGATTTACCCTTTACATCTTGTAAGTCGACGCCACATACACAACAAAGCAGAAACATTACACACTAAAATTCAAGGAATCTATCGCAATGTTTGTAATGACAAAGTGTAATTGCCCAAATGTATAAAAGTATAATATTTCCGATTGACATTACGGTCATTCTGAATATAAAACAGTATCTGGTGAGCTACTGACACTCACCTTACTCTTGAGAGCCTCATTCTCGGCCACGAGAGAGTTGAGGTTCCTCCGGAGTTCTGTCACCTCTGTCCGTGCAGTCATCAGAGCCTCGTTGTCACGCTCCCGTTGTTGGGCCAGCTCGCTGAACTGGATCGATTGAAGGAAAAAAAAACACAACAAAATGTTCATGAATTGTCCATCAACCAACTTGCTATAGAATCAGGGCATGAACAACTGATAGCTAACGAACATGACGTATATTCTCAGTAGCAAGTTTAAATTGACAAGAGGAAGAACTCAACAGGGACGGCGGCGGTATCAACTTCCTGACCCTTTTGACCGATGTCTGACTATGGCTTGGCCGTAAGGTTCTTGGTGATTGGAAAGCTGATGTAAAATTGCAGTAGTGCGATTTAAATGTCTGTGCACAAACCTCTGATGTTGCAATAATGTTTTAGCTCTGTACTGGTACTGCACAAGTATTTTCAAAATATGTTTGCAATACTTCTCCCCTACCTTCTGCTTGTACTTGACCTCAGCATCCTCCCTGTTCACACGTCCAAGCTCCTCGTACTGAGTACGGATCTCACGCAGAGCTTCAGTGAGGTCAGGTCCAGGAGCAAAAGTTGTGGGAGCCCGGGAGTCCACCTCCACAATGGTCAAACTTTCGTTCAACTGGTCCTGCAGTTGACGGATTTCCTGCAAAAAATAGAAAAATAAATCATGACATTTAGAAAAAAAGGTATTGAATTCGCAGACAAAATCAGAGACTGTAGAACTGCAGGTGCGTCAGTCACAAAGACTACATAAAATCTAATCCAACGACTTGCGTTACTGCTTCAAGAAAAAAATCAGTGTACCTACCTCATCATGAACCCTCTTCAAGAAATCGATCTCCTCCTGTGCGGTGGAGAGCTTGTTCTCCAAGTCCACACGCGCCATGGTTGCTGCATCCAGCTCCTGCAGAAAACATGGCGGAACATCCGGGTAAGTTATCGAGGTCAAGGTGAAAAAAATATGGCGGAACATTCTGGAAAGTTGAAAGTGAAAAACACCGGAACTTGGGAAGTAATCCCCCACTGCCTAATCATTTATTCATGGGGTAGTCGCGACGGTTATGTCCGGAGAGGATGCAGGTGTTAAGGAACATATAAATAATGCAGTGATTTATTGAGTGGCGCCAATGTTACAGTGTTTCACTCAGAAAAGTATTAGGTCACAAAGATAGGTACGTTAAAACACGAGCACGTTAAGATATAAGGTGTAATCACACAGTAGGTAGACCTCATTCGTCTCTAAACATAAATGTCAGAAAATTTTAGGTCATCTCCCGGTGGGTACTGTAACGTAATTTGAGAACGGCGTCATGGCGAGTCATGTATGTAGGTCACGTTCAAGCTGCCGCTATAAATTTGGCGCCGGCTTAACCTCTTCCTGGGACTGGCTTATTGGCGATGAAATCATGTCTGTCTGTGCCAGACAAATACATAGTCATGTTCATGTACATTGTCTCTTCTCTGACATCATGTTACCGCACTGCCCCACTTCTGTCGTAAAACACATCCCTAAAACATCCATCTATACTACATTTCATCCCTGTGGGCGAAATTAATCGTCTCGCATATCACTTTGAAAGGAAAGTCCGAACAGACTAATTACTAACATGCCCAAACGTTTGAATTTTCTTCGATGAGATTTCTTGCTAAAAGTGATCAGACGAGATATACCCGTTGTTTTGCTAAATTTTACCACCGAACGTCTGATATTGTCTGTATTTTATATGAATATCTTGAGTGGGTGGCTCTTCTGTGCCCATTCTTACCGGGAAGCAAATTACTGCATCCACCTTTTCAACCCCAACGCCTCATTTTTCTTCAATCGAGATCGATAACCCATTGAAGTGAAAACATCTGACACCGAGGGAAAATTATAACTTTTCACTGCCAACCTCCTGGAGCAAAATCCCAGATGTGCAATTACTCGGCTTGACGTACCGAGCCTGGGCTCCTTTCCATATATGGGCAAAACTGGCGGGGTAAATTGGTTTTTACAAGCCTATCCTGCATTCACAACCGACGCTCTGCGCTCGTATATTGGGAACTGGTGCAATTTTCGGCGAGACCTTTGACTGCAGTTTTGTAATGTTCAGTTCCAATCTAGGCTACTTGGAGTGCTGGCGAAGCACCATTTTTAACGGGCCGTTAGTTGCGATAGATTTATGGCCTACGGGCTATTTTATTGACAATTCCGAAATATCAGAAGCGGATGAATGCGTCCCAAGCAATAATGTCGTTATGAATCAATCCTGCCTCACAACTTTCGGCCCAATCTAGTCCCGGATATTGACAACAGCTAAGCAAAAAGTCAATACATTTTAACGACACTCAATTAAAGAGTAGGAACGCATTCTCATTGTAAATCAACTCATCTATTTTGATCAATAATGAAGTGAAATTGTGCCTCGCTGTGCACTCTTTACTGAAGTTGGAAACAGCAGTTTTTGCAGTCGAGTTGATATAACGTTGCTACAACCGGAGCTAATTCTAATTCTGCAGGGTCTGTTTTTAATATCACTTGGGAGCTGTAGTTGTTGCCAGTTCAGAAGGTTACGCGGACCGAAATTCTTGGAATGCTCTTGTGGTCGTGGCACGGAAAAGGGCAGCATTTCTTAGCCAACTATGGCAACCTGTCTACCGACGGGGTAGTCTCTTTATCGGTGGAATCAGCCCCACTTCTTGCCGCTCTGATAAAACTACCTTATCTTCTAGTCTCATCAAGAAATGTCTAAATTGGGGTTCCGCATGGTGATAACTTCCGTGGAAGATAACATAATGAATATTTGTCTGCACTGAATTTCTTGGTCAGCGATTAGGCGGTATTTAGATCACACTTTACACAATTCACGACAAGTTTTAACTTCCCAGATTTTTCAACTTCATTTTCCTCTTTTTTTGTCTTCATCAACAAAAAGGGCTGTTTATGGGAGTTCTTTATTATTATGTAATTCAGATGTTTTTACAAGTGAAGAAAACTACGAAATGAAAACCAATTTCCCAAAGTAAGTATGTTAAAGTTACAGTGGCCTTTGTTAGAGGAAACTTTGTGTGAAGTTGGGCACGTTCCGGTATCGGATGTCGTGTTCACTATTGATCCAAGATGGTGGATACTAATGGGGAGGGGCGGAACCCACCTTCTTCAGCCTCTCAATCTCAGCTTCCAGCTCCGCACGCAACCCCGCCTCGTCCTGCCACCTGCCCAACAATAAAAGGAATCAATATTTAATCATACATAATGGGACGCAGCGTCGGCCGACCATTACATGAGCTACGCTTAATTGATCACCTTATACTTTATATAGATGGCCCCATATCGCTATGTTGTAGGGGGCCATTTGAAATAGCCCGGGGCGAGCATGGTGTTCCTCGGGTAGCCGGCCGGGCCAACGTTTGGGGTGTAACAGTCATTGCGAGTTTTACATTGATGTGATGAGGCACTTAGCTTATCTTCAAAGCTCAATCGTAACTACATTGTAATTTAATCATTAACTAAATACATACAAATACTCCACAAGTCAACAGAACGTCTATTTTATGTTATTTGAACATAAAATATAAAGAGTTCGCTGTAACAATCACTAATACTGATCAGAATCTGACGAAAAGTCTCAGCTGTATCACATCTTGTTCTACAAGACAAGTTGACAGCCGACATTTCGTGTTTGCCTACATGTACAATGTTTCTAATAACCCCCTGTTGACTGTCAACACTTCTGCCGTCCGGTATGTGGACGGGACCGGGGATATTTCAGCCCCGATCATCCATCAAGCTTCGCTTAGAGGACCCGGGGGCGTTCTGGGGCCTCAGTGAGAGGTAATAACATGTCTAATGCATGATGCATCTCGTTTACCGGTTGTTTTGTGATTTGTGAGGTAATCAGAATCTCCCCGCACAGCAGGTGCGGCACTGAGTGGATGTCCCACACCTCTTGACAACAGTCCAGATTCCAGAAGGGCCCGTGGGTTTTGCTAGCAGAGCCTCACTAATATGGACTTTTGTATCCACTTCACGTACATGCTAGCTCCATGCAGCCTTGAAATTACTCAGGAAGAAATTAATATCCGGCTGTTAAAATATGAATGGCCATGGCAATTTTATTTATTGATATCTTTCTGTCATATACTTCCATGTGCAGGATACGGTGTGCATTTAAAATGGCTGCTCTCAGATACGCATGGAGGCTCCAAAGTAGCGTCTAGACTAGACCTACGCCCACTCTCTGTTGGCAAACCTGCTCAGTTATTAGATTTTCTACCGGGTTGAACGACTACCAACAAAACCCCAAAGTTATTGACCGGCTTGCAAAAGTAATTTGTAAAGAAAGCCGAATGAGCTTTTCGCTATCACCCCTAATTTCTGCGTAATGACTTTGCACGGAAAAATTAACAGGTAGCCCTGAAAACAGGCTATCCCTTTCCATAGTGTGAACGTGCACCGCGTACAAACGAGATGGCTGCCATTGGCGACGGATGACGTCGACTGTTACAGTGAACTTTTACATTTCGATGTTATCTATGAATCCCAGAGCTCGTACTTGCGCACGGGGATTTGCGCCTCCATCCACAGTGGGCCATAAAAGGGCATTTCAAGACGAGTATCTTTCATCCTGATCGCCACTATAACATTTCTGCAGCCTTGTTGTCAAGGTGACGGATTATTACATACCGCCAAAACCCCTTTCTCAAGCCAGACTTGATCCTACCACTCCCACGAAATTGGTGAATGGTCCATGAAACTTCATTTGCGTCGTCTGAATTGTGATATTTCCAACAGAGAGAGCGGGTGGCTTGGGATATCGGATTTCTCATGCACACTGCCTCTGGCGCTACTGAACAATGCAGCTGCCTCCGTGTCAGTCTGTTTGGCCAAACAGGTTTTAAACTTTTTTTTTGCAAACATGGAACGTGATTTACACAAGACATTACACCCATAACGACCTGGCTGAGACGCATGCGTTTTCAATAAGGCTCCTTCGTGACAGGCCCTGGCTTGTAATAGTGTAGCCGCTCTTCAATTCAAATAAACAACGCGAAACTGGATAACCCTTAAAAGCTTACGCGAAAGCCATGCGGTTGCAAGTGGCTAGTGTATTCTACTGAGAAAGAAATTTGCAGTGCTGAGCACGTAGTATAAACACAACACAATATCCATGCATTTATCCGTATGGCTAGATGTGGCTGTTGCCCCAATTTCACATAGGAAATCGATGAAAAATTGCTTTCAATTACAATTTACTTATGTCCATAGGAAGCAAAAATTAAAAGCTACTTGGGTGATATATGCAGCTACATGGTGAAATAACACTTGATCGATTAGAAATTTGATTGACTAAAATGTACAGTCTAGAACATGGGGGTAAGGCCTGAAATAATTTCCGTTTGGTCAGAGGTCACCCACAACTATGGCGGGCATCGCAATTGCCGGGCAACATGACCGACCATGAGTTATTATTATCATCCCTGTGTTCCATAAAACTATTTTCTCGAAGATGTCCTCAACAGCGATATCTACTGTGTACCAATCACTTCCACAGACATAGAAAATCAGTAACAGTTTTGTGCGTTGGAATAGCAACGACAACGAACAGATCTCTATGGAGACGCTTGAAATAAGATATATTTCATTATTTTTAGAATGCTTTCGACGACGCGGCAGATTGCAATTACAGAATGTCCTTGTTCTCCTTTTAAAATACAATTTACGAAACTGTGCTCATTGATAAATTACAGACGGGGGAAATCCAACAATGGGTACATGGAGGTCGTCTCGTCTCAGACCTGCAGACGACACACGAGAAACAAATCTAATCTGACGGTATGTGACGACCCAGTTCGTCTCTCAACTTCTGTGCGGCGATGTTGCCAGGACAATGCGGCTCTTGTACTGACGCCCTACTTCAAGTACTTGTTTTAGATTTGGTACATGTGGCAATCTCAGACGTGCTTACACGCCCATTTGTCCATTGTCTGATAAAATGCTTGTTAATTTGGTGGGTTTTTAGTTGAACTAGTTGGTTGAGAGTCTTTTACATGTACTCGTCTTCATCACAGAAAATTTTCGACTTCGCAAATACAGCTATGCTTACGAGGGTCTGACCAAGATGGCAGGCAAGATATTTCGCTCGTACTGACAGTCAACCGTTGTTGTTGGTGCGTCGGAATCAAATATTTATTTGCTTCGATCTTTGAACTGAGACAAAGACGATTAGCAAATACTTAACACTGACACGCGAAGACATTTCTACATAGTCCTCATTGGTATGTTAGTCTGCACCTAGTTAAACACTCAGGCACCAAGGACAGGCGTCTTCAATTTCTGCTTGCACACCTTGTGTCCTAAGCTGTAGACTAAACAAAATCGCAGCTTAATGTGTGGCGCACTTGAGATTTATCTTTTTTTCACACAAGAAGTAAGTGAGAACGGTTCTCGTAAACACAGGGATTCAAGAAGCGACAATTTAACTATCTTCAGTTGTAGTGAAAAGCGACAAATTTTGACAGCAACTTTATCATCCCCATAGTAGCTATAGACTGCAACCCTAATGCTGCACATCAGATACCCACCAGGAAATGTAAACTGTCAGTCATGCTTTGATACGAACCAAACAGCTAGATCTAGCCACTTTATCTCCCTCTGCCAATTCTTTGTCGGTAACAATTTCTCCGGGGACCGGCAATGACGGCGTCTGTCAAGGACTTACCAAAAGAGAGGAGTCGAGATTCAAATTCTAGATTTATGGGCAGGATGTACAAAATGAAAGCCATAGCATCGACGGAATCCGCCTTTGTCGCCTCCCTTTTCCCGAGGAAGACTTTTAAATTAAGGATGCGGTGACGAGGACTGGATACTACTACGTCAATCAAACGCACTGATGTTGTTGGGAAGCACGTCCATCAGTGCACAGGAAATTCACTATGCGGGTTGCTAGTTCTGCAGTCACAAGCTATATAAGCACGGGAATGTTTGCAGATCCGGTCCACTAGTAATACTAAGAGGCATATCTCACAAACAGGGGTAGTACTAGTTTAGTGTTTAGTCTGAATTGTAGGCTCGTCACACCGTCTGACACAGCGTTACCACATCATCCGCCCATTTAGATAACGACAGGGCATGTTTTTCTCTCACCCTTGTCTGTATGAGTTGATATTTAATATTTTTAGAAGCCATAAAAACAAGTCAAACAACAAAGACATATCCATCCCCCTCTGTGTGTTCATTAGTTCTATAATCAATCCAGACTCTTCAAATATGGCGGAGAATCTGCTTTACATCAAAGTTGACGGACAGAAGGCTAAAGATAAACGGGGTTGAAGTCTAATGCTTGGCAGACCGTGTAGGTACTAGGTCAGACAAAGGTGACATTGCCTGTAGGGTACCCCGCTGTGGCTGGTTGTCTTTCAACCCCCAGTGACCTTCAGTTCAACGCGTCCCTCTTATGGCGGAAATCTCGTCCAAACTAAATCGGCGTTATGCTAAACAAAACGATGTCGTGGGGTCAATTGGTGGGGCCCTTGTCTGGTTCTTGTACTCTGTCAAAAAAGTTGCAAGAATCCAGTGTATCAGAACTATAATATCTAGGGAGAGGAGTTCTTTTATCACATTTTACGTCACTAAATCAGTAAATGGCGGTTCGAAAGGTCAAAGTGGTACTTGAATCAATCGATTGTTTGTTTCATTCGCCCGTCTGAAAACTGTCTGGAGTGCTTTTCCTCAGACAGAGTGCGCCGTATTTGGACTCCCGATCTTTATTCTCCTCATTAGTGTAGGTCCGTGTTCGGCGCAGATTCCCGCTCCTGTGACAGTGTGAATGTCATATCGTGCATGGAACCCTTGTGTGAAAGGGTTGTGTAATGCAGCTTACCTAATTAATCTGTACCTCCTACCTACTTCACCTCTAGGCTTAAATTTCACGTGGCTATCTTCAGAGAGTTTACTGACCGAAATAAACTGCATTTAGACTTGGAATCGTCTTTTTCTTTGCACATGAGAAAAAAATATAATATGCACTCACACTCAGTCCATGAGCCTACGGCGTATGATAAAAGTGTTACCATCTTATGTGCTAAATGTTGTAGCCATCAAAAGACTGCGAAGAGAAGCGACACTAGAGTCGGGCCAGACACTTGTATCCGCTGCACCTGTTTTCACCGTTAGCCGTTAGACAAATCTAATCTCATTTCCTGTGATGGCAAAATTTAGCATCATTTCTGCTTAAAGAAAGCACCCCGCCCTAGCTCCTGGCCTCTGAACATCTGCACTCGTGATGATTGATGGACGGATTGCTCTCTGCGAATTCGATAACCTTGGTATAAAAAAATTGCAACCGGGAACCGTTTTGGTAGCGATGTGATTGGGAAAGCATGGGGCCACAGGTCTCACGAGGGTCCTCTCATTAACAGTCTTATGTCGCAGGTCAAATGTCACATCTGTAGAATTAATGATCAAAGTGGCCAGACCCAATAGAGCTCCTATTACGGACAGTACAGGTTTACATTGGGGGAGGGACTATTTGCGTTTTTACAATTTTTCGACAGCTTTTTTTTTGGCAACGTTCCTTGTGTTCAGAAATAGATGACGCCTTGACATTATCTATTTTTTTTCAGTGCATGTACATATTTTTTTCCGGGGGTTAACATAAAGCGAATTACCATAATTTTCGACAGGATCCATTGCTGCTGGTAATTTCATGCGAAGTGCCTGTCATCGTTTGCATAGTGCAAATTAATGATCATGTAATTCTGATTTTAGTATTAAAGAACAAGTTTTTATGTGCCCTTCGATCCGATCGATCGAAAGGGTCAATGGCCTTTTGACAGGTGCGTCTCTTGCCTTGGCAAATATTTACCAACAAAACATATTTTGTAGATTTACCAACAAAACATATTTCGTATTTTCTTCTTAATTTCTACCGGTTGTCAAACATACTGGGCTAAAAATGTTAGACAAGAATTCAGGAATTCAGCCTTGTGAAAACATTTGAAGTGGCGGAAATCGGTCGAGGTCCCGTTAGAATTATGTATTTAGGTCAATCCAACAAGCCGGACATTGGACTATAGAGCACGTGTAGCCTTGTTGTTCAGTGAAGAGTAAACAAAAAACATGAACCATTCCGGACTAAAAAAAAAGTTCGAAGAGTTCGAAAGTCATGTTTTTGTCACGATATATTCGAACCGATTCTTAACTGACAATTAATTTCTTTCGTCGTGCTAATGTCGAATGGTATTGAACAAATACAGAGAAGAAAAGGGAGACGGGAGGTCAGTGACCCCGATAGGTGTTTTCGCCTAAGCAAGTAGGGCGTACATATCGACATAAATCGTAAGATCTAGGTCACGGTGTGCGAAGGACCACAACCGCGTTTGGTAATCGAATCCCTTTAGTCGAACACGAGATTTCAGGGGATTAAAAGTTGGGGGGGGGGGTTCTTGCGTTCGTAAGCTGGAACCATCCCCTTTACCTTTACAAAATGCTCTCCCTCCGGTGATTTGAAAAAATGAAGAACTGAAGCCAATTTAGAAAGGATCCTCCCACGTTTCAGGTATCAAGGGGTGACCTTGTTGCTTTATCGGCGCTTCATGATCACGGCGTGTGGCATATTAGTTTCACGGGGAAACAGCAAGATGCCAAAATGTAGAAGAAATGGGATCAGTGGTCTCATCAGAGTGTGTTATGCTGAAGCGTAACAGCTGACTTTTCTACATGGTTATCTCCTGAAAGCCTATTTAGGACCCTGCAAGGCGCACAGCAACCTGAAGCAGAAGCTTTAGGATCCAATTAAGAACGCAGTACAGTAATCGGGTCACGGGAGCATTTGTAGGGCATTATCAGCATAATTCAACTTATGATGAATTATCACCATGTATGAAGGCATCAAAACGCGTTAGAATTCATTAGCCCTTTGCCAGAAGGAGAATTCGGTCATCGTTTGCGCATAATGATGTGGAAGGGACGCCCTGGAAATTTCTCGATAGTAGATGGTTATAGACATATGCATAGTCCTGATTTGATCGCACTGCAGGATGATTACCATCGATGTAGTCATCGGACAGAAATAGGTGCGTCTGCGGGGCACTGTGGGAGCCAGGGGGCACGGTCAAGGGCAGGCGGTACGTGACTGCTGAGGCTGACACACCCTTTCTCTCTGCCGGTTTACCCGGGAAAATCACTGCACAGGAGCAAGGCGTGGCAAGAAAAAAAACGTTATGCCAAGATGTCTACGGGGAATCGAGCCAAATATGGGATTTTTATTGCGCTCTTTTGTCTAAAGACGTGATATGAATACATGCAGAACACTTGGGAATAGTCGCATGGCGCGAGAGGTCTAGATCAAGGGTGTGGCACTGTAGAGGGCTGAAAATTTCCCCACGAAAAAAGACCACAAGGGAGCTGACAAAACCTGCACAAATCTGACCACATGACACGAGACATGGCGCGAGAACGTTCAAATATTTTCCTGCTTTCAATAGGCCATTACACATTACCGATTCCTTCTTTATGAAGATTGCAGGAAATAGCAATGAAATATAAATGAAGTCAGACGTCATTTTTCTCAAAGCGCATCCAGATTTCAGCGCTAATACTTTTTGAGTGGACAGACCCAATGAACTTGAGGGGATAACCATCTATTATTCAAAGCAATCGATACTGCAGGGGAGTGATTTCTGCAGTCTTACATGGGCTGATTATTTTTGCACGCCATTCTCTGCATATGTATCTGCCCTGGTGCTTAGAAGCCATATGAAACCCGTTTTGCATATCGAATCGATGGGCCCTGCATACCGTTGCGCTGACACCGCCGGTTCCACCGTATCATTGCGGTTTCCTTCTGTCAATATTTTACTAAAAAGCACTGCATTGCACCACGGCAACCGTCTTATGGTCCATGGGTTTGAAACAGAAAGGTAGACGTAGATGTCTTAAACTCTGAATAGCGATTCGAGACCTTTCCAAGCTAGCTGTAGAGAATAACTGGACACGAGACGCCATGCCGTGGGCGTATCGTCTGATTTCTCCATACCGGCCCCGCCCACTTTGGCACTTTCAGCGAGCCTCTTTGACCTTTTCCCTTCTAAAGGTAGACTTGTTGACGTTTTATTACGGACCCAGCCATGTCTGGACACCTTGTTTGTTTAGTAACAGGTGTAACGGGGTCACAGCAGTGCCCCCTAACAAAGGAACATTACATGGTGTCGGTGCGTCAACAACAGCTCGGGCATGGCTACGCCCCCACTGGATTTGTTCCCTCGCATCATGTATGTAGGACATGCATATCTTGACAGGCGAGTTGCCAACGAACAACAAACAACATCCCTTAATGAAGATTCCTTTCCGTCTAAACTGTACATTTCTTCAAGAATGTAGTTTACAGTGTACAGTGAGCCGCTTCTGTCTATGACAAGAATCTCGAAAATTAACCCCCCTGAGGAACTCGGACAGATGTATGGAGAAGGGGGCGGGACTCGTGCATCGGGCAAATTATGGCACCACTGATTCTGTCTGAATTTCTTAAAATGCCAAGAATGAGTTACGTACGTTAGACCTGCACCAAAAGACCTTGCTTAGGGTAAGCAGTGTTAGATTTAAAGGATGTTCAGATTGCCTGACAGCAAAGGCGGTCAACTCAAGTCACAAAGCACCTTGGACTGGATGATGTAAGAAATATTCATGCACCTGTTATATATACATGGAGAGTACATTTTCGTCAGCCAACAAAACGACCAATGAAACAATGACACATTCAACAACTGACATTGCTTATGAAAAATCTACTCCATGCTGTGGGGATCACATAGCCGGCAAGTGTCGTTTTTCACAAACAAAAACACTCGGCCTTGAAGGGCGCTACGCAGTAGTATTTGCTCCTGACATGTTTTTATCTAACACATGGAAAAACACTGTTCAAAGTCGCCATGTATATGCAACAGCACTGCAGACAATCTCATTTCATAAGCTGGTAATATGCAACTATCTAAACGTATATACATTCAGTGTATCTGCTGAATCGCCCCCATATGCGTCCCCCTCCCAAAGGCAAGCAGGGACATTTAGGGGCGTATCATTTTTTAAAGGGGGCGGTCAGACAGAGGGCATAGAGACTAACATGACTGAATGATCAATGATAGAACTGATTCTGGAGCGAATTATACATGTTTATCAAATCAGATTAAACAGCAATAAACACACTCAACATGGTAGCAAATTTGCAGGACCATCCAGTAAGAGGGGGCAAAATACTAGCGAGTAAACACTTAAGGTCTCTCGGAGCATACTTAGCTTGGGTAAAGGGCATAGAAATAACATGAAGAAAACAAGACTTACTTTCCCTTGTACTCTTCTGCCTGTTCCTGCCAGTTGTTCCTCTCGATTTCCAGCTGGGCCTTGTCGTTGGAAAGCTCATCCACCAGCGCTCGGAGATCCCGGAGCTCCTTCTCGTACAGATCCTTGATGTTGGGGGCCTCCCTGGATTCCTGGATCTTAATCTGTGCCTCCAGCTTGGAGTTGCGTTCCTGGAGGTAGCGCACCTTGTCGATGTAGGAGGCGAAACGGTCGTTCAGGTGTGACAGCTCTTGCTTCTCGTGGGCGCGGGTCATGCGAGCGTCGGAGAGGGTCTGTAGCGCACCGGCCGGCCCTCCCACTGAAGCCATCACCCCTGCAGCCATGACGGCGTTGACGCGGCCGCCACCGCCGGCTGAGTAAGAAGAGCCCACGCTACGGCGTGATGTTATACCGCCGGTGCGAATACGGCCGCCGCCACCGCTCAGCCTGGAGGAGCTGAATGTAGCTCTGCCGCCGCCGCCACCGGCACCGCCGCCGGACGAGGACGTGATGATGGTGCGGGTCACCTTCTTGGTAGTAGTGCTCATGTTGAGACTGTTGTTTGCTGTACGCTTGCTTCCAACGGAAACTCTTCTTTCAGCCGGCTACTGAGGGGAGGATGGAAGCCAGGGGATGCGACTGTGGACGCACTCCTGCTCTGTGCAGCGATCTGTCTGGTCTGAAAACGGTGTCGTTATCAGCGGCTGCTCTCTCGCGCCTGCCCGGTACCGTTACGTTCGACCGTGCAGCTGAGGCCTGGAACTCAAGGCACGCTGTTAAAGTTCATCCGTGTGCCCACTCCCTGTCAATCATTCCGCACGGCAAGGCACGTCATTGGTGGAACGGGACGCGTTGGGTAATGTATATGGGACACCAGACGTCCCATTCGTGACTCGGCCGTTATCGTAAGGGCACTGCCAAGTATCACATACTCTTGCAATTTCTCATCAAACTAAACCAATCTAGCTATATTCACTTGGGACTTCAGGGAGAGGCCTTACGACGCAAAGACCAGTAGCATTTGCCGAAGCCTATGCGAAGGGGGCGGGGTCTAACTAAGATCCGCCCATTTGGTTATGCTAAGAACGCTACCTTTATTCATGATATTGATTATCGCTGGGAAAACCTTTTATGTCAGTTTTTCAGACTTATGAGAACTGCATACAAAGGCAAGTTCAGCTTCGGCAAGCTTGGGCGGATGTATTAGTCATCAAAAGGCGTTCCAACTCCCTTTCTACATATTCTGTACATGAAATACTTGTGCTATATGAAGCTTTATGGCGAACTTATTTCACATGGTCACCCACGTTCTAAGGCAACTCTTCCAAATGACTACCTCATCAGTAATGTGAACTTCTGTACTTATCGACAATATCAGCATTTAGCCATCCCAGGAATTTTTGCTGCCCTGTACACTCCCCACAACCCTCTCACCCGAGCCAAGATTCCTCCCTAATGTACCAGTCATTCCCAGCGTGTAGATGTTATATCTGAACGTGGCTGGGTTGCAAAATGGCGGGGTTTTCCTCCACATGTATGTGTTAAATATACGGAGCTCGTTTGAAGATTCGCTTGTCTCTGCCCCTGCTTGAAGAGGACTCGGGAGAATGAAGGAGCAACCCCGTACCCTCCTTCGGTCATCCGTGCTAGAGGGTCCCGTCTTCTCGTGGGAATAGGTCCTGAGGCGGTAGTGTAACGACGGGAGGCCAGGGTGGGCGATCCCAAGAATTCCATCAAGCATATACTCTCAACATTGTGTTGTGACTACACGGTAGCGATAAAATTTCATCAGCATATGGCAAGCATTTATTTTTGCTGTAATGTGTTTTTCCGCTACATATTCATTTCTAGACTACTGTCGAAAACAGGTCTTGCAAGCCTATACTGTGCTTTGAGAATATCATAAGGTGCCATATAATTGAAGCCAACATGCCATAGTTCAAGACACAGCTTATACATTGCAACATCCCCGCCCATTGCACCTGTCTGCGCTCTCACGCTACGTTGATTAGTAACTGTGATATTATATCACCACAGAAAGTATGTCTCCGCCTCCTTATTGTATGTAAACGTCACGTATCTGAGGCTGGTGCGGCAAAGATGACCGGTCGAGAATGAAAAACACATCCAAAATGTCGTCTGCCGTAGACGCTACATTGTTACCATGGTTACCGTTCCCGTCTGCTACACCTGTCAGCTTCACATCGTATCCACCTCGCTGGTATAATTGAAGTTGATGATCACAGCTATTAGTTTGCGAAGGCTGCCATTCTTAGTACTGAAACATTCAGTCATTATTCCGACATACCATATTTCGTTTATCTTACGTGTACTAAAATAGGGCGACAAGTCATCGGGAGTGGGGGTTGTTCCCGCCATAAGTGGGCCCCAAATGTTGGCGACTTGCCCGCAGTGATGTCAAACTTCCGTAGATCATTCCAGGAACTTGACCCCATGGCAAAGGTAGGGCTATGAACACCCCCCCCCCCATACATGACAACTGCGTGTTACAGTCAGACCACAAAAATGGTAGAGGCCATAACTGAAGATTTAGATCAAGGGTATATAAAAAGTGTGGCAGTACACGTAGGCAACTTCCAGAGGATTGAAACATGTCAGATGAAAATCCAGAATAAAGTTATCATTGCAGGGAGAGCCTTACGGGGGGTGGGGTGAAAAAAATTCATTGCCTGTATCGCACCTGCTATGTTCGTACCTGAGATTTAAAATGTAATTTTTATCTCCACTGATTATGTAACAGTTACACGTTCATGTCTGATTACACTATCCTTCCACTTGGGCGTTTTCTCCTTTCTCGACAGAAAGTTCCCCCAGCCACGACTGTTCAAAACCCAATTTTCAGCATGGCCCCTGCGAGGTTTTGATCGATCTGAAGCTTGACCCAAAGTATTGACCACGTAGAGATGATGGCCTTCTTGTATGACCGTGCAGTATGTCGTTGCCAGCTACATTTTGTAGTCTGGGTGTGAGTATGATCATCCCATGAGCCCAATTTCAGGCCAGGTTCACCCCTGAGATGTCCAATATAAGAGCCAATGAGATTGAATCGGGTGATCCGATGACATTTCTGCTGCACCACGCGGTAATGACGTTCGCATGTATCATCCGAGCTCATACTGCAACCTGCTTATTGATGTGTTCGTCGACACCCCTCGCCTAACCTGGAATCCAGACTATTGTTAGGGCCCACGCAGGCTCTTGGGCGCTAGAAATTGGTCTCATCCCAGCTCAGCTTAAATTGAATTCAGGCAGGAAATCAGCGGGGTTGGTTCTGTTAGCTATACTAGCTTACAGACAGTAGGAAACCCAGCCTGTAGCTCTGACAGACCCCCCCCCCCACCGTCCGACGTGCGTGATATTCTATCAGTCTGTTGCCCCCTTCTAGTTCCGCCCACCACCTTCCGTTATCATCGAGATAATAAGTGCTTTGACCTTTACACTTGCTGTGGACATGAAGTATCAACAAACATTGTAAACATGTATGCGTTGAGTCACTTCCTGCGCCTACATACATTTCTGCTGCTGATTCGTGTTGTAAGGTATTCCTGCCGTTGAGAAAGTTTTCACAGGATCTGTGGAAGGATGTCCACCGGCGTGACCCTTTACGGCAGTGCTTTTCATGATCGATCTGTCCTCCCCTCGCCGGGAGCGAAATATTGGCCACTGAGGTAGTTCCCCGAACGACGTTGACATTGAAAAACGATTTCAGCACGTGTTGTCCCAAATGCTGCATTCAGTGCCAAAAATAGAGACAATCAGGGGCGATGCAATAACTGATTAACATTCCACGTTCACGCTCTCCAATATCACCTAATCCGGGCACGCCCGTAATATATATATTTTATTACCATGGCCACTGATCTACAAACACATAAAGCCCACTGTCATTCTTTTATAATTCCATACATGTCTAGCCTTTCTCCACTCGCGCGGGAAATTTTACCCACAGTAACAGCAATTCTTACTTGCCTTAGTTCATGAATATTATGCTGTGATTTGTTGACAATTTTTTTTTACATTCGACCTCACTGACTTCCGAAATTTTATATCTAACTGAGGCTGAGATGACGTTCTCCTGGGTGCTGTCTGTACTTGTACCCTCATATTTTGTCTCTAGGGGTTAGACATCTGAAAAAAGATTTATGATTTTGAATGACGGGAGTCGCGAAAAGGGTGGGTGTAGAACTAGAACAGTGGAAAAAATAACAAACTCGCCGTCATGACCAAAATGATGACTGTCTCTTTACATGCTTCGGTTTATTTAGTTCCTGTTCCTCCTATCATCCATGCTTATACAAGCCTCGGTGATGACAGCCTTCGCGAAGAGAATGGCGGGAATCTCTTCAGTTCAAGATTGATGTCTCATCCTTGGTGGTATTGGTCACCAGTCTCTCCAGGGCAGTGGCGGCGGACCAAGTTTACCCCGGTGATATGATTTTGCCCGACTGAATTCAAGTTAAATTGCTAAAGAGCGTTCCATCTTGGCTGAGGCAAAATTTCCTTGGAGGTATGTTAGACTCCACTGACTGTGGTTAGACTCGGTGTCGAAGAGCTCTCCTGCGCATAGACTGGATCCCAGTTGATACTTCGGTCCCTGGGTCTGGAGGTCGACCTTGCCCTACTACTGATTTACACAATCAATTGGCTTTGGTATTTCTTTCTTGCTTCCGACAGCCTTGTACGTCTAACTCAATTTTTATCGCTAAGTTGGTCTGGGCCTCTTGGCACGGACGATCCCACGAGAATTATGATCTTTTTCAAGCGTCTTTTTAGTCACTCTGGCTTTTCATTAGGAACGCTTGCGTCAACCGGGACGAGCCAGTTTTGTCTGGATAGTATATCAATAATAGATTGCCAGAACCGTTGCCTAGAATGTCAATAAAAACACGAATGAAGGAATACCTGTGGGTGGAGCAAGTTTAATATAATTGCCGGAGCTCGAGTATTATCCACCGCCAACTCGATCTCTCCTGTCGCTAGCTACCACAGAAAAGTTCGTACAGGACCTTTGACCTGACGCTAACCCGATGCTCTGTCAGCGTGCTTGAAAAATAGCCCCGCCCATTTCAACGAGTGCCAAATGTTACACTGACGGTCCGCCAGTCATGTCAATGAAAACCATGTGGTGGGTGGGCAATCAGGGAGTCTCAGACTGAGCCTAGTCTCACAGGGGTAAGGTCCAGTGGTCCCATCAAATTCCTTTACCAAAGCAAAGGCCGGGGCCTCTGAAGGAAGGGGGCGGGCCCCACGCTGAGGTGGCATGCACCGAGAGAGACGACCTCGCCCACATCGCGGCTTGTCGTAAAATACCGAGAGGGTGAGTCAGGTGCGGTTGCCATGGTGACAGAGCAAACATCCTCAGTCGTGCTATACCGTCTCGGAGAGGGTGTGCTTACAATGTTTTATGAGGCATTTTACAACATTTGACCTTGGAGAAATTCTAGCCCGGTGTTTACTGCAGCGTCGCTTATAGGCAATTTATATTCGGTCTGTTGCTAAGCCATGTTGACCTCGATGACATTCTGTACACACAACTTGCGGTGTATCCTCAGAAGCCTTGACTGTAGCCTGTCGCCTTACCTCACTGGTCAAAGAGATGTGGCTATTTCGCTCCATGGATGTAGATATTCCCGATTGCACTTCAGGTTAGCCTGGTGCCCAAACCTATTTCAACTGCCATGTCTCTTTCAAACCTATCTTAGTTGCCGCGATCTTTTGTTAGACTCGACACTAGGCTAATTTCAGCCATGAGTTTGATAAGTTTCTTCCCATTCAAACCAGTCTGAATACTACATACATACATGCATACATGCATATGTACATACATTTTTTTCATCGGAAAATACGTCAGGGCACAGATTAACTCACTATATAGATATATCAATACACCTCCACGCTGACTATTCGATTTGACAAATATCAAACACGACAAATGACATGTCCCTGAGTTCTGTCTAAAATAAATTCCAGCAGATTTTCTTTCACATGACCTTTGTTACCCTGGCAGCCGTAATCTCTCAACAGGCGGCAAATTAATGGTTAATCACCCTGACCTTGGGCAGTGACCGTGAGTTTAAAACTCTGGGAGAAGATAACCGGCGCTACCGACTGTTCTGTAGTCAGGCCGTGTCAGTGTCAATGTCTTACCCCTACTGTGGTGACATACACCCCCCCTCCCATACTTGATAGAATCAATGACATATAGCATGAAATCCACCTTTAATATGAATAATATTTTTCGTACACAAAGGTTGATTTATAACAGCATCAGTACTATAGATTTTGAAGTCATCAGTACATAATACCCACTTTCAACTGAGGCGGCGACCAATAAGCCACGGATCATGTTCAAGTCATAAAACCATAGGCCATACAAATATGAATTTTTGCTCGCTCCGTCCAGTGATCACAAGTACAAGGTATTGTCCTCAATAGCAGATTCCTAGCCTGCGAGTAGACATTGCCGTTTCATCCTGATTTATTGTTTTCTGACAACTGTATGTGGAAGGCTATAAATATAAGCCGTGGCTGCAGTCATCTGAACGATAGCAACCGGAAAGCATTCGGCATGTTATCATTTCAAAAAATGAGTGTCAATACCCGAATGTAAACCTTGAATATAAACGTTTGGCTCCGGGGAGCAGGCTGACATATCGCCGCGCTGTTGGGTTCCCATGTTCTAACAAGGTGACATCATTCAACAATACATCCCGGCGGATGTTTCCCGCTGAGACTGAAAGGTCATTGCCAAGTACATCCGTTACATTCAATGTCGTCTCTTCCTCTGCAGTGTTCTCACTCATCGCCCCGAGGATCCACAGAAATGGCGGGAAAATGTGTCGGCTTGATTTGAATTTTGCTTCAGGCTCTGCAGTAAAGTCCAGTAATAATCACGTGTCTGTCTGCAGCTACCTGGCGTACGTTTGTGGTAATTCTATTCTGTTTTAGTATTATTTTACAACCGTACCGTTCAAGTGACGACAAAATGTGATTGTATCAACTCCCGAAGCTCTCAGTGCTAGTATTCTAAACAACTATTCAGTGGTCTTATCTTTGTGCAACCAACGTATTGGTCCGATATGAAACATCATCGCCTTCTAAAATGGCGTCCTTGTCACTTATAGTTAGCGGTTTTACGATAAACGAATGTAGTACTAGTGTTACATTCATTCATCACAGTAGATAGGTGACATAGGTTACTGGTATCTGGAGGTCTTGATATATGATCATCGTTTTATCATATGTCACAGGATCGCTCGTCGTCAGGTGAGTGCCCTTGTCAAAAGATATAAGTGTTAACACGTTTAACACATATACCTTGGCGGCACACAAACTTGTCAACCTGTTTGATTGAACCAAAAATCAAATGTCCAATTTTGCATTATGTTTGTTCAGGGATTTTGAGAGTTTGCATGGTCGTCGCGATCGCCATTTTGTGAACAGTTGACAGGCAAGTCAGGCAACCCTCCTGTGAATCCAGGTAGCCTCTGAACCACTTTCTCTATTGTTGCCATGGAAATGGGCGTTGTAAATTCCATCAGCAGTGAAAGTAAGTTCACAGAGTTCACGGGTCCAGACCTGGGGCAGAAATTGTAAACACATGTGCTTTACACGTGTGCAGTCTAGCCGGTGGGAAAGTGAGTTTAACGAGCCGGTCATGATTCATAGTCATGAAAGTGTCACACACAACAGTCAAACGTTTTATATTTCATATATAAGTAAACACGTGTGCATTAAGTAAAAGTGTCTTGTTGTGTTTTTTGTGTGTAATCGTTGCCGTTTAGAGGGTTGTTTCATTAGGACTTGTCTGGGGGGGGGGGGTTAGAAACCGGTTTGATCCAGTTCCCATTGCCGCCAGAATACTTAACCTTCCAGTCAAAGGTAAAGGTTCACTACGGGAAAAAGGGCAACAATGGTGCAAACGTAATTCCACAGGGTACCAAAATGGTTTTATTGAGCCTTTCTGTATGTGTTGAACATCTGGATATCTGATGTCTGCATACCATACTGCTCTGATTACTGATATTGCATTAGGTGATCTCTTTATATTGCATTAGGCGATGCACTCTTTTTTAATGTGGCAGTCCTTATGGTACCCAGCGGAATTATGAGTGTTAACGTTATGGCAATAGTAAAAATGAAGTGTGTGTGTGTGTGTGTGTGTGTGTGTGTGTGTGTGTAGCATTCGCTGTAGTGTAGGCACTCTTGTGATAGTCGCGCACACATACACAATCCACAGTGTAAAAGGGCTTTCTGCAAAATCCTTCTGTGCGGTCGGTTCTGTCCTAGACCACTGGGAAAGTCTGCGAGGAATGTGATCACACCGTGGTTTGTCGTCTGTCAACGCTCTCAAGGTCAAACTTCAAATACAACCAAAACGTTCTGAACTGATGACAAGTGGGTATTGAATCGTAGGTTTTTGTTATGACTAGAATACGGGTCAGCCAAACGTTGAACGGGCCGGGGTGCTGTGTTTATTTGCTTAGATGCCATATTCAAAACCGCAGTACATTGGCGTGCATATAATGTATCACTAGGGCCACAGGATGTGGAAAAGGTGTACATGTACGTCGTTGGAAGCGTTTTACACAAGGCAGTTAACTATTTTTTATTTTTATTTTTGATCATGAGATTAGCACAGATGTGCAGGTGAACAGCAGTCATATATGGGTCATATATATGCATTGTTTCTAAGCACTTGACTTATAAAACTGCCTAGCAACCACCTGTTACACGATATCTACTTGTAGCTAGGACCATTTCAAAAGGTTCTATGTGGATCAGTTGGTCCGTATCGACCTATGACCTGCTGGTTTTATGTTCAAGGCGAAACAATGGGCCTTTAACTCACCTAAATGTACACATTTCACGAGTGGTGCGAAAAACACGTTTTTCACCCGAAAGATACACCATACGCCATACACGAACTAGACTGGTCCCAGTTGTGAGCCGCGATACAGTATTTTTTCACAGAATGCGTAATGTAGTTACATGTAAATTTTAGTACAGGCCTGAGGTACATTATATCAGTACATTTTGTTTGGTGATACAAACATCAAGGACAGTTGTATTGTGTTCAGTTTGTTTGTTGTCTGTATGTAGAAAAACCTCCACAAGGTCACCCAGACTGACGGAACTCACAATACGGTCAAGCAAATTTCAAGTCGTAGTTATTTTCCAGTTACAGGCGACGCCTTTTGAAAACATAATCAGTGGGTAAGGTTTTCCTTTGTAAATAGAATAGTGACAATTGAGCCGCGAACTTGAACTTGTGTGGTCAACTTCAGAGCTCTCACTCCCCCCCCCCCGACCATGGAGGGGGGTTAAATATATTTTGACACGCAGATTTCAAGGCACAGGGAACACCAGAACTGACTCACATACATTCTCTGGCCAAGTACGGCTTATAAAAGATAGCGATGATAATTTTAAATTCCATTGACTACTAGAAAGAACTGTTATAATTTTGTATTTATACTTTGTATGTAGTATGTATGTATGTATGTATGTATGTATGTATGTATGTATGTATGTATGTATGTATGTATGTTTGTATGTATGTTATACTCTTAATGGCGTCCTGAATTCCCATGACGGCAGAAGCACAACACAAAGCTTCAAGCACAAACAGCACTTCCGTACACTGAGGTGGAGACGCACTGAATGAATACTTGTGTTTTATACGCACACCAGACCCGGCCCGGGGACAGACCGTTGTTATCCTGAGGAGTGGGGTGAAATGGGGAATGTACATGTCCATACTAATTGAACCAATTCCCTCTATTTTGTCTGTCAAACTTGTAACAAAAGGAATTTTTCAGTGATTTGACTTTTCTTGCCGTAATTTTCCGATGTTTTCAGCAGGTGTCAGTGTTTCTTTAGTTGACCGTGCGGCGCGCCGTGAGACTGTACACACACAACTGTCAGTACAACAAATGTTATCTGTTATTTTAAGGTGTTTCCCCACCTTAGACGCTTGGACGGCCACGCGCTAGCAATCGGTACCACTTTTGAGAGTATTCCGCAAGCAATAGAGTTATAGATAAACATGCAAATTAGACAGGACACAATCTTGTCCGGTTTGATCCGAGATAGACATCTTATAGCTAGAGGGAATCCAAACATAAAACAAACATCATAGTTTGGTACTAAGTTTCATGCGTATCTTCAGACCAGCCCTCTGACTTGACTTCTGTTGGATAAAAACGTCCCTCGATGGAAACCGGAGAGGAGGGTAAACAAATCATTAGGTTGAACTGGCATGGCTATTTACCACTGATCCACTTAAAGGTGTGCCTGTCACCTATGGTGTTATATATTATTAGCGGTGTGTTGAAAGTACTCGTTTACTTGTTTATACACGCGTCATCGTCTGTAAACAACTCGTAAAAAGAGGATCTTCGTGTATGTCAGCCTATCTATCTTCCACTGTAGGCAAACATTTTGGCTAGCTTCTGTAAAGGGTAAGCTGTCAGATACATGTACTGAAGTAGAGAATGTCGACATCTACTTAAGAAGAAAGTGAGCATCACATGCGTCAAGAAGTGTTGGGACATGTGTATGTAGAAGCAACATCAGGTATTTGTGCATCTCGTTTGGATTGTCTTGTCATTTCCAGCAAATGTGACCATATAACTTGCATTGTACATGTAAATCAACTCATAACCTCCCCGAGTGACATAATGTTTAACGCAGAACACGGTTTGATGATGCGTTTGTCGGGAATGTTTTGAAATTGGGTCACATGTCATGATTTATAGCGGCGATATTTACGAACCACTTTACTGGTAAAGACTGGTCCAGTCGACTTTGTCTCGGTAACACAGTCACGGTACCAGCTCAACGTGAAAGGGAGCGATGTGGGTGTGAACAAAGTTGAAGCTCATAGCGTCGTGTAGAGTCCATAAAGATATTGTGTGTGAACAATTGTGGCCACGCCAATGTTTGCTTACTTATTTGTTCGCCAACGCTCCTGAGGTGCACAACAAATGTCAAGTGAACCGATCAAGAACAATATATGTGCGTCCTTTCTTTTCTGAATCAAATTACTATCATGTATCAACCCCGTGCAGGTGTGGGTGAAGGTAAAGAGATGCAGGGTGAGGGCAAACCCGCAAACAGGCACATCCGCTCCCATCACAGATGGCATTGGAAACATACTAACCTTAGCGAAGGTACATAAACAAGAAGCACTTTGTTTGGGTGGCTAGAATGACTGAGTTGAATGGCGTGTTCTTAAAACTACTGCGATACGACACCATGGTTGTTACTGCCAAGGAGCTAGCTAACACGGCTGGATATCAGATAAAGACGCGGATTCCATCTTTTGATTTAGATGCAACAAAGTAAGAAATGTTTGCTCTGAACTTGGATGCTTGCTACGTTACCCAAGCAGACCGGGCCGCAATAATGCAGCAGGTGCTTTGTAGTAACGTATGTTTGAATGGACTCAGCCAGCCTGGGACTCAGCGTGGTCTGTCAGCGAGGTAAGCTCTTCAAAACGCCCACGTTGTTAGCACTGATTTGCTTCGGTGTATATAGCGACAATGGCGCTTCGTTGTACTACGAACTTGCGTCTGTACACATAATGTGTGGGTTGGCCCAAGAACATTGCATAGTGCCCTTGTTTGGCCTTGTACTACTGTGACGCACAACTGAGTTCAGGCGACGCTCCCCCCGACTGTGCCCTTCACAAACGACGGGCAAATATTGGTTCTTATCGCAGCAAGGTGCACCGTGGGTGGAGAGTTGCGTAATTGCCACAAAAAGACAATGAAGAGCTGAGCTAATCAAATTCTGTAGGAACAACCAGTCGGGACTGGTGGGGCCGGCCGGCTTCTGTTTAGACCGTATATGAACATCGTACCGTTTCAATCTGAAGCTAAGGGGTGATGCAGTAAAAAGCGTTGCAGCACTTAAACAACCGCCAGGGGGTTCACAATCTTCAACTCAATCACAAATTTCAGGAGGGTTATCCCGGACCCAGACTCAACAATGGGTCAGTACCTTGGACGTACCCTGATCTGTCATGTGTGTATGTAGGCGAGGGGCGCGGCAGGAGGATAAAATAAAGCCGACGTTGGGCAGGGCTCTTGGTTGACTCACGATTTTATGACACCATTCATTATCAGCGTCCGGTTTCTGGTCATATCCGGTGGATTTGACATCCGCACTATGTTGGTGTGTGGGAGTGTTTACTGCACTTGTGTACATGTACGTGTACGTGTACGTGGGGGCGGGGTATTTAGTTTCTTGTCACTTAAACTACAAACGTGACCTACGGAAATCACTTGAATGGGCCAAGGAGATACAACTGGCTAAACAGTGAGTCGACGAAGAAATATTTTAATCCGAGCCCCAGTTTCTTTGTCGTTCGCTAACTTGGCCTTTGAAGATACGGGAGGGTGTTCAGAATAAACAGCCGTATCTAGTTGCCACTCCAAGGCTGGCCAGCTGTTTTTTTTTCAAAGTGCATTTTGTGGAGTCTGGCGTTGGTCCAACAACGCGAGCTGGAGAATAGCAATTGCAATAACTGACTTTGGCATAAAGGGAAGCCGGTGCCACAATTGTCTGCTTTTGACATATGATCTGTAGAGGTAACTACTTAGATCAAGTCGGAGTCTACATTCTTTACTTATTTAGTCCTCATGAAAATGACTATAAAGTTTTATACGTTGGTGGAAGGAGACTAGGGTGTACCCTTAGCACACAGGTGGTAAATGTGTCGACGTCTAGGGTCACCAAGCAGATGTACTTGTTTGGCTCGTTGTGACGTTTTGTTTCTACTTCTGTAATCTGTACGCTGTTTAAGCCTTGTGTTTTATATCAGTAGGCGTCTCGCAAGGAAACCACAAGGCAATCAATGAGAAAACACATCATTTAAAAGATAATAACATAACGATAAAACTCAAATGAGCAGATCTTTTTGAGAAAATAACCCAAGGCAAAAAATCGCCATACATCTGCTTGGCGATCAGTCACAGTCATGTACGGCCACGTGCGTTACAGTCAGTTGGAACTATTAACTTTGGGATCCTCCCGTCCCCCCCCCCACCCACACACATTTGGCTGTGGACCAAAGTGTTAAGAAATGCCACACTTTTGGGTCATGAGTAATCGCGGCATGCGCGAGGCTGTTAATGCTATCCACAGCCGCTACTTTTGGAACAGTTATCAGGATGTCTTGTCTCTAAGTCTCGTTGGCACCGGCCCCTTGAGGGGGATGCATACAATTTGTACATTATCGGCCAAGCCATCTTGCAGCGGTATATAGTGTGAACAAAAAGGAGACACGAACCTGATTCATGCATTATTTATCCAAGTAGGACTGGCAGTCTAATCGAATTATGGCGCGAAGCGTCGTCTTGCATATTCACCATGAATATGTCGGATAGGAACCGAGTTAAGGGATGTGTAAACTACATATTAATCACGCGGACATTAATAGAAGAAGATTCCGGGTCTCATTCTGATTATCAAACACGTGGACAAAATCCAGGCTAAGAGGGGCTTAGGGTTTGTCTATGGAAGGCATTGCTGGTTAAAATACGAGTCACGTACAAATAACGCCAAGTATTATGTCGAACGTGCACAGGGTTTGGTATGAGGAAAGAGACCTCACAGGGCGCCGAAACTATCAGGGATCCTTTCCGTTTTTACCCCCTTTGTATTCGATTGATATACTTATTCATTGAAAAGATTAGGCCCCGCATTCTCCCAGTGATTAGTGATTTATTTCCAACGTGTTCCAGGATCTGGGTGCGTTCCTAACATAGATACTGTACGTGACAAACCGACTGAGAGTGTACCATCACTCTTCGGGCTCATGGTTAATAATGACCGCTACAGGGAAAACGAGACGGAGGTAGCCTGGCAAAACCGTGATAATCAATAGACATAAACTTTTTTCCTGCCAAGTTAACTCTTTCACAAGACATGTGAAACAACTGGCAGATGATTGCACTCCGTATGTTAGTGTTTGTCGATTCCTTTTCTGTGTTCGAAGAAAGGTTGCAATCAGTAGAAATCAGAACATTAGATAATTAGACAGTATTGTCCCAAGAACAAGTAAGTAGTTCCAAAAACTTGTAATCAAATGGATGGTTGATGCGGGAGAGGAGGAATGGCATCTATATATCTAAATTTATTTAGAGACATATGATATTGAGCTCCTGCAGCTGGTGTTACAATATTAAGGTTTATTCCACTCCAGACGGATACACAGGGCTACTTCTATACGGTGACTGACTGACAACTCAATCCATGCCTTCTTTCTTGCTTGTAAAACAAGGCAGGTTTTTTAAACCCTCGCGGTAAAACGTTGTTGAAGCGCCCCCTGTAGGCTAGCGTCTGGGTGATGCAGTCTTTCGCTTGAGCTGCGAACAGTTCTCAGGTTGCGAGGCAGCATTTACCCCCGAAGGAGAATGAAATGGGCAAAGGGAATCCTTACGAATCACCGGAATTGTAGGTGCCACTTCGTGCGCACGATTTAGCTTAGCTGGCAGTTACCGATACTACATATAATGTTTTGTGATATATAACACGACAGCGGTAGTACCATCCCGTAGATCACGTTTGTGAAATCTATCAGCTAAGTGACGATTCTTTATGTAGGGAGTCGGTGGTCCTACAACGTACCTGGGAGCTAGACAGGTACAGAAACATGATGTAGAGTGGTTTCACTCGCGAGCGGAGGCTAACTGACATTGTTGGTGTCCTTGATTTACGTTTGAACGGACCGTAACTCGAGCATACACTTTTTAAAACTGATATAGTTTTATGCATTCTTCTGGCATTCTCTTCTGAGTATTCACACGTGATAGAGACTATTTGAAATCTCTCGATGTCCAAAAACGATTTCGCTACGATTCACTATATGCAAATAGCTGTGTCCGCCTCACGGTTGGTGTCACTATGACGTCACGTGAAAATGCTCTATATCCCTCCAGCCGTAAACTTTATTGGAAACTATATAGAAATCACGGCAACATTCCAGCATGTCTGCCTGGAGCTACACTCCTGCACCAAAGTTTGAGATTACATCCAGAAGTGGCAGGTATATACGAAGATAAAAGATGACAGAAAGAAAAACTGGAGGGACATCTTGATCTATCATAGCCGGAGTGCACACTCTCACGGGGCACCTTGCGTCAACTTGACGAATTTCCCCAAAATGACAACGTTAAGCGCCGAGACTGCCGTGTAATCGAGAAACCCGTATTCACATTACATGTCTTGCCAGAGATCAATGTCGATTTTATCGCAGTGTCTATAGATCACTCTGACAGCAGTGCCTAGCTATTCTTCGATTTTTCCATTCTTAGGGCGTAGGCTAGAGTAGGGCAATGCGCGAACTTCCATGTTGCTAACTCTGTAAGAGCAGTGTGGGCTAATCATCATGGAGTACCAGTGTCACAGGCTGAGGTCGTAAAGTAACATTATGTTGTGATCAGTACCATTAACGCTGTGCACAGACTGCTAGTGGTGAGTAAAAACCCAGATTTCGCCCCGAATAAAAGCAGCTGCCTGAATCGATTTTGCACTTAAGACATGTGGGAGGTCTCATAATTCTCCCCGAGCCTGGCTTATATTGAGTGCAAGTCGTACGTGACGCGCCAGGAGCCATCAAACGAGAGAACCTCTGAAGTCAGAGAAGAAAGCTTTAAGACAGCGGCAAAAATACCTGCGGCAATGCACGGACCTACAGATACACAGAAAGATCAGGACATAGCAGCTGTTTCATGCTAAAGCAATTGGACTACAAAATTGACCGCAAGCAACTTCTGGTCTTTCCATCAATTGATTCCTTGCCAACTATCTGTTTCTCTGGCCAAAAATGATGTCATGCCAACTTTGCGTTATGGCTTTCTCATAATGTCACTTGCAGATTTTGTGGGAATGGAAGAAAAATTCTACTTTCTTTAATGACAATGACAATGAACTTTGAAAATATGTTAAAAGTAACTGGGACTTGTTTTGAAAAAAAAGTAATGCAGCAGTCTTCTAAATGATGAGAACCTCACAATTATGATAATTCAAGTAGAGTTGAAATTGTGTATGAAAATTATGACATTTTTTACTATGATAAAACGAAATAAAGTTACTATGATGTCATAGAAGTCGTTTTATTGCCAGTGCATGTAGTCGCCGAAACTGTGTTGACTTTTGTCTTTACATATTCCTACAGGTCAAACAAGACTGGTTTTAGTATTTCTAACCATGGTGGACTCATGAGTCCACGTATGGCTGCCAGATCTAGATGCGGGTCAAAGGTCGACTAAGGACGAGGTTGTGCAGTGTCAGTCAGGCACGTGATCAAGCTCAAACTCTAATTCTTCCTCCACTGGAGCAGAACCCCAGACCTCAGCTGGGCCCGCACCGACTGTGCTGTACAATCATCGCTGATCCACGCTAGACTTAATCATCGGACCGGGGCTTTTGTCCGCGGGCTTTATCTGCTGAGGAAAAATCGAACAAACCGAAAGATTGACTCCAACTCACCATTGTGTGTCTAACAAATGCCATTCTATTTTTCCATTATCGGGGCAGTTCTTATATTTCTATATACAAAGACATGTGGGAATCTGTTGTAACGGCTTTGCAGTAGGGATACACGTTATAAGACGATGTAAATTTTAGAAATAACCGCCACATAGCCGTGCACAGCTTGGGCGTGGCGTTCTGAAACTGTTTTTATTGACCCACTCATAAAGCTGACATCATTGGACGACATGCCGATTTGTGCTTACAAGTCACTTGGCACGATATCCGGGATCTTTTACCGGCAGTCAATCAGTGACATGCCTGGCTATACGGACACAAATGAAGGGTTAGGTTCAGCCCAGGCCACAATATTAGGTCACAATTACGAATCTACAGTCCGGCAATTTGTTTTGAATAACTCAGCAATTGTCATGTAGTTCTCCTGTTTGTTGGACAAAACTTGGAACAATTACTGAGCCAAATCAAGCAATATAACAAGTGGGCAATTTGATGTATAGCATGTTCATCTGGCAGGTACTGGGCACCAGAGTACGTAGGCCTAGAGACTGTTACGATCATATAAAAAGTTTGATTTTTATCTTGCCGGTCTAATAATTATTGTTGGTTTTACGTTATGACAAAAACAATCTATGAATATAAAAATACTTTTGTACGGTTTATTTCCGTTGCTTGATAACCAGGAAATTGCCATTATAGTAAGAAACACACATGATATCATCTACACTTGTTAACATGTTAGAGTTTGTTTAATGATTTGGATTTGGTATAAATACCAATGTTAGCAATATATGTAAATTACTGTATCTATCTTATCATAAGAATTAAAATGTGTTTGAAGAATAAAAATATCAAAGTATGAACATTGGCTATTATGTTTAATACGCCCTTAGCTTCATGCAAATAAACCATCCCGCTCCTGCCCCTACCGTCCCTACCACTAAAGTACCCCTGACCGCCCTGTCCTCCAATGTTTTACGGGTGTAACCCTTCTTTGTTTTTAATAGCCGTGAATACGAAGGTTTTTATTGCAACATTTTATGTGAGAGTAGTTAACAGTGGATTTTCGTGTTTAGCACTGCCGCAGTGGGCGAGGTATCCTCAGAATACAGATGACGACTTTCAGTTTTTTTTTTTACATTGAAACAAAATGACTCCCACGCGATGTGTATGGGAGATACACGGTTCATCTTTGGCATCATTGAGGAGTTTTATTATTCAAGTCAGTGGGACGGAGCTGGTCATTCTTAAACGGCTCTTACTTTATCTTATGCAAACCTTCCGAAGTTCCAGCAGTTGTCTTGTGTAAAACCGGCGGTTGTGTCATTCGTTAAAAGGCTATAAAAGTGTCATTAGTTGATTGGCCTGAAAATGAGAAAAGTAGCCCACCCTCCACCTGATTAGTCAGCAGTACCATCTTGGGTATATTTGCATTTTCGGTACTGTAACACAATGTGCACACTAACCCATGGACTTGTGAAGGTGTCCTATCTTTTTGGTCGAATCTCTATCTTTGTCACAATGGAATGATTTTAACACATCATTCTTTCCAGTCACTATACACATAATTAATTTCATTGAACATTTTGATGTCTAATGGAATTAAAAAACGCAGATTTAGATTACCCTAGTCTATTGAAAATGATGATATAAATCAACGGCATAGTTTATGAGGAATTTTAACTGTTTTTCACTGAATGATCTGTTTGTTTGTTTGTTTGTTGCCTGCTTGCTTGTGTAGGTGATTGTCTTCGTATATGTTGTATTGCAATGTCTTACACTGTCGAAGAGTGGTACACTGTGTGAGCCACCAAAGGAAGCAGAAATATAATAAATTACGCATTTTCAAGATGGCTGTACCTGGAGATGTGTACGAATAAATACATCTTTCGTGCGTTAGAGGACAGGCTTGAATATACATGATTTATCAAAAGGTAAAGTAGCAAGAATCAAACTTTGCACCTGTGCCAAACCTAGACATAAATATCCTCGCTGTCGTGCCAGATTTGACAGGGAGCTAAATTATTCAAGGATAATACAATTTCCCGTCGCCAATTCTATCTGAAGTTAGGTACTTCATAAATTTGACATGCTTCATTTACAAAACACATTCTCCGTGTGAAATATTGTCTTATAAATGCAGAGGGAAATCTAAAAGTAAGACCTGTCTGAGTTTTCTGCATCCGTCATTTCCTCTGAAAAAGTGGTCACCACGGGCACGTATTTTTGTCTTTTTGATATTCCTGTCACTGTCTCTCCCACGGTGAAGTATTGATTCTAGATGTGGAGTCAGGCTTGCTCAGTACGTGAGGAACTCGGACCCATACGTTTCAGCTCGGAAGTATGAGCTCAGTGCGTCTTAATCTTCTTTGTGTAATAAGACTATAGTTAAGAAGAACGTTTTAATCAAATATAGGTCAGCTTTAGAACATGACAAGTCGTGCATGTGGCAATGAAACTGTGCAGGTCTCCGCCTGCCGGGTCATTCCTCTGCCGCTACATGGTTGAATATTTCAGTCACGTTTTGATACGGCACCTTTGCATAGCTGTAACAATGTGCAGGGGTGCGCCTGCTCAGCCGTTAGACGTTTTCCTGCAGCATCAGGTGAATTATCATGACACGAACATTATTCACTCGCTCTCATCATTCCGCACTCAGGGAGATGTAGGTCACCGTGTGAGAGACCGGGAATCCTGTCCGCCATAGTGATTTCATGATCGTGACTGTAATACTGCAGGTAAACATTAGGAATTTAATGCAGATTTTTAGAAGCAAATCTTATCTACAGACACGACGAAAATGAACAAATCCTGACAATAATCCAGTATCCATTTCTCATCTTTCACCCACTCAATAAAATGCAAATTATAGCTTCCCTTCTATACGAGGATTTACGTTTGTTCTATCGGAAGAGCTGATGTTTGTTTTGCGTTGGATAAAAATGTAAGAATGATAAAAAGATCTCAAAATGTCCAAAACCACCTGAGCTAATGTTCACTGAAATGCAGATATATAACTGCGTCCCCGTTGGCCTGCGTACTTATATGGGGCTACTAGTTTTAAGGTACCACAAACACTAATGATACCATAAAAGACATGGAAGCTCCTTGGGGCTATTTTTACGATGATCTGCTTTATGCATCTTCCGAACATAAAATGCTACATGGTAACGCCCTATCTTAGCAGTAGTGTTAGTTTGTATGTAGGGTGGTAATGACGCTGCTTATGGTGAATGCGGTGTGGCAGCAGTTAAGGAAAGATTACATGTGAACGGTTGGTAATGACTTGCTTGTCAAGGAACTTAGCAGCTACCAGCAGCTTCTGTAGCAGCCGACAGGCTATCTGTCTCCGGTTTGGCACTGAGCTGTAGGCATGGCACAGTTTGTAGGACAGCTTCCAGGTAAAACTACAATAAGACAAGACAAGGTGAAGAAGTCGGGCTGTCATCTGCATGTACATATCGGCAGAACTGAAAGACAAACCGAACAGTGCAATGCCCTTCCAAAGCAGGCTTTTAGATGATCGTAAATAGATGTCTTAAATGTTTTATGCCTCTGCTCTTGTTAGGCTTTCTAAACGATTCCCCTTTGTCTTTTCCCCCTGTCATTTGACTGGCTCTCAGACGAAATCTCTGTCGGCGTCTTAGGAATGCTAATCAGCACGGTTGAAAGATAAACCGCCCCCCCCCCTCCTCCCCATGTTCTGTTGTCAGTGTATGGCTAGTAGGGTAAGAGGGCATAAACTCTTACAATTGTCAACTCTAATAACAATTAGTCGTTGGCTAAACGCTACTTTATCGTGTTAGAGAATATCAAAAGACATTAGAAGCAGCATTGATGACTCTCGATACATGCTAGTGTGAATGTCAACCAAGAGATCACTATCAACTGTACGGGTGTAAATGTCATTTACCACCAAGGACACTTATCTAACTTAATGCTATAAGTTAATAACTGAATTCGCTCGTGTTAAGGTCAACTCGCTAGTTTGAATGTCAACCGTCGAGAGTTGCACATGTTTGATGGTAACTTGGTGTGGGTAAGTTTTAGTCACTATCAACAACGGGGAAAGTTGGACATTTGTGACGTTATGTTTTAGGTAGCATCGAAAAGTACATTGTATGTGGTTCAGTAGCATAACTGAAGAAGGTATGCATGGACTATCAGGAAAAATGTCCTGTGCCTACACAAACCTAGCAAGTTCCATAATGTCCCTAGCGACTTTCTATGGTACTGTAGTGGGACGTTTTTTTCATCGCTAAATATGTTGTTATTTTGTTATCTGTTGAGCTATAATCCATTAAAATGGAAATATGATTAAATATGAACATAACGGGCAGCACCTGCTTGCTTCATTGGTATAGAATGTGAATGAGTATGTTATATTGGAGAAAAGCTATTGAAATAAAGGTAACATTATTATATCGATTACGCCTAATTGAATGCAACCCGCGGTAATTCGAGGTTATCCCAATTCTGCTATGCTACCGACATCAGGTAGTGTAGTCTTTAATATGGATGCCGGTCACTGCCAAGGGCAAAAATGTCACCGCCCCATCTGATGTAGTCTTGTGAATGCTAATCAGCAGTCCTGCGGCATGATGTTCTCCTAGAAAATGTCACGCGGCACCACGGGCGCTGAATGCGGCTGCGTTCGTCTTCATTACACTGTGTAAATGACGATCAAGAGAGGAATCGCTGTTGTTCAGATTTGCCGTGCAGAGAATGCGCAGGGAAAGTCCTGCGACAAACAGTTCTCAGTATCAATCTCTACTCGTGCTCACTAGAATGTAAATCAGCACCAAGGACAGGGATGACCTCTCACAGCCCACGGGCGCTGAATGCCTCTGTGAGAGGGATGACCTCTCTCAGCCCATGTGAACAACACACGGTATCAGGGGACTGTATGTGCTTTGTATGGGTTTTCATGTTCATTTCATGTGTGGAGGAGACATGCACTTGCACAGACCTCTTTTAAGTATATACGATATGCTCCATACACTACTAACAGCCATCAAAACTGTGGTATAAAACTGACAATGTGGTACAGATTAAACAAAAACATAGCAGGTCTTGCGATGAACTAATTTGTCTTACTCTTTGAATCCACTGACAGCCTTTTATGGCCCCTACAATTAATTTTTAGAGTATTCTTTATGTGATTTTGTAACCCCACGAATCTGAAATACACCTGTCACCACTTGAGGCATAGGTAACGGCACACACAGTGTGTCAAGGAAATAGATTCAGCGCGCTAAGCTGATTTGTTAGAATCGGATGGCAATTTCATGCCAATCCTGTCTCCTGATACAGGCAATTTGAAAAAGATTGCCATCTAACATTAGAACTGGGAGGGTGCCAGAAGGCTATATAGGCGGGGGACACATTCGGCCTTAATGGCGTTAACACCTGTATCTTCAGGGAGCGAGGAGGAATAGCATCGGAAAATTTACCGCAAGAATATACATTCTGTGGACACTGTATCCGTGCAGTACAATATTTCCTCCGATTAATGTATTGTTGGGAGTACAGAAATTGATTATCAGCACGAAACAATACCATTCCACGAGCATCGGAAACCGATGAATTTGTTACTTCGATTATGTGTCAGCGTGTAGATACCATAATTCCAGGTATCGGTTCCCCACAGAGAAAGACGAGTTTCAGCAAATCGATTCCACTCAGTACATTTGTATTCACCGTGTGTATGTGATTTTCGTAAAAGTCTTAAAAGTACGCCTGTATCTCCAGTATATCAACATGCATGTACTGTTTAAACAGCGCAAAGGAATTGGTTTGACTTTTAACACATGACACTTAAGACATTGCAGACTTCCATAAAAGGTAATACCCGACGAAGTGTACCCGGGCAGCGGTGATTGATGGCTCTTTTGTGCTTAAGTTTTACAGAAACCAGAAGCGGGCGTGGTTACGACGTGCACAGATTGCCTCTCTTGTCATTTGCATCCGGGGTATTGGATATGCTCACGTGACCACAATTCGACGTGCTCGCCATGCGGATCCAAGATGGCGGTCACCTCACAACACCAGTATTATAGAAAAGGGCAAAAGATTTAACGTTTCTTGCTGTAGCAAACAGTTGAAAGGGCGTAGAGGGGAAAAGAATTAACAGCCGTTCTCTAAACACTTATAGTACAATACCTACACGGATATTTCTGTTTAACCTACTCGTATTCATTACACTACGATGATACAACACCGTGAGACGTTGGAAGCACGTAATCACAGATCATGCACAGACACCTTGAATTTTCATGTCAACATCAGGGGAGGGTAAACAAGAACAAAATGACAGAACATTGAAGATTTAGATGGGTGTCGAGTTCACCCGTTATTTATCATTCACATAGCATTGATCGCGACGACCTGACTAATAGACATGAATCCTTTATCTGAGGTAGGAGCCCAGAATCTATACCATTACATGCATCACAGCACAGGGCTGAGGATAAAACACAGATACATGTAGATTCACCGATCCTACTGCGGCACTGTCTTGAGTTATGTCTCGAGTTGTAGCATGTACCAGAATTGGTGCACTTGTTTCAAGGTTCAACACATAACGACAATGAAGAAATATGAATACGTTCACTACATGCAAACAGGAACAATATATTGCACATAAACTGCACCTGTCTGCTATAGCCAGATAACCATACAGTTCGCAATATTTTTGTGCCAACGGTCTCATACATCATGGACATTTACTGTCGTAAAGATACATCACCGGCATATAACCGTGTGTACCGAAATTTTGAGTTACTAGTAGTATGGAAAAACATAATAGATACTGTATGAACTTCATGAATAGCTATTTCTGGATGGGGAATTAACAAATATGAAATAAAGCCAGCCTATGTTTGGATTCATGCCAATAAGTCCATGGTCGTAAAGACAAAGTTTTATTGGAAGAATTTTTGGAAATATTTCGAAATCAAAGGCCAGCAATACGTCAATAGCTCGGACCCAGTAGGTAACAAATTCTAGGGCAACGTTTATTCTATAACCATAAAATTATTTGTCGGGCTGACCTAATCCTACCCCGAGTGTCTATTGTCCAACCGGGATGCAGGACACGTCCAACAAACGGATTCCGATGCGTCAATGCGTCCAGTCCAATTTTCCGTTCAAAGTAAATGGTCCCTCCGTTATATCGATCAAAATGTCATCACGTCCAATCACGCCACTCCCTATTACAGTATTATCGCCCCGTTTTCCCAGGAGGGCGGCCCGGGCCTCACATCTGTATGGCGGTAAGACAGAAAAAAACCCGACAACCTGCCGTGAGGCCCACACATAGAACCTTGAACTCACCATTTCAACCAAGCAGGCAGGTGATGGCCGCCATGTTGGTGTCCTTCAATTGCATTTCAATGGCGGTGGCTCAAACATACGCGGCATTTCAAAACTTAGTCGGCAGGTTTTTATGTATTGTATTGTAGTCTCTTTTGTGACTAAATAGACTGGGCTAAGATTTGCTGAAATGCAAACTGGTAGCTTTTTTAGAAAAGAAAAGAGCTGACAGTGACAGTTTCTCCCACGAAAGGAAATGGCGTCACCTGTCGGTTTGGTACCGAACTGCACACTCTTCCTCGTTAATCACAAATTAAACAAACAGATCAATGTGGCGAAACTATCTACATGGTAAACAAGCAATAGACATCATCCCTCCATGAACGAGGTTGGTGTTGTTAGGGTTCTTTTTTATGTTATCGCATGTGTTCATTGTTAAAACATGACAGCTGGGTTTAAATTTAATTGGACGTTATATGGCCATGAATAATGAGGGAGTTGCTTTGTGTTGGTACAATTTTAATTTTTATCATGTAAGTACCAACCCAGATAAACTTTCAAGCGAGTTTTACAGTGGCCTCCTGTCGGCTTCACAGACTACCAGAAGCTAGTGACATGCAGACTATCACCATGAATAATGGTATTTCCTAATTGCCTGAGAGACATTTGTTTTCCTGGTGGTAGGAGTGCAAGGAGTCAAGTTACGAATGCACAACACCCAAGCTCCCAAACCCACCTAACCCCACAGGTCTCAAGTCCTTATCTATGGCAGCAAATAATGAATAAGAAATGCACAGCATACCTTGCAGAATAAGCTACACTACAGATCTACAACCACCAACTATTATGGACACTAAAACACAGAAACTCAAAAAATACCACGAACCAAAGATAATCATAATCAATCCTGCAGAGGTGAGGTCATTGACCTCTCAATCACAACACAAACAAACCACCCCATTAGCAAGGCCGGCAGGTCAATGACCCAAAAACCAGACCAAAGAAATATATAGCCTGTCAAACAGGAGGTAAAAATAGTTGTGTCCCAACACAGACCACACTACTATAAAATAGGGGTGATATTGTAGAAATCCTTTTAAATTAAGCAATACAAATATACGACAACCTGCTAATGCACTCTAAAACACAAAGAGACTCAACAACTACCCACATACCAAAAATTATACCAAACCATCCACCAGATTTTCCAAACATTCAACACAAAAAGACCAATGTTAAACATTTTGTAAATATCAAACGCAAACAGCTAGGAAACCCAAATTTAAACCACTAAACCATAATAACAACAACTACATGCTACCTTAATATCGCACAAACAGTCCATAACGCGCTAACAATAGAATAAAAAAAATTAAACTGCAGTACCAAGGTCAATCACCAGGGGCTCAAAGTCAACCTACACAATCTCCAAGGCCCCATTCCATCAATCTGCCAAATATCATACAGTTCCTTTTCACCGATCTTCAGATATCAGACCAAAACATGAAACGGACCAAAAACAATACCCCCATTACATGGAGGGTAATAAAACATTTCACAAGTAATTATCGTTAACAGAATTGATACTCCTAGCCTGCCTTTCAATTATTGTAAAGTATTATAATCAACCCAACATTGAATGTTATGTTTGAAATACTGATGCTGGTGCTGGGATGTTTGATAGTCTGCCCCGGCATTACGGAACTTTCTGTACTCCGCTGGTTTATTACTGACGTGGTCGATTCTCACGTGATCACACGACGCAATTCGCAGTCTGCCCATCGTTGCCATGAAGAATTCTGTCAGCAAGACAACAAAAGACTAGGTTAGATACAAGATGGTTCTGGACATGGGCAAGGTTTCTCATATAGCTCCTCGTCGTATGCAAGAAATAAATTATAAATGTTTCATAGTAGAATTTGAAAGTAACCCGAATCTAACCCAAAAGCATATATGTTCATTCGTGACTGCATTTCAATCCTAAGGCGGTCGAGGTGGTGCTGTTTTTTTCATGATGAGGCCCTGGTCGAAGGTCGTATAATTTCTGATCGGCCAATTTTATTTCTCTAATAGATACTACCTATCAATAAAAGTTTTATTGTATCCAATGCAATAAAGTACATGTCGACGTCATAAGGACGTCTTCATATGTTATGATAGCGCCGATGTAGAAATGTAATGTGGCATGTGCATCACCATCCTAATAAAAAATCTGCATGGTTTCGCGTTCAAAACTGATATGGTTCCGATAGAATACGGGGTGTTGTCTCTTACCTGTGTGCGCAGTTCTTGTGTACACCGGATCAAAGCCGACGGCACGGACACTGTCTGTCCTGGCGAGGAAAAAGTTGGTGACCCTGGTGGACAGACGGCATTGTGGGAATCCCGGCACCTGGCCCCAGTGGTGCAGATCATGGATGCGCAGACAGTCGCCCTTCTCATCACCGGGGACGATGTCCATCTTCGTGAATCTTATTCCAGTACGCCCCACGGTGCCGGCAACCTGGGTGTAAAGAACAGAATAGGCGCTAAGTGCTCAGCCAAAAAATTAATAGAGTTTTGGTTGCATTAGAGATACAAAATGTAAAATATTCGAGCGACTCAGTACTTGATTGATAGTAGAGGGATGAAAACCTAGCTTTCTACATACTTACCAAGTCCAGCCTGGTGTTCTCAATAACCTCCAAAAGGTTCTCTAATTTGGTTTCTTTTACAAAAACGAAGTCGTCGTCTACCCATAGGAGGTAAGGTGTTGTCACCTGTGACACGGCCAGATTCCTGCCGGCAAACCACCCCTACACATATGAAGAAAGTGGAGTTGTCTGGTTTTATCAATCTCCATTACTGTTCATTTGCACATTGCACAACTTCTTCACTACTCTTCCTGGATTTATAACATTACTCGGAAACCTCATATATAATCATTATCATAGATAAAATGAACACTCATCATATAGGAGAATTGATTGACCAATCAGGAGCCCATATTTGCTATTGATTTGATATTTCCAGAGTTACAATAATCAGCCATCAGAAATGTGTAAGAAATTCCGAAGAATAGAATTACGCAAGCCAAAGCCAGTAATTGGCTTATAACACCACTGTTTTTGAAAAGACGTAGAAATGTTTCAAACTGCATGAATGACAACATGTCTGTTTGAATGGCCTATTCTATGATAACGTTAATGTCCCTTGGTGTATGATAACGTGTGAGAAGTTGCTAACTCAGTAGCATGTTCGGCCAAGCTTCATGTCATCATTCGAGTTTAACTCAAATATTACACATAATTGACGATGATAGAACTGACATTTAAACATTCGGAAGGCTGCGTGTCTTATGTCTGTTCTAATGCGTATGCAAGTTTGTATCATGAAAAAAAGTATTGCAAATGACACTGACTGATGCAAACGGCATGACAAAATGGTCGATGTTTTTCGCCTGTAGATCTTCCACTGGGTGACTGTCGTCTGCCACAACTACTCGGATGTTGGGGTAGAATGCCCGGATGCTTGACAGAAGTGCCCGGATGGAGTCATATCTGAGAAACGTTTTGGTGATGACAGTAACTTTTGCATTGATGTTGTTATCTGTGTTTAAGGAAATAGAATTGCGTCCAACATGACATGTTAGCAGGTACTCAATCCCATTGCAGAGCACTGCAACATACAAAAACGTCAGGAAAGCAATTACCTGCAGTTCAGCTTGCACCAAATTTTTCTACGACAATACGTATACACTAATATCATGTTCATCAACTTGCCCCTAAACGAAGCCGCTCAACTGTCACCACCGCTACTCGGTTCTTATATACCTTCCAACAGCATCCCTTTACTGGTAATTTGACGCTTGTCTCACTCAACGGCTTTCTCCCCAAACCGTAGATATCACAAAGTAGTTTTAGATTATGGAAACTTTTACAAAGTAATGGAACCATTACAATTTGACATGTACCTGGACCGGGGTCGTAGAGGAGTGGAACAGTTCGAACTCGTATCCGAAGAGGAATGCTGACTCTGTGATCCAGGTACCTGAAGGTAACTGAAACAATGTACATGTGACTGACCAAGCTTAAGGTCTAACTAATATGTGTTATCGCTAATGATCGGTGTGGTGTATTGAATATACATGTAGACTCTTGTATTTTCTTGCTACACAGCCTAATGACGTTTCGTCGACTGACTCCTTCAGGGCAATAATGACTACTACTACTTCGTACTGCAGCTGGACGGTCCGGATTAAAGAAAAAAAATCACCAATCCTAACTGGTGATGAGGGGGATACGATATGAGTCACGTTTGGGATCACATTCTTAACATTGCAGCAGTGGCGCCTATCAAACTGGAGTGCATAGTGTCAGACAACCCAACTTACTGTCAGCAAGTAAATTCCTAAAAATGATGGCCATGTCGGCGATATATAATGGTGAGGATGAAATGGTGAGGATACGATGAAGGAAAGAAGGAACCAGACTTACTGATTTCTGTGGCATCAATGTCATACACATTGTTGGTGTACACGATAAATTGAAGCTGGCGATTCAGGCGCGAGAGGCTTTTGCTGCGGATGGTTAACGACTTTGTGCGTAGTCCTTTTACCTGCGCCTCGACAACTTCCGCAATGGTGTCCAGTACTCCATAGTTGGCCGTTTCTAGTTGTACCTGTGTAAAAGGTGGTGGTACAACAAAAACGACATCGACGCTATGGATGAAATATGATCGAATGATGATAAACATAAGACTATCCAAGCCTTGTATCGTGCATTGTCCAGCGCTCATCCACAAATCTAGTCTTATGTTTTCGCATCGAGATGCAATTCACAATGTGTTTTAAAAGTAATTGGCTTTATCCAACTTACTTCATATTTCTGTCGGATGGTTTTCTCCAGAACTTGAAGCCCTGGAAATGTGCACACTGTAAATAATCTTCATATGAACTTTTTCAAAAAACATTCTGTCTTTCTTCATCAAAGCCGGCCGTCCCTTTCCACGGGTGGACACCGTTGAGGACCGGAATTGGATTTTTACGACTTTTGACTTTTATGATCCGTGTGTAAAGGCATGATTTGAAAAACACACAAGACTAACAGATACAATTCTCTATCCATGAAATGCGTTTAAACTACTGATAGGATTTTGGGCCGGTCTTAACGGTCACTACCTCGCAGCAAGGACATTATACAGATAATGTCCTTGCTCGCAGGAAAGGCATAGTAATTTAGACCTTCATAATTCATGAGGTGGTCTCAGTATAGGTACATGTAGATTTATCTGCTGGTCATATTGTACAGTTGTTATTTGATAAATCACAGATTCAACATGCTTATTACTCAAGGTACTAAACTACACCTGGAATTTGCACAGTTCCCTCCGGGGCGACCGTCAGACCACGGACGGGGTAGCTGAGCGGAACCGACCCGTCAACAATCGTGAGAGTGTCCTTGGAAGGCTCGACTCTGTTGGTAATTTAATGGAAAGGTCAAAATGCAATTGGTAAGAATTGAGTGTGATCATCTCGTGAGACGGTAGTAAAGGTGGTCCAGGGCGCAGCAGCTACCTCTCAGAGGCATTAAGACGTGAATCATACGGACATCAACATAGAGACGGACGCACTTATTTGCCTTCCAGCAGTGAATAGTAGTTCAAGCTACACTCCATTAAAAACGAGTCAAGTTGGTGATCAATGACTGCCTGTTTCATTGAAATAGGGAGTAAATGAAAAGATTCCCTGGCTCTTTTGACTAATGGACGTTGACGTTTATAAATTTTAGGTCCTCAAAGAACACGTGTCAAAGGGGATTACTTGATGAAAAAAGATGATAAATACTGAAGATAGAGACAGCCGAATTTTCGCTTTAGCCATCTATATTGATTAACAAGAGACGAACAGAAAACTTATTAAGATTTAGAAAGACCGACATTTGCTTGGGAGCAAATACAGCATATTTCAGTCCACCTCCATCCCACTATTAAAATACGAATTAAAACAATTTTTCAAAACAATGAAAAAAATGCCTTGGGGGTATTTGCCCACTCTACCTTCATGCCAAATTTCATGTTATTTTGCCCAAAAATGGCAGAGATGAATCCATTTAAAGAGATAGCAGGAGAAGAAGAAGAAACACGAGAGAAAGCAATATGTCTTCACCACTTTGTGGGGAAGCCATAACAATATATTTCATCCATAAAATGTGGTATTCACTGAAATATAATTATATTACTTGCTTGTAATAAGTGTAAAAATAGCTATACCTTTGATTGTATTTCGCAAGCTCTTCTGCCCGGCGTTTGATGATGGCATTTCTGTCCTTGTCATCGACTGCCTGCCACAGGCGATGTGAAGCCCTTGAGCAATCACAAGGCCTTTTGTCATGTAGAAGACTAAAAAAGGACGGGCAAACAGCTTGAGATAGATAAATCCCCCGCGATAAGAGGTTTTGTCCATTCTGTCCCAATGACATTGAAGATGAACAACATTTTATTATAATGATAAACGAAGAAAGCTGTTCAACCGTCTCTCCACTTGCTCAACAGAATTTGTTACATTTCATGCTATAGATAAATTCAATTTCATTCTTAAAGGTAATAACCCTTACTGCGTACAAATAGGTAAATATATCAAAGAATGTTTAGACCTTAGAACAAGTAGCTAGTATAAGTTGATTCATCTATTGTCTTGTATGTAGGTTAATGTCGTTGTACCTATGTATACATATTTTTTCGTATGTCTACATGTAGTTAAGACATTACGAATGTCGCTGTACTTTTGTTGTGTCAATAAAAGTTCGATCGTCTCAAAATTAATTTCAAGAAACAAATACATTCAAGAGGCTTCAGAATTCCTTGTCGTGTTGCCAAGTCACACACAAGTTTGCTGAATTTGATTTTTTAGACTCTGAAAGCAGTACATGTACAACGGTAAACGAATGCGAATCGACTGTGTGCTTACGTGTTACGGTATATCTCTCTTGGGCCTCGTGGTGACTCGCACGCTAAGAACTCTGGGGAGTTTTTTCATTATTAGTTAATGACCCTATAGTACGATTTTGGCTCCGGAATGATTCAGAGCAAACTTTGTCTGGTGCTTCCATTAGTAATAATGTCTTTGACTATTTCTATCATTACATGTTTACGACCAAAAGATTACATTATGTGCTGGACTAGCTTAGCATTCTGGAAAAGACAAGACCGATTTCTAAACAAATTCAAGAGCTTTTCGACATGTTCGTACGGCGCAGCAACGTCGCATTTGTACTCCGTGCATGTCACTATAGGCAATTTTATACGGTAGATTCGACGTATCGACTTTTGACCGCATAATGGGGACCTGTTTGACCCAAGCCCCAGATCATGGCCACTCCCTCTGTAAGCATGTCTATTTATTCATTACTCCGTGAAGGAGGTCAGGACCTCCGGACGGAGTGTTGTGAAGAGCTGATTTTTCATGTTCGCAGTGAAAACACTGGGTTCTCTTTGTGTAATCGGCACGCAATTTCATACGCCGTCTGCGGGCATGCCCGTGTTGATGCACGAATGTGTATTTTTGCCGTTGCTGCTTTCGCGGCCAATGTAATATTGCAGACGCACCCCTACAATTACGAGGCGAATTGGAATGGTCCAGAAAAACGCGTTGTTTGGAATAGCAGTGGGGGGTGGAACTTCATGCAGATACGGGGTGGTTTTGATAAGTGGTTCCAAATTCTTAAGAAAGACTAAAAATCCCCCCCAAAAAATAGTACTTCAAAAAGAGCTTTGAGCTTGAATGCGTAGTTTGTTTATAGCTAGCTATAGATGCCAAAATACCTTAAAAATCAGACTGAAAATTAGCAATTTACTTGCCAAATGTGGACCAAAAATTTAAGAATAAAAAAACACATATTTTGCCAACATCAAGTATAAATAACCAGAAACGAATAAACGATCATTATCCATGCAAAATACATGCAAGGAGCCTTGATACATGTAATGCATTTATTTCATACTCCCCTTCTAGGAATATTTCACCCGTGTTTTTTTCCGTACAAGGTACTCGATTCAAAACAGACTTTTCATACCTCAAAAACTCACTCACCGCTACAAGTCTCTCGTACAGCTGCGCGAAAGTTAGCTCTCCCTGGCCGACATCGAGCACGTACCAGTCAACAACAATGTTTCCACACGCTTTTACGACCTTAACGCTCACATATTTAGCGACCAAGGGTGGTGAGCGCAAAAGTACCTAAGTAACGGGTTCCTCCCTCAGTACTCGGTGTTCAGTACTGAAGGTGCCTTCCGAACTGAACTTCCAGTTCGGAAGTTCTGTCAGAACTGGGCGTCCAAATCTGAGGCGATTTCAGAACTGGAAAACTCTGAGTCAGTTCTGGAAACCACAGGCGCTAGGCCACCGCGTTTTTGTTGAGATCTAACAATACATTGTTTTGTAAACCATTAAAATCCTTATTATTGTTTCGCGTATGTTAGAACATACACTGTTTCTACTCATTCAGCCCGTTGTCATTACAGTCACATAACACATACTGTAATACCCGTTGAAAGGTTCCCGACAATCATACGTACACTGAACACGGTCACAAGGTAGCAGAACACAGTATTCCTCCGCGACCCCCGGAGACGATGACGTAGGGATAAGAAATGAGTGCGACAAACAGCTTGCACCGCTTGTACACAGCCTAACGTGGATGACACCGGGACATACAAGTTACCGTATGGTACCATAATATGTCGGCTTTGATATCGCATAATTGAGATTAGGAAGGCTGCTCGATCGGCGTATAAATGCGCGTGACCTTTTCGCTGCCTGCCAGGGTGAGTCGGCTGCAGTTCCGGTGCGCTCCGCAGGAGGCCATTTAAAAGAGGTCGGCATGATGTCAAAAAAACGATAACTTTTTGTACTTTTTTTGTTATTTTGTACATCGTACCCTACATTTGAGCATATTCGTTTCTCGTGCTTTTCTATGGTACCCTACTGTATTTTTATCCGAGTCGAAGTCAGTCACTTCCCGGTCCTTAACTATAGAAATCCCCATGTTCTGCTACCTCATAGTTACAGGAAGCGGAATTTCTTGTTTTTTTTTCTAGGAACAGGCCAAAATCAATTCGCGCGTGGACGTCATTCATAAAATTTACTTGGTGTGGCCTATTGTCTGCACAGTAGGTCTGGCGTTGACGCTTGGGATTGTTTTTGTTGAAATACTAGTATATAAAACTTCACGGAGGATTGTCACCTATGGCTTCTTGTTTCTGTTTTATTTAAACAGGGTAGAGACCTCAGTGCTATTTAAAAACACTGCTTTTCAGGAATGCCCTGTGACAACAAGTTACACATGATAACAATGAAACCAACACGTAAACAATACAGTTACAAAACAACCAAGCGTCAAAACAAAATCGTTAACCGTAAATCAATGTCGTTAAGCCAAGCCAAGGTCAGGAGGTCAGAGGTCAGCAATGTTGTTTCAGAACCTTCTTAAACGACAGGTAAGACGTGGTCACTCTAACTGTGGCAGGTAGGCCGTTCCGGGCAAATATACAAACTTTCTTCGGCCAGATTCCAGTCGAAATTTAGGAAGTTTTAAAGATAAGTTTGACTTGTGCCTAGTTTGGTAGATATGAGATGTTCTACAGAACACTTGTAGATATTCCGGTACTTGTTGGTGTATTGATTTGAATACGGTTTGAAAGAGGTGCATTTGCCGACGACGACGACGAATTCCAACCCAACGCAGAAAGATTGAATATTGTGACATTGCATGGGCCAACTGTGGCCAATCTCTCTCAGACAACCTCCAAAAACTTCAGAATCGTGCTGCAAGGCTTGTTCTTGGTATACGACGTATGTCACATATATGGTGTATTGATTTGATGACGGTTCGTAATCAATACACCATATATGTGGCATACCGGTATATCGTGATTTCTTTATCAGATGTTTCCGGGTTTCTACAGCATCTCTTTGCACACGATCAGTACAATTTCTTCATTCTTCATACAGAATTGGTCCTATGCGTGGCGTTCAGTTATAATAGCTACATATATCTGCAGTGGCACCAAAGTGCTGGACCTAAAACAAAGTAAGCTAGCTTAAAGACAGCTGCTAATAGCAGTAATAAGTCATAATCCCTCACCACTGTATGTATGACGTACATGACATATCACATCACCATGCACATCTATGCATTATATTACTACTTAATCTTTAAGGAATATCTGAACTGCATTTTATTGCATATAGTTTACCAAGGGCTAACTAAGTAACAAGTAACAAATGGCTACTCTATACTGTGGAATTGTCTTGTCTTGTATCTGTTTGTCTAATTGTTTAGTATCACTATTGGAAGCAATGAAATTTGAATTCGAAAGTAGCCACCATTTAATATTCCCTTACAAGATTCTTACCCAAGCAGCATCAAATTGTATCTAAGATTAGCGTTCATAAAATCCTACTTTGGCTTGCCGACTGATATAAAAGTAAACATTCTTGAAAGTTACACAAATCTTACTTTACTAGCCAAGCTTAAGCAAAAAATACGTATACAGCACGTAGAAACGATTAGCGGAATTCACTCATCTGTCAATCATCCGTTAATCATGTCCTCGAACTCTTTCAGCACTTCGGCTACTTCTTCCAGCTTGTCAGACTCCGCAAGATTCCGGATTTCCTCCAGGCCATCAGGCTCCGGAAGATCCTGGGATTCTTCCATCCCGTCAGGCTCCGGAATATCCTGGATTTCTTCCAGCCCGCTAGGCTCCAGAATATCCTGGAATTCTTCCAGCCCGTCAGGCGACGGGGGATCCTGGATTTCTTCCAGCCCGTCCGGATCCGGAAGATCCTGGATTTCTTCCAGCCCGCTAGGCTCCAGAATATCCTGGAATTCTTCCAGCCCGTCAGGCGACGGAGGATCCTGGATTTCTTCCAGCCCGTCCGGATCCGGAAGATCCTGGAATTCTTTCAGCCCGTCAGGCCCCGGAAGATCCTGGGATTCTTCCATCCCGTCAGGCTCCGGAATATCCTGGATTTCTTCCAGCCCGCTAGGCTCCGGAATATCCTGGAATTCTTCCAGCCCGTCAGGCGACGGAGGATCCTGGATTTCTTCCAGCCTGTCCGGACCCGGAAGATCCTGCAATTCTTCAGCCCGTCAGGCTCCGGAACAACATCACCAGACCAACAAACAAATGCAAAGCGTCGGAAAAAATACAACAGGCTCACAAGCGGATTGTTCTGTTTGGAGAATACCACAGCAAGTTCAAGCGCTCACGTTGTGAGAACTGTGGAACCTCAAACTATATGTTTGCGTTAGCGGAAAGGCTGCGACGAAGAAGTAACCTGGGTTCGTCCCAAATCTGGACGCAAGTGAGCTACAAAAGTAATAGAACCTATGCATCTTGCTTGTTGCTATCCCCCCCCCCGACTAAGTCAGTTCACAACCCAGAAGGCCAGTTCACAGTCATATGTTTGAAATACTTCCAAAACCCCAACACAAGTACCTAGATCTAAATTAGAAGCTACATGCCAACACTTAAAGGTGCCACTACAATGCCTTAGAAGCCCTTAGAATGCCAAAATGTGACCTTTACATTCTTTTTCCACACTACAATCTACCTACGAAAACTGTAAAAACCATTCACAACATCAAAAGTTATATAATTTTATCCCGTCAAGTCACATTCCGTCATAAAAATGGCCACAGCAGCTCTTAAAAAGCAGCCATTTCGCTGAAAACCACGTCAGATACTTCCTGCTCAAACATGTCCCACTTAAAATCAAATCAAGACCATATGCATGTCTACAGCACGAGATATCATAGTCATGTACCCCGCTAAAGTACCTTACAAAACCGCTAGAGTACGCAAAATTGACCTTGACCTTCCTTTTCTCAACCTCATCCTACCTACCAAATATCATAAAGATACATTTTCCACACCAAGTTATGACAAAATCAGCAACCCCTATTATCGAGTACCTAAATACATAATCTTCTGACGAAGGTACTAAGACGAAATATCAAATGGAAGTTAACGTTCACTTCCGTCGTCCTTTGATGTTTTAATCCGTTCTATTCTTGAAATTAAAGCACGTTTTCGAATTTTTGTCAACACGCAGAGAAAATAGTAATTTCACGTCAAATTTGATTCCAAACTACACGCCGTCCGCGGCTTGCCTACTGCAAACCACCGAACAAACAGTTTGAAACATATTATACCATTCGGCTGGAGCAGCAGAACAATTACTCTCCAAGCAGAGGTTGATGGTGGAAGATTGTTTGCTTTTTATATATGGTCCGTTTTTTTCTCTACGTGGTAGAGATAAAAAAACGTTGACGGTGGAAGATCGTTTAATTTGCTTTTTATATTTGGTCCGTTTTTTTGTCTCTACGTGGTAGAGACAAAAACGTCTCTACGTGGTAGAGACAAAAACGGACCATATATAAAAAGCAAACGATCTTTCACCGTCAACCTCTGCTTGGAGAGTACAGAACAATAGCCAACCTCACTGACAGCCAGACAACTTGCTCGGGGGGCCATATTCCGTTACGCATGACAGGGGTTTAACTATTCCATGATGTGACTGACAGAAGCTGTTTGGTAACTTTTTTAAGGGGGCGTATCTCTTTTAAAACGTGTTCTTTATCTGGCGACACCGTGAGCTTGTCTTCTCCTCGTTTCTTTCAAGGTAAGACATTTCTGTGGTTCTTAGAATACCTGCGTAGTAATAGATGCTTATAAAGGCAGGCGGTTGCTGTAAAGATGCGGGCGTTCAACATTGGAATTTGGTACGCTAACCGTACATGGTTCGTTCCATTATGAGGGGGGGAGGGGTCGTTCGTTTTGATGACTCCTGGCAGAGTTAACTGACATTTCCCTGCACACCTCCGGTTGTGAACACCTACAAACATACCATAAGCACTACATATACACAAAGCACAACATAGCTTTTTACGTTATGCGACATTTCAAATGTTCTTGACGAATAAATACCGCCAAAATGTTTCCAGTTTTGTACACAGTGACGTGTATGAGACCTGGGCTGTGTCGTTCGCTGTCAAACGGCATGTGAACATTTGTCATGTAGATCGGTCTGTCAAAATCAATTTAACTTTGGACCAAAATTAAAGCACAGCTATTTCACGGTATCTCACGGTAGGAACAATGTTTTGAATAAGACGAAATTATCAAATGATGGGAATTTAGGTTTAGACATATTCACTCCCGTCGTCCTTTGTTGCTTTAATATGTTCGATTCTTGAAATTTTAAAGCACGTTTTGGCATTTTCGTCAACACACAGAGAAAACCTGAACTTCTCTTCCAATACATGACATAGCTTTTACAATACTGGTTTGGTAGTGTTAACATGTATTGAAAATAGCCTCCTGTCCAGGCCTCCGGGCGGGTGGGAGTTTTGATACTGCGTTTTGTATACTTTTTAACGCGTTCTTTTGCCGTGACGGGTAGAAACCTTTTCTGGGCGACTGATTGAAGGATGGCCGGGAAAAAACGCTTTGAAATTATCCAAAATGCAGAATCAAAACTCTCCCGCCAGAAGGCCTGCACAGGATGCTACATTAAAAAGGTCTTTGAGTTTATCTATATGCATGGTAAAATGATGACCCGCAAAATGATGGGAAATGTCTTAAAAGAGGCCTCCACACACTGTCCGATCTAAGTGGATATGTTTATGCTGCATATTTTTATATTTATAATGATTTCAAATACCCATGTTTGTTGGCTTTTAGGTGTTAATCAGTCAGGTCACGTATCGTGCTGACGTTACAGACATACCTTCGTTACAACATTTTCATGACCCCTAATTATCTGTCTGTTTAAAGACACCGCCCAGTCGCCTTGTGTCTCTCTTTATCAAATATTTACTATATAATATATACTAAGTGAGTCATGGTATGAATTTTTCAAAACTACCTTAGTCCTTAGCTCTCCGACCTTCCTGAGCACTGTTACCAAGACCGCGTTTTTATAGAACAAGTACCAGATAATCATGAAAGTTCATCTGTTTTGGTAGTAATCATTATGATAGTCAAACGTCGTACTCTATTCCAACACAAAAATTACACAGAGATCAAATTTTTAGCTACTACTGTCGCCTTCAAGAGGATAATTTCTGACCAATCAGTTCACAACGTGATCTCGCAAGAGTTACGGTTACATACACGTGACCTTATTGATACGAGACTTTACTGACACGTGACGTGACTTTTGATCAATTGCTCACGTCACGTATCAGTAAAGTTTCGTGTGAATAAGGTCACGTGTATGTAACCGTCACTCTCGCGAGATCACGTAGTGAAGTGATTGGTCATTAATTATCCTGGTAAAGGTGACAGTGGTCGCTGAAAATTTGATCTCTCTGTAACTTGTATGTTGGAATTAAGTTCAACGTTTTACTATGAGTACCAGATAAAGTGAACGGTTTGCTTTAGTTATCAGTTGACTATCGAGTTTACATGACTTGTGCGGTCCACTTGAGATCGGTTTGGAGGATCACACCTAGACCTTTGGCAAACTGAAGTACTTCCTAATCTGATGCTCCTACGGCCAGCTGTGGAGGTGAATATAATTTAAGAATTCTCTATGGATTATTTGATCGGGCAAAAAGGAGAATATTTACCAAGAAGTTTTTTTTATTTACACAAAAAATTACATTCTGCGCCACTAATATCTAGTTTGGTTTGGAACTTATGCTAGGTCAAAGATAGCACAAAATGACATATTATCAAAACAACGAAAACTGACCCACTTTAAAGGACAAGTGCGTAGCAACGAAACAAGAACCCAAACTTTGCAAGCATGCATTTCATAGACAATTTGTTGTTTTATACTTCATGTAAATTTCAAGTAAACAACTAGTTTGCTTTTGGAACTTATGCTAGGTCAAAGATAGCACAAAATGACATATTATCAAAATAATGAAAATTGACCCACTTTAAAGGACAAGTGCGTAGCAACGAAACAAGAATCCAAACTTTGCAAGCATGCATCTAATACCTCTGGAGTGGTTTATTATGCAGTGTAAATTTCAAGCAAAACATCCTCCCCTTTTGGGACTTACAGTGCTTCAAAGTTGGGCAAAATTTCAGTTTTTTTACACCCTTAAAACAGTGCATTGTATTGAGAGTGCCCAAGACCTCAGATTTTACTGAACATTGGCTTTACTGCTATTTTATACAAGTTTAGGCATTGCTCTGATCAGCACATCTTGCTCTTGTCTTTACGCTAAAGCACTGATCAGTTATAGTGCCCTAAAGTTAGCCTATTTCTATGTTTTGTACATGCCAAAATCTGGACAAATGCCCTGAAAACTTCTTTGGCCCGTTGCCATGGCAACAAGGGGTTCTGAGCAAAAGACAGCTATTCTGAGGGGTTATGTACCAAGTACTATCACTGTGCAAAAAATGAGCCAAATCGATTTTTTGACCGGTGCCACCATTGTTTGATCCTTACAGACATTCGCTCTTAATATGTATGCTCATGTAAGACAGGGGTCAAACCAAACACCTAGATATTTGAAACATAAAACCACTTCTAAGTACGTTCCAGAAAGAGTAAGACTTAGTTCTTCATTATCTGGACCCAGCCTTCTCAGAGTGCCGAAAAGCATAGACTTACATTTGCCGACGTTAAGTGTCAGTCTGTTAGCATTCACCCACCTAGTACCTCTCAATATTGCTGAGAGCATACCCAAAGCATATTAAAGATTCAACAATACCTCAGTGTTTCGTTCCTCCATGTAAAAGGAATTTTCCTGATACTTTCCGTGGCCGGATCCATCTCGTGTTCAGAACTTGATGTACGAATGATTTGGTCCCATTGGTAGTATCCGCCAAGGATCAACAAACAGACGATAAAACCCACACCGGTCACCCATAGCCGTCGTCTTTCCGTCCAAAACTTCCCATTTGGCGTACGAATCATGTCTTATAGAATCCAAATTGTTAGGTAGAGAGGAAATATGTAAATTCAGATAACAAGCATGAAGAGGAAAATGGTCGAAGTTTGCTGGCCTGATTACCAAACCTATTATAGCTCCCGAGTCCTACATCCTCTCTATTTGCGGAGATTTTATACACCTTTATCA
>NW_017803602.1:2430452-2450331 GCF_001625305.1 Branchiostoma belcheri | reverse complement strand
TATATATATATATATATATATATATATATATAGTCACGTTTTCATTCCAAGATGGCCGTCGCGTGATATAGCGCTATTAGTTGAACTAAACTATTAATGGTTACCAACCATGTCGTACATGTTTTTTTCCAAATAATCTTTATTGTAATTTCAAAGAATAAAGACAAAGGACATGTTCACATACAAGAAAATAAATACCCAGAGACATTTGCAAACAATACATCAGTCTAACAATTTACCATATAGTGTACCCTATTTCAACATATGTTTATCCATTTTCCCACAGTTTTGTGCTATCACATATTCTAGTCTATGATAGTATTTAACATAACATGTAAAGCCCTTAATCGTGACCAACTTAAACTGTCTGTTTTTATATATATAGAGCTTTAATATCAATAACAATATATTAAGGACAATAGGATGATTAACTGATATGCCTAATATGATAATTCTGGGTGTGAGCTTAATTTCTGAATCAACATGTTGTTTTATCCAAAACTCCACATCCCCCAGAAACCCCACAAGAGAGGTACAATGGCAAAAAATATGTAAAGGTGTCTCCTCTTCCAAATTACAATAAGAACATAATGAGTCCTCTGATAAGTTCCATCTATATAACTTATTTTTGAGAGCAAGAAAGTTATGTAACAATTTATACTGAAATACTCTTATATAAGAATCAATAGTTGTTTTATAAATTAAACTGTAGTACAAATCCCATTGTATTTGTATGTTAAAAAGATCTATCCAATATTCCTGGGCTTAACAATGGAAATCAACAAAGTTCCTTGCTACCAAATGAAATCTATATAATTCCTCATTGATCTTCGCACCTTTTAACCACTTTGAATATCTTATACCAGCAATAAGAACAGTTACACAATGTTGATTACCATAAATCATCTGTTTCCATTCCTGAGGAATACTTGATAACAACTGTAAATACATAAGCTCATTACAGAATCTTCCATATTTCTCAGTAAAAGCTGTATATGATAAAAAATATCCATCCATGTCCAATAAGTCATTAATAAAGAGTATTTTCCTTTGGCTGAAGGTCTTCCAAAAAAAGGGTAAACCATTAATAAGTATATTTGAATTAAACCACAGCAATTGTCTCAGTACATCACATCTGTTATCAGGAGGCTTGTGCTGAGCCTTCAGCCAAGCCAACATTACCTCTTCAAAAAAAGTACTCAGAAAAGCATGTCTAGGGATAACATTATGAAAATGAGCTTCAGTAAGTTGGATGAATGGGAAAATACTATAGCTAAAGAGTAAGTTATAATTCAACAACTCTCTACAGAACCACTTGTCGTTTAAATATAATCTAGGTATCCATGCTGCCTTAAGCGATAAATCAAAAGCTTCTAAATTAATAAGTTTAAGTCCACCATATTCATACAAGTTATACACAATTTTCCTTTTCACCCATTCTGGACCACCTGACCAGAGAAATCTAAAGACTTTTTTTCATACATTTGGAAAAAAACCTTGTCAGGGGATGGCAGCGACATGAAAAGGTATGTAAATTGGGAAACAATCAAAGTATTTATCAATGTTACTTTTCCCAACAAAGTTAGAGTCTTTCCTTTCCAGGGTTGCAATATCTTATCTACTTTCTGTAACTTTCTATTATAATTATCTTCCATTAGTGTTTTCATATATTTGGGAATATGTATTCCCAATAGATCAACAGATCCATCTGACCATTTGACAGGAAAAGTACAAGGTAATTGAAAATCCGTATCTTTTAGTGGCCCCAATCTTAGAATTATGCATTTGTCAAAAATTTGGAATCAAACCAGAAATTGTGGAAAAGTTTTTTAAATCAATACACAAAGCCTCCAAAGTACTTTGAGAAGGCCTAAGAGTACAATTTGTATCGTCGGCTAAATTGCGATAATTTGCTTTTTACGCCTCTACACTCTAGACCTTCAATACTGACATTTGCCCTGATTCTAATTGACAACAGTTCTACTGCTAAAATGAACAAATAAGGTGACAAAGGACAACCCTGTCTTAACCCCCTGTAAAGCCTAAATGGTTCAAGACAAAAAACCTAAATTACTAATTCTGCTAGTTATATTGGTATTCATAATGGAAATCCAACGCACTAAGGATTCGCCAAAGCCAAAAATATTCAATACCTCTATCACAAACTCAATTCTAATTTTATCGAACGCCTTTTCAAAATCAGTAATAAATATTAGACCTTCAATATTTTCTTTTTCTACAATATTCAATGATTTCTAAAACTTTCCTTATATTGTCACTAATAGATCTCCCAGACAAAAAACCAGTCTGGTCCATATGTATAAGCTTGTGTATTATTTTTTTCATCCTTAGTGCGATGCATTTTGACAAAATTCTTGTATCACATGGTAATAAGGTCAGTGGTCGCCAATTACTTAAAAATACTGGATTTTTGTCTTTTCCAGATGAGTCTTGTTTCGAAAGTAATGAAATTACACCCTCCTTTTGTGTATCTGAAAGTTGTCCTAAGTCATACACAGTATTATAACAATCCAACATAGGCTGTTTCAATAAATTAAAAAATTCCTTGTAAACTTCAATCGTAATCCCATCAGCACCTGGGGATTTACCATACTTAAATGTTGAAATTGCTTCCCAAAGTTCTCTACCATTAACTAGCCCTTCACATACTTCAGACTGTTGTTTTGTTAAAGTAGGGATATTCCCTTCTACAAAAAAATCCTTATAAGCTAGCTCTTCTTTTATAGGTTTTAAGACTTCTTCAAAGGAATACATGGAAGAATAAAATTTCACCTCTTCACATAAAATGTCAGAAGGATCCAATATATCTTTTCCATCCTGCAGAACAATCTTAGAAACATTTTTTTTAGTTTTGTTTCGATTTAGCAGGTTAAAGAAATGTTTAGTCGGTTTTTCACCTAACTGCATCCATTTAGCACGAGAGTGCAACATATTTTTTTGTCTTTTTTCCTCGTAAACAGTTTCAAGTTCCATCTCTTTTTGTTTTAATTCTTCTAACATATAGAGGGGAGGAGAACTCAAACTATCAATTTTGATTTGCAAGTTACATAATTCACCCTGTAATCTCCTTTCCTTCTTTGACCATTGTTTTCTTCTGATGGATGCATATTTATGAGTGACCCCGAAGCACATTAATGAGTCCCATATAATTCTGGGTTCTGCTGATCCTTTGTTGAAAAGAAAAAACTCTTCAATACATTTTCTTGTATCCTTAAGGATAAGTATTATCCTTCAATAAACTTGAATCAAATTTCCAGTATCCAGGTCCATATTGTAAAACTCCAGGTAGAATTGTTAAGGATATTAATCTATGATCTGATTTGAAAGTTTCTTCTATGTCAGTTTTTGTGACTTTTGAAAACAACGCAAAAGAAATTAGAAAATAGTCCAGGCGACTAGCCTGTTCTTGTCTCCTCCATGTATATCTAATGGTATCATGGTTATTTACACGCCATACATCAACTAAATCAAAGGTGGCAGACAATTCACAGATTGCTTGTAAAGCACGAGGGTAATTGTTTAATACATGCTGTCCTGATCTATCTTTTTTAACATCCAGCACCGTATTAAAATCACCAGTAAGCATAACATTTTCGTTACACTCTTGCATTTCTGTAATGTTACTTTGTATTTCTTCAAAGAAACCTTCATCATCTTCATTTGGTGCATAAATGTTAACTAAACAACAACGAAAGCTATCACAATTCAAATCCATTAGAATATATCTGCCACCTTCATCTTTTCTAATATCATTTATCTGATATGACAAATTACTTTTAAACATAATAAGCACACCACAGCTATTTCTTTTGCCGTGGCAAAATACAATCTGACTACCCCACTCTGTCGACCATTGTTTTTCATCATCAATTATTGAGTGGGTTTCTTGTAAGCAAATAATTGAGTGTGGTTTGTCTTTCAAAAAAGTGAAAATATCTCTTCTTTTTGAGTTACTTGCCAAACCTCTACAATTGAAGCTGGCAAAAGAAAATCCTTTTCTGTTCACCATATTACCATATCAAACCAAGTGCAATGCATTTAAATATCCCATGCATATGCAAACCACCAGACATATTTGTTAAGTTACAAGAACAGCTGCGCATCCAAAATACCTTATACATATGCAAATCATCAGACATATTTGTAGGTTTGCAAAAAATAATCAGAACAGCAGAAATAAACAAAGGACGTTCCACACATAAGAAAACAAAAAGATAACTTGACGAAGCTTCACGGTCATTCATGTGTCGCCAAAACAAAGTTTCGCAGCGAGCCCCGTACATATTACTCAATATCATAGAGCCATAACAAATTCGTATTGTGACATATATCATCTTAGTAAAACACACATATCATAATAAGTCTCTAGTCAAAGTTTAAAGCTTGACCCCGTCCATCACGCCAGCGACCATTGTAGAATCTGTACCTTACTCCTTTCTCGTGGGCCTGAGAAACCTTCTCTCTCCACCTCCGTTTTTCATTCAAGTCTGTCACTGTAAGGTCGTCCGTGAAGTAGAAAGGCTCATCTTGTAGCTTTGTACGCGCGAGTTTCATAATGTTCACTTTATCCCGGTAGCTACACAACTTGAATAAGTTGAAAAGAATGTGCTGGCGTGTTCCGTCGCCATCTTTCTTTTTCGGGCCATCGGGGTGTGCACGTTCGATCTTGACATTTTCAAGGCCGAATTTTTCCTTCAAAATGTTCTCCACTGTAGAGAAACAGTTCTCTCCTTTGGAAACTGTCCGACCAATGACCCGAATGTTGTTGTACATGTTAGGTAACTGGGCGACAGATCAAATCTTGTCTATCTATGATTAGCTTTGAGTGAGCGTGCAGCTAATTAAGACCAAAGTAATATCTTAACGAAGAAAGCCGTCTGCCAAAAGACTAATTTTTTTGCACAACAGCAATGTGGTACAGATATTAACAAACTATTGTTACCTTGGTGTTGTTGTTAATCCATCCGTCGAGTTCAAGGCAAACAACAAACACTTGTACAACAAAGGTCAGAAAGCACTGTTTGGAGTCAGTCAAACAAAGCCAACGTGACAAACTTTTGATAAGATATTAAAAAATCTATATTTTCTAGGGCATAAATAGGGAAAGTTTAAAAAAAATGGCTCTCTAAAAAAAATGGCTCTATGATTACCGGTCACGGGTAATTGTATGTTGTTCGACCGGTCCCTTATTGACCTTTCGACGTCACAAAGAGCAGGGTTTTGCTAGACGCTGATTGGTTGGGTGATTAGGGATATCCTTGTGCTGTCAAGTGCTGTCATGATCTGCTCTCTTAACAGGGCACGAACGTGCACAGAATCGCGTTTGTCTAATGAGGTCCGGACTGCTTGTGGGTAGTTCACGCCCAGACGACGGTTCAATAGTCGTACGAATGTTTATCATCAAGATGTTGCCGGCGACGGTATTTTACCACCGTCTAAAGACGATCAAAATAGTCGCACGACGGTAATCCTCGAATCGTCGTCACTACCACCTCGGACCCTATCGTGCGATCCTTCAGCGGGGGGTCCGAGGAGGATTTTCCACCGTCTAAAGTGAACCGTCGCCGGCGAAGGAAGTGGGGGGGGGGGGTCATTGGCCTTATGCAAATCAAGCGTTATTTCCTGTCCAAGAACATCGCCTGTATCATTAAATGTCGTCAAACCAAAGACTTTATATCGTCATACGTGTCTAGTACAACCCCCTGCCACCAATCGCTACTTCTCCGGTACTAGACGAACCGATCCGCCCAATATAGCCAGGCCGACGGACGGCAGCACCGAACGCCGGGTTCTATTGCCCCGCTCGGTACATGTGGCTCATACCCCTTCTTTGTTGGGCACAAACTCGGCGTCTTATCCGAGTCCGCAGGACAACGAGTTACAAGCAGAACAAGAGTTCCGAGATCTCATATCTCCATGAAATATGGGCTTGATATGTAAATGTAAATTTCTTCTTTAATTATGCAAATGACCTCTTCATTAACATGATATATGCATCGTGATGTATGTTAACTTTTGATTAACTTACAGATGTCCCAAGTATGACATTCCCATCATTCACCATTAAGAAATCATAGAATTTTCACATTTATTATGCAAATTAGGTAATCATTTGCATAATCGGTATCTGTTGATGTTCCACCTGCCATAGGTTACATACATGTACATGACATGTATGAAAGTAGTATAATGTAAAACACTTTAATTATAGACTTTCCTCATTAATTATGCAATTTAAGTCCTCATTTGCATAATTTGCATTTGATTATGTAAATCTCTCTCAGCTACCTACACACCAAAAATTATGAAAATATGTTGTTCCTATCTGGACTTATTGGCTTTTAAACATTTCGCCAAAAAGTGCCCTGCAGTTCCAGAACAAGCTGCTAGGGGGACACTTATTCCTGACAGGAAAAGCTATCTGTCACCAAAACTTCAAGACCATTGCATGTTCAGGACAAAAGATACAAAAACCGGAAGTTCTGCTGCAGTACCAAGGTCATCCACCAGGAGGCCCATATTTGACCTTGACCTTTGTCTTCCTAAGACTTACCAACATACCAAATATCATCATAATCCATAAAGGCGTTATAAAGTTATGCTGACTACAAATGTGCGGAAACACAAACACACACACAGACAGACACACACACACTCAGGCAGACACACAGACAGACGCGCCAAAAACAATACCTCCATTTTTCATGGAGGTAACAACGGCTACTCACAATCCGGAGGTCCTGACCTCCTTCACGGAGTAACAACAAACACTTGTACAACAAGAATTCCGAGATCTCATACCTCCATGAAATTAGGGCTTGATATGTAAATGTAAATTTCCTCTTTAATTATGCAAATGACCTCCGCATTAACATGATATATGCATCGTGATGTATGTTAACTTTTGATTAACTTACAGATGTCCCAAGTATGACATTCTCATTATTCACCATTAAGAAATCATAGAATTTTTGCATAAATTATGAAAATTAGGTCATAATTTGCATAATTAGTATCTGTTGATGTTCTGCCTGCCATAGGTTACATACATTACTTGTATGAAAGTAGTATAATGTAAAACACTGTAATCATAGAATTTCCTCATTAATTATGCAAATAAAGTCCTCATTTGCATAATTTGCATTTAATCATGTACATCTTTCTCTCAGCTACCTACACACCAAAAATTATGAAATTATTTTGTTCCTATCTGAACTTATTGGCTTTTAAACATTTCGCCAGAAAGTGCCCTGCAGTTCCAGAACAAGCTGCTAGGGGGACCAAACTCACACCACTTACTGTATTCCTGACAGGAAAAGCTATCTGTCACCAAAACATCAAGACCATAGCATGTTCAGGACAAAAGATACAAAAACCGGAAGTTCTGCTGCAGTACCAAGGTCATCCACCAGGAGGTCCATATTTGACCATGACGTTTGCCTTCCTAAGACTTACCAACATACCAAATATCATCATAATCCATAAAGGCGTTATGAAATTATGCTGACCACAAAGTTGCGGAAACACACAGAGGCAGACACACAGACAGACATACATACATACAGACAGACACGCCAAAAACAATACCTCCATTTTTCATGGAGGTAACAAAGGTCTGAAAGCACTGTTTGGAGTCAGTCAAACAAAGCCAACGCGACAATATCTGTAAGAAACAAACTTTTCATAAGATATTAAAAAATCTATGTTTTCTAGGGCAGAAATAGGGAAAGTTTAAAAAAAATGTCTCTATGCCGCGCTGGTCACGGGTAATTGTATGTTGTTCGACCGGTCCCTTAATGGGTGTGTCATTAACAGCACGAACGTGCACAGACTCGCGTTTTTGTCTGAGGTCCGGACTGCTTGTGGGTAGGTCACGTCCAGACTTACCTCTGAGGGTAGAGCAAGTCAGTGACTGAGGACTCGAAACGTGAGTAACGTTTGTGCCTATATGACTGCATTTAGTAACGTAAACAAAATAAATCGTAGTTGCTGACATTTGCTGACAGAGTACTTCTTTCTATTTGGCAATGTTTCAAGCTAGTATACTAGTAGTTTCCGATTGCTCGGTAATATCGTAATATGTAACACAGATCTAAGGACGTAGGGGGTTATCATATCGCATACCATGTTGCAATATTGCTCAAAATATACCCACTTACATGTATATTTGCGTTACATGTCAGATATTTTGACATGCTTGTATCTATGTTCACTGAAGCGATACTGTCCTAAACAGGTTCGGCAAGGTTCCAGAGGCTTTATTAACAGCAAGCCTCCAAAACAGAACTAGTAGCGCTCGACTAAAAGCATGGTCCATATCCCTTTCCGATCATGTAAAACAAACCTTAACGTGAATTCTTTCCAACTAACATCCATATAGGAAGGTAGCCATCCGTATCCATACATATGGATCCAAATACTTAGCATTTCTAATTGTGACCAAGGGAATTCCGATTTCTGCCGTATTATAGCTTTATGGTGCCTATCGTTGTTGTCATTGGTCACAGAACACCGTTATCACATGACCATCCTTTACAAAAAGCTGCACATATGGTAGATACTATGTTGTGCAAGTGTCAAAATTGCCAACATTGTAATTTACAATCCTATCGCTAGTATACATCGGTCCGTTCCGCATCAGTTGTACTGAATACTACTACGTCACCCCACATACCAAAGGCGCCAGGCGATCTATATCTGTTGTTATGTGTTGCAGGTAGAACAGAAGATGGCGTTAAAGGCGACCAGACGAGTTTTGGCGGTCGTTGTTCTGATTATCTTGGTGCAGGAGACAAGTATGGACATTTTGTTCTAGCTCTGTTCAATAACGTAGAACGCGTCCTTGTCTTGTCTTTAAGTACGCGCTCACAGCTAATTCATGACTTAAGCATTTAGGCTGCGCTTAAATTTAGTTAAGAATCTGATCCAAAACCATAACATGAATTTTTATTTGTTTTGTTAGCTTGTCTGTTTGAGCCTTTATCTTTTTCAATATTTGTTTAAAAACTAATCACCATTTCTATTTATCTCGGAAAAGCGTAAAAAATGCCAGTCTACTAGTATATATACCTTATTGTGGAATTTATATAGACTATGATTTTAATTATACGTTGTGTCATTCTTACGCTTACGTCAACAATTTTCTTAATCTTCTTCAACGATCATTATTACGTCACAGCTACGTCTAAGGATGAGGTTGCCAACGAAACCAACGCTGAGAAAATAGACCGACTGCTTCGAGAGATAGAAGGTAAACTGACGTTATGGTACCGGATAACGACAAGGTGTTTTGTGACGTGCATAAGTCTTTAGTAGATTGGACAAGTGTTTATATCTTGAAGATTACTGATGTCGCATTAGCTAATCTCTTCAAACTCACAGTTTTGTTTAATGACTAATGTGACGACCATATATTATGCTTAGGTCACATTTGAAACGGCGCCCGTTCGGCATGCCCTCGGCGTATACGCCGGCCGGCGTCATGACGCCGAGCGTGCGCCGACTGTCAGGGTCACAATTAAATGTTCCTTTACGGCACCCTGTCGGGGCCTGGTTGTGCTCCGGCCGGCGTCTCTCATTAATATTCATAAACTTTTGCGGCCGGTTTCTGTCAGGGACCCGTCCGGTGCCCGGTCAGTCGCCCGTCTTGACCCGTGCGGCGTGTGGTAGGGTGCCGACCGGCTCTTACAGTTCGGCCGGGCAGCTGTCAGGTCCCTTTGAGCAGGTACATATATAAGCGCTGCACTGCCTGCTACCGTTCACTTCAAGTAAAGAGTACACGTCAAGTAAAGAGTACACTGAAGTTGGCGATGCAGCGTTCAGTGCAACCTGCAAACAACTTACAAGCCCGTCTGAGATTGAGATTGGTGACAACCTACATGTAGGTCTTCTGGCATTGGTAGCTGAAGAAGAGAGGCAGGCAGAACTGGCAGGCAAAAGTAACCGAGGGCCTACTTTCGAAAGTACTTCAACAGTGACGCAGGAAGTACTTCAGCAGGACGCAGGAAGTGTGCCGTGGCAGCTCCTTGCTATTGAGCAATAAAACCACTGAATATCGTTACTTCTGTTGAAATTTGGACTGAAAATAAATGCCAATAACTTCTGATTCCATTTTATTACGAAGGCATATGATGTAACAAGAGATAATGTCAGACACATTCTATTCCTGTTATGATCTGTTTTATGAAGTTGGCAAGAGAGCCGTGCCGGCTGTTTTTCCTTGCCCTTCGACATTCTGACACACAAATACAAGGTGTAACACACACAAGTACACGATGTAACACACACGTGGTGAACTGTGCGACGTAGTCTGAGGCAGGAGTTTATATATGCTCCCTATAACCCCCTTTTCCTGACCATCTGATGCACTGATCAGCACATGTGACGTCATAATCTTAGGCAGGTTCCTGTTCGGCCGCCCGACGGGTCCCGGGCAGTGAGGTTACGGCGTCGCTTCGGCGTATTTCGCCGAACGGGGCCCGAAGTGTTTTTAACTCTGAGTTAAAATCGATTCGGCGACCGCGCGGGGCCCAAAATAGGCCGGCAGCCGTCCCGTCCAGGTCCCGTTCGGTAGTGCCAAAAAAGACGCCGAACACGCGCCGAGTTGTGACCTAAGCATTACCTGGTGGAATTCATGTTACTTGTGTTTCACCCATTTCTACATATGCTTTTTAGGCGTCTTTCCTCGAAGTGTGTGGAAATATTCAATCAATACACGCACACTACGAATGAATGTAGCATAGTACAGAAGGATTAGATGTTGCTCATGAACAATGTTTGTGCTTAAATGTAGAATATGAAGAGTTTGGGGTTCAAGGAGAAAGTGCTCAGGACGCGCGAGGAAGGAGCGGAAGGGGCGGAAGGAAAAGTAAGTAGAATTTTTAACATGGACCACTAAGCAGTTACTACCCTTGCCGAAAAGTTATGTTTTGGGTAGCGTTTGTAACGGTGTAATGGTATTTGTGGATAAACACTAGCTGCCCAAAATGGTACAACAAGCTCTTTTCTACAGTTGTACCAGATGATTGAGATGTACATACATCTACAAAGACACAGGGACAGGTAATACTGTTGAATACAGGAAAAAAGACCTGTAGCTTGTGATTTGTCGCCTCAATTCTAAAGCACTGTATTCTAATCTCCAATCAAATCATAGAGGAGTGACCATTAGGCTAATTAATAGACATTCCTCTCGCCAATGGGTGCCTTACCACTGCATGATCTCCTTAGAGATTAATGTATTAAACATTGACGACGTAGAAACGAAGACACAACAAGGCAGTCTGGAGCGCCGCCAGCTGTCCTTCCCGGCACCCCCCACCACCAAGAACTTCGTCGAGCTGCCGGGGATGTCCGAAGATCTCCGAAGCTTCACCATCTGTCTGCACATGCGCACTGAGTCTGACGGTGGAAGCGCCCTTTTCACCTACTATGACAAGAACGGCGCCGAACAAATATCACTTTACAGCGATGAGAGAAGGACCAAGTACAAGGTGAGCAATGTACTGTATAGTAACTGATACGTTTGTGTGTGTCATTTTATTATACTACAGGTCCATGACCTACCCAGGCACAGAACATATTCCTGAAGCATCATTCCTTAATTATAATTAACATCCCTCTTCAACTTCTCATCTCATGATGTTCACAGACAAACAGATATACAGACCTGAATCTGACAACAAATGTTTCTTTGAAAAGAAAGCCCTTTTCTTTAACATTCCCTTGTCTCCACCGAAACGTTTTGTATGTAGAAATTGTACATTTCCATAAAGAAGGATTTCACATATAGATAATCTAAGCTTGACTTATTTCAGCTGAGAATCAATGCCAAGCACCACGGTCAAGAGAAGGTGGACCTGAAGAATCTAGACGGAAAGTGGCACGTCATTTGCGCGCTGTGGGAGGGGAAACACGGAAGCTACGAGATTTGGAGTGATGGGAAAATGAGGGTGTCTGGAGAAGGGCTGGACGAAGACTTCCAAATCAGCGGAGGCGGGACGTTCGTTCTCGGTCAGGGCGGAGACAAGAAGGGTAAATTTGACGATGACGCCGCCTTCAGCGGTGACATCAGTCACTTTAACGTGTGGGACGAGTGGCTGGAGAAGGCTGACCTTAAGAGCAGGGAGAAGTCATGCAAGCTGGAAGGGAACGTCATCAACTGGAACGCCGGGGACATCAAACTCACCGTGAACGGGAAGATTCTTATCGACAAGTTCACCTGTAGTGAGTAGTTGTTATTGTTATCATGTGCTGTGAAACGAATACGTGTTTTTGGCAGGAGAAATTATCACAAATACATGGCACCGCTTGGAAATTAGTTTTCTTGTATTCCATTGGCATTGCAGTGCGACATGTACGGCCGGCTGTGTCAATCGCCTTCTTTCTCCGCCTATTGTGAAATCAAGTCTCCACCAAACTCACAGTGGTCATTGTTCTGTTTGAAGAATGTCCAGCCATGCTAACCCGTGTGTGTGTGTGTGTGCATGTATGTGGGATGTTTGTTGTAGAGGTTGCGCTGTTCTTGTAGCTATTGACATCTATTTCAGAAAGTGGTTTGACAATTTTCTTTTAAAACTAAATTCAATTCTTTTTTCTTCTTCAGTGTGGAAGCGGGAGCTCCCAGGCGACGGTGAGATTTTTTCATTAATGTAGTTGATTTGAAATAGAATAGAAGATAATCAACTTCCATATGTTTGTGCATAACTAAAGCTGCTGACTAGAGGTCAAAGATCAACAGAAAAAGCGCGTCTTTCTGGATGTCCTCATGTGCAGGACATACTTTCGGTGTATTTCTAGATGTTGCAACAGGTCCACTCATTTTTATACACTCCATTAGCAAAAAGGCTTTCATATTCATTACTCCCCTCCAGGTGGAACATCCCTGTAGAGATTGTAAATCATGATTTATTTGTTTGTTGTAGAAATGGACCCGCTGACTGAACAGGCTGAGAAGGACAAGAAGAAATGAGCGGGACAGGAAAGGAACGGCGTTGAAGATCTATTCTAGTGATGAGCATAGACTTGGGTGGTATAAGCTGATAGCAAGAAAGCTACAATAGTAATTACAGTTAGCGTATATATTTGATACCACTAAATATCTATCCCTGTGGTTTTTAAGTACCATGAAATAGAATATTTCGTACTGCGTTGCCTAGTGTTATCAGGTTTACAGGTTTTAACAATTTAGATAAAGACTTTTTACATCATAGATTAATTAATATCATCATATATCCAGATTGCAATCAACCGGACAAATTACAAGAGCGCGCTTCTGTTACTAATGCATGTATGTATGGCCGGGTATACCAGCCAGTATTTCCTAGCCGGTTTAGTAATGGACATTCGATGGGGGGGCCGGGAGGGGATGTTTTGAAAATGATTTGTAATGACATAATTCGATGACAAGAAAATACCTACGATAAGCTGATATTATAGTTCTTATGTCACCATATAAATCCGTCAAATGACATTAACCATTACATTTAAGACTATTGAATGTTAGCTTTTCGGTGAATTAGGAAAATACTATGTGGTGATAGAATAAGAACTGCTGGCCTGCTCGAATTGATAGCATCAAAATGCGGTACTGTTAGAATTTATTGGACGCGACTGAACATATTTTGTTGTTGATCACCAAATGTAATGGCATATGTTTGTAACAGATCTAGAAGACGAAAACATAGGTTTGCTCGTTTCATGGTCCGTGCAGCTGCAAGACATGAATAAAGGCTTTTCAACAAAGTTTCTTATGTACATAACCTTATCTTTTCTCTACGTCTGGGTGTAAGTGGGTATATAAAAGCAAAGTGTCGTTCCCAAGAAAATAACGTTTACACGAATATCTAATAGATCGTACTGTAGAAGACAAGGTGCTTTGTATTACATTAGGGTAGGCTGGACCGTTACAGTACGTGCTCACATGCAGTTCGATCTTAAAAACTCAAATGAGAGCCTTTAATGGAAAGTCTCCTTCCAATATGACGTCACACAGAAGGCAGACTAGTGCACTATTCCTTTTCCGCTGAGGTGTCGACTTTAAAACATCCAAAAAAGTTCGCATTGGGGGCTCAAAGTAAATCATGGATACAGACGTGTTCCCTCGACTATTGATTTCAAAAACAGGCAAGGTCGTTCAACAAGATAGATCTGATAGAACGTCCTTGAAACAAGCGACCTTCTGGTGATCAACAAGTTCGACCGAAGCTCGTCGACTGTGTAGCGACTATACTAAGACCTGTACGATGTACGAGTAACGTGACCTATGGTTAGAGTTCACGTGTTACCTGTCAACAAGACAAATGTCGTCCTACCGGAACTGCAACTGCGCGTCGCGTTTGCGCAGACACGGAAGTAAGGGAACGTTAAGGGAGCTGGAGAACTAGTGATCAGTTGTGAATCATGGCCCGTTTGGAGGTGACCACAGCTCTCCTGGCCTGTCTGGTCTTTACACAGGTCACTCTGATAAGGACAGAACGCTTGGGCCTAGGCCTGAACAATTTGGGCGCGCTAAACTCTGTGGAAGCGAGAATGATCAACACTATCCCTACCCATGCATTTCCGTCTTTTGTGGGGTCTTCGAGGAAAATCAGCGTCATCTACTTCTACAAGAGAGGTATGTAATCAGGTCTTATTATGGCGATCTGGATATCTTCATTTACTGTCCTGTAAGGTGATAGGTTGGTGTTTGCAAAATTAAGTATCAAACAATTTATCCCATCCTAACATTTCATTTGCAACTAGCTAAGTATAATCCGTGACATGATGTTTGAACATTGCAGGTGCCTAGTCACGCACTTACAATGTAGAACTTTAACTTTTTGTTTCAGAAGAACTGCATGCCTTTTATATAGTTGAAGAACTTAACTAATAACTGTAATTAACTAATGACTACCATGAACACTAACTACAACAGGCCACGTCGACATTGTTTGTCCCGGATCTTCTTCTCACTAATGAATAATAAATAATAAATAGTAGATTTAAACAAAAGCTCTGAAATAGCTATCGCTATTTTGATAATTTGCATAGTTAAACGTGCCCAGTTTTCCACACGCACTTATAATCAACACCTCTCATAGTCAAGTGACATAGAGTTACTGTAGTGTTTTCTATACTGAAGTTACTGTAGTGTTTTCTATGGTGAAGTTAAGTGTAGTGTTTTCTATAGTGGTTTCTGTCACTGGATCAAAACAACACTGTTTGTTTCTTCCTGGTACGGAAGTATTGTTTTGGGTTACAGAGCTGTGGGGTTTTGTGTCTATTTGGTCGGAAACTGTAGGTTGACAGCACGTGGGTGGGGAACATTGACAGGCAGAAGGACAGGAGGCCAAAGGACAGACACAGGAAATGGAGTGGGCTTGAAGGTCACGAAAAGCCAAAATACTTCTCAGGAGTCTAAAATGTCCGATTCGTCGTTTTCTACTATTCTTACTCATTTCCCGGGGAGTTTGGACACTCTTCATAACTTACAACAACGTTACAGCGTACTGATGGATATCTGGAGGATATGGTCCATATGTAGTTGTATTTCAGGCTGATCATGAATGAATTTGTGTTTCTGCCAAGGGATTAGGTGTAACACATTTTCTTCCAGGCGTGCGCCATCTTGGGACCGCCCTTAGACATTTTGACGAGGCCAAAAGGGAAAAGAAGTTAAAGAAGACCGCTCAGTTTGCAAAGGTGAGGTTCTGTCTGTGACGCCAATACCGCTACTAGGCGCTATATATATAGCTGAATCATGGACGCCTTTCCGTTCAATAGAGACCGATAACAACCTTTGAACATGTTATTTATAGTATGCAAAAATGACCCTAATTCTTTTTAGAAGGTTGGCGGGCACTGTTACTTTGAAATGTTATGTAATATTTTTTAAATATCATTTATATCATGCGACCTTATGTTTATCTTTTAACTTTCATTTTGCCATACTGCAACGAACGTTAGATGGTTTATGCATGTGTGTGATTGTTTCACCGTGAATTGTTGATAGTAATAATGACGATTTGTACCTTCAGGTGAATTGTACCAAAGATCCTGCTATTCCTCACTGTAGCGTCGAGAAGTCGCATCACTTTGTTTACATTGTCAGGTAGGGGAACATGTTACCTTTTCTCACCGTAGGTATGTACCGCCAGTTGTTAAGGTTTCTTGCAGTGCACTGAAAATTGCAATATCTGGATTGCATATGCCCTGATATGCCCAAAGAACCAATATTTGGTTAGACCTTAGAACCAGTAATTTATACGATAATATATTAAACTCAAAATGTTGATTTTTTGCCATCTACCTGAAAGTTTTGTATCCACTTTTTTGTGAAGGTATAGTTTTATGACCTTACGAAACTTTTTACTAACATTGCTTACACAGGGGAGTGAAATACAAATTACGTACATGCCAAACATGTGTGATAATCCGTTTTGTTTTGTGTCCAGCCAAGGTTTGGTGAAGGATGCGGTACCGATCAGGGAGATCACCGAAGCAGACGTCATAATTTACAGGATTTTTCAGTACGTTATAACGATAAAAGATCTAAGACGTCAAAAAATGATTAAACGTTAACATTTCTACTATACTATAATACATGTATATATTGACTTCATGTAGAATAACAGACCTGTGCAAAAGCTCTAAATAAAGGCTTGAAACGTTCGTCACCCATGCAAGCCATTTCGTCGTCGTAAACGCACAATTTTAAAATTTTTCCTTGTATTTTTTCGCTAACAAAACCTTCCAGCGTGCCGCTCGAAAACGACTAATATTTTCGTTGTAGTCTTTTGTACTTCCATTTTGTGTTTCATATTTCGATTAAGATTTTACACTAGTAAATTTGCATATACATGTTATTGATATTTATAATACAGTAGTAAATCCGGCATAATTTGTTGTGACATATACACACTTATAGGACACACACACACACGTAATACTGCATCTTGTCATCATTTTAGGATTCTATTGGACAAATCTTTGAAGAAGATCAAGACGGCGAAAAAGCTTGTAGCCCTACAGAAGAGCGTTACTGGACACCAGGACATCATTGTCAGCTACCAGATGGAGGGGAAGCCATTCGGTATAAACTAACAAAAACATTACCAAACCATGCTTTAATGTTGACCTATTGTTATTTCCTGTATTCGACAGAATGTTTGGTTTCAATCCTGTGATGTAATATCTTAAACTGAGACTATCATCAAATATGGGAAGAAAGAAAGGTATTCCAAGGTATTCTGTCATCGTGTCGTTTGGTCATGATCCGCATGGTGGCGTTGTATCCATGTGTAAATAGTACGAAAATGTTAGGAACAGCCATTGAGAGAAACTTAATTTAATTTAGAGAAGTTAGTCCAGGTCACAATACACCTAACACAACAGTAACTGCCATCAAAGCAAAGAAAATAGTTTAAATTTTCCGTTTTGTTTTGACATTCTGAATTGTATAAATTTTTTTGAAATTCCCTTAGTTTGTTCCAGAATCCTTCATCAAAAAATATTCCTTAAAACAAGTTAGACATATCTACAAACTTGAAAATGTTTACCATAAAAAAAATCAATATATAATTATTTGAAGGCCATCTATGACGTTTGATGCCAAGTCAAGAAACCCAATGTAAAATTCATGACAAATTGATGACGAACAGTTTACGATTTACATTCTTTTCAGAGCGCAGATTGTTTCTGGAATTTGCCATGGATCATCAAAAACAATTCATGTTCGTCGTGACAACGAAAGAAAAACTCCCCCGTATTCTTAGGTAGGGTCTATGTCTCTATATACTCGGATTTTCTGCTTAGGCCACACCAAGTAAATTTTATGGATGACGTCCTTTGGAGACCCTAAATCTAATGCGAGAGGGCGAAAAAAAACAAGAAGGGCCCTAAAAACAAGATGCCTAGATTAGAAATATACGACAGATGTTAGGACACAAATTGAATAAGATGACACAGCGTAACAAGCAAGAAGTCTTTTATTCATCATCAAAACAGCAATAAATCATGTGGAATAGCAGTTGTCGTCCTGTCCTGTTTTCGCGTTCCGGGTTTCACATCAATCTGACGATTTGTGGCACTGTCGTGACTCTTTGGTCATAGTAGTTCATAGAAGCGGAATTTCTTGGGTTTTTTTTCTAGGAACAGGCCAACATCAATTCGCGCGCGGACGTCATCCATAAAATTTACTTGGTGTGGCCTTATCCTAGATTAAAGAATTTTAGTATTATTTGCCATTTTTTCTGATCGGACACGTGTATATTTAATAACCCAGTTTATCATTGTGTAAATGTCTTGAAGAATAGTTTTAAGCGCACACGAATGATGTTTCCATTGTTACTGTGACATGTCCATTGCCTGTTGTCTTTAAGCGGTGGCAAACTTCCGAGCATACCGACAACCTGGTATCTACACTGCGCGGAGGAAAAAGAAGGCAGCGAAACGTGTCGGAGTACAGCCTATCGCGGTCTCCTGCGGTCAGATGGCCTCCTAAACTTTATACAGGCAGTCAAACTCCCTAACGTGGTACGTGTCTTTACTAGATAGATTAGATGTTCTTCTTTTTTTTTTTTAATTTTTATTGGTATTTCCAAATACAAAAACATGTACAGACAAGACATGAACAAAGCAAAAAGTAATAACGTAATGGTAACAGAGAAATAATCCACGGATCCAAAAATACAATCGAGATAAAACTTGAAATAATAGCAACCAAAGTCAATAATATATATATATATGTAAATCAACTAATTAAGCAACAACAGGAGAGACAATAGGAAGAAGTAAATAATGGCAACAAAACTCTATAATTGGAACGTAAATAACGTAGATGTTCTTCTTTGGTACCAGACTTTTAGGGCACGGTCACATTTCCAAGCTGGGGCCCGGCCGGGTTGTTTGCGTGAACGAAACATAAACAATTATATATAAATAGTGCTCATGGTTAATTTTCTTTTTGTGTGTGTGTGTTTTGCTGTCTTATAGCATGATTTTCGTTTCATGATCATACGACTGCCCCGCCAGGCCCCAGGTTGGAAAATGTGACCGCGCCTTCACCCGAATATGAATCATCTGAAATGTTTGTCATCACATAGTGAGATTGTATTTTATCTAAATGAAGTTTACTTCTCGTTTTTGCCCAGATGACATTTTCGGACCAAGACCTGACAACTTGCAGGACCCTGGGTCTACATGTTATTTACGTCTTCACCAACACGGAAATGACGTCTGAAGCCACGGAAGTGGCTACACGTTTAGGACAGGCTTTCCGGGGTGCTGCCGGCATCATGGTCACAAACCTGTCAGTATTTCATTTCAATTTCCTTTAACTTTTCCAATGATATAGAACATCGCGTGACAAAATAGCCAAACACATTCTTACATTAAAGAAACACATGTTGGTGACACATTGCGACGATAGAGAAACACAGTGACTTATAAAACATGTATTTACGGTGCTTTTGTTGTTAGGGGACTACTCTCGATATCTCTTTTGCTTTACTAGTGGTTCAGAACACCCGCACCAACTGTTCCTATTCACACCTTTACTGGCACTGTACGTATGATATTATTGTTGATTCCTTCCCCCTCCCTTTCTTTCTCCCTTCCTTCCTTTCTCCTCTCTTTCATTCTTTCCTTCTCTCCGTTACTTTGTCTCTAACATTCTCTTTCTGTCTGCAAGTGTCAATCCTTATCAACGTTAATTTATCACCCTAAGGTAATAATTGGCATAAAGAATATCGCGCCATGCTATAGGTGTTACTTGCTGCCGTATGTGGTTGTCTGCGTACGCAGTTCAAACCTGTTAGTTAGCATGTTTAGTGATAGCTGTTTCATACTTCAGTGACAGGATCTCGAAGTCGAGATTACA
>NW_017803602.1:2392261-2430432 GCF_001625305.1 Branchiostoma belcheri | reverse complement strand
TGTAGGCTATACTGTGGACTTCAAGGCACAGGTCTGATATCGTTCTGTAGTTGAGACCCCTAGTGTTGTACAGGATAGCGTTTGTAGCACTTCGTTGCATTTTCAGCCAAGTTTTGATCGCCTTTGTGCGGATAGCATCAAGTTTTTGTAACTGTGTGTCTGTCAGATCACGCACCATCAGCATGTACCTCCAAGATAGGATTCTTTTCTTATTGCTGATTTGTTTAATATGTTTTCAATAGTTGTTTCCATTGTTTTCACCGAAATTTCATAAGTCCCATTAGTTTTGCACGAGAATGTTATGTAGCCTCCCAGGAATTTCTCCGGTGCGTCTTTAGTTGTTTTAACAGGGTCTCCCGCGATCGTGAAGCTAATGCTAGTTTTGTTCAGATATCGTTCTAGATAGAGTGCAACTTTTGTTGATTTGCAATAAAGCAATGTTTGTCGTTACTCTGTCATGTATGGTTTTTTTTTGTTTTTTTCTTGTACTTGTAGTGCCATGACCCATTGGGGGCAAAAAGCAAATTAAAGATCAAGTGATGGCCACACAACATGTGGGACAAATGTATCTTTTTCTTGTTGGAAGCCAATTCTGTCCAGAAAATGTTTTCTAGAGGTATACATCACAGTCTAATTGAATAGAAAACGCACTCAACTTGTACTAATGTACATGTACTCTATTTCTTGAGATTACGTGAACCACATGTATCCTTTCATAGTGGGTCGAGCCGCAAAATAATGTCGATCTGAAGAGTGCCACCATAACGCGCGACACAGTGTATCCCTCAACCTGTAACGCCAACCATCGAATTGACTTGTTTTGGTTTATTTACAGAGGTCTTATAAAAAAACAATTTCGACGCCAACCAACGAATTAACTTGTTTGGTCACAGAGCTCTTTGTGACAACTATCGGAAGGCTATGCTAGCAGCTCCGCGGTTGGAGCCCAGTAGACTATAGATCCATTGGGAAAATTGATGACAAATAAAACATTGAATTTACTTGATGTACACAGGTCTAACAAAAAAAAACAATGTGATGCGAACCAACGAATTGACTAGTTTTGTTGCAGACCTCTGTATATCACAGAGGGCTGTGCTAGCATCTCCATGTAGTAGCTATGCAGAGCTCAATGTAGTTATTGAGTTTGTGACGCGAACCAACGAATTGATTTGTTTGTGCCAGGAGCTCCCTCCACAGAGGTCTCAAATACTAATTATTCTGACGCCTACCTCGGAATTGACTTGTTATGTACGCAGACGCTGCTCGCGTGTGGCGGAAAGCTGTGTGTGTGGTCAAATATGAATAAACGACACTTTATTTTTGTACGGAGGCTTACGTGTCTCTTGTTTTTGAGCACCAGTGATCTTTTTTTTCCTTCAAAACAACCCAAGTCAAAAACGACAATATCCTCAGAAGGGTTTGACCGTAAACTAGGACTGAAAAAAAGAAGAACCTCCTTGGTGGAACAAAATGTATATAGACTTGTAAAAATGCATCCAACTCAAATTATGATATGCTACCAATAAAAAACATGGAAAACAAAAAGATGAAGAAACATTGTGACGCCAACCAACGAAATGACTTGTTTTGAGCGCAAGGAGGTGAAAGCAAAACTGAACTGTGACGCCAACCAAGAATTGACTTGTTAGGGCGCAGAGCTCTCCGTGTTGTCGTGCGCAGAGTTGCGTGACGAAGTCTTTATTTGTGACACAGTACTGGCTGTATATCGCCTACTACTCACATTGAATTGACTTGATATCTACAGAGCTCTATAGAAAACTGAACCCGTGACGCCAACCAAAGAATTGACTTGTTAGGGCGCAGAGCTCTCCGTGTTGTCGGAGTTGTGTTGTCGTGCGCAGAGTTGCGTGACGAAGTCTTTATTTGTGACACAATACTGGCTGTATCGCCTGCTACTCACATTGAATTAACTTGATATCTCCAGAGCTCTATACAAAACTGAACCGTGACACCAACCAACGAATTGACTTGTTAGAGCACAGAGCTCTCCGTGTTGTCGTGCGCAGAGTTGCGTGAAGAAGTCTTTATTTGTGACACAGTACTGGCTGTATCGCCTACTACTCACATTGAATTAACTTGATATCTACAGAGCTCTATAGAAAACTGAACCCGTGACGCCACCCAACGAATTGGCTTGTTTTGGCGCAGAGCTCTGCGGGGGTATCGCGGAGGGCTGCACGAGCAACCTCCATGGAGGAGCTCTGCAGAGCTGAGGGCTGAACGAGCAACCTCCATGGAGGAGCTCTGCAGAGCTCCTCCATGGAGGTTGCTCGTGCAGCCCCTATTGACCCCCAGTTGTTTAAGGTTTCTTGTGGTGCACTGAAAATTGCAATATCTGGATTGCATATGCCCTGATATGCCCAAAGAACCAATATTTGGTTCATATGAGACCTTAGAACCAGTAATTTATACGATAATATGTTAAACTCAAAATGTTGATTTTTTGCCATCTACCTGAAAGTTTTGTATCCACTTTTTTGTGTAGGTATAGTTTTATGACCTTACGAAAGTTTTTGTTCTGTTGCTCTACTTTTTACTAACATTGCTAGCACACAGGGGAGTGAAATACAAATTACGTACATGCCAAACTTGTGTGATAATTCGTTTTGTTTTGTGTCCAGTCAAGGTTTGGTGAAGGATGCGGTACCGATCAGGGAGATCACCGAAGCAGACGTTATAATTTACAGGATTTTTCAGTACGTTATAACGATAAAAGATCTAAGACGTCAAAAAATGATTAAACGTTAACTTAACATTTCTACTATACTATAATACATGTATATATTGACTTCTTGTTGTAGAATAACAGACCTGTGCAAAAGCTCTGAACAAAGGCCTACAATGAAAACGTTCGTCACCCATGCAAGCCATTTCGTCGTCGTAAACGCACAATTTTAAAAATTTTCCTTGTATTTCTTTCGCTAACAAAACCTTCCAGCGTGCCGCTCAGCGTACATTTTCCTCTGCACAGGCGAGGAATTGGTTTAGGAAAACGACTAATATTTTCGTTGTAGCCTTTTGTACTGCCATTTTTAGTTTCATATTTCGATTAAGATTTTACACCAGTAAATTTGCATATACATGTTATTGATATTTATAATACAGTAGTAAATCCGGCATAATTTGTTGTGACATATACACACTTATAGGACACACACACACACGTAATACTGCATCTTGTCATCATTTTAGGATTCTATTGGACAAATCTTTGAAGAAGATCAAGACGGCGAAAAAGCTTGTAGCCCTACAGAAGAGCGTTACTGGACACCAGGACATCATTGTCAGCTATCAGATGGAGGGGAAGCCATTCGGTATCTACAATAAAACTAACAAAAACATTACCAAACCATGCTTTAATGTTGACCTATTGTTATTTTCTGTATTCGACAGAATGTTTGGTTGCAATCCTGTTATTTAATATCTTAAACCGAGAAATATGGGAGGAAAGAAAGGTATTCCAAGGTATTCTGTCATCGCGTCGTTTGGCCATGATCCGCATGGTGGCGTTGTATCCATGTGTAAATAGTACGAAAATGTTAGGAACAGCCATTGTGAGAAACTTATTTTAATTCAATTTAGAGAAGTCAGTCCAGGTCAATAACACAACAGTAACTGCCATCAAAGCAAAGAAAATAGTTTCAATTTTCCGTTTTGTTTTGACATTCTGAATTGTATAAATCCTTAATCCAAAAATGTTCCTTAAAACAAGTTAGACATATCTACATACTTGAAAATGTTTACCACAAAGCATCAATATTTAATTATTTGAAGGCCATCTATGACGTTTGATGCTAAGTCAAGAAACCCAATGTAAAATTCATGACAAATTGATGACGAACAGTTTACGATTTACATTCTTTTCAGAGCGCAGATTGTTTCTGGAATTTGCCATGGATCATCAGAAACAATTCATGTTCGTCGTGACAACGAAAGAAAAAATCCCACGAATTCTTAGGTATGGTCTATGTCTCTGATCATCTGTGTGAAACACACCTAAGGTTCTATATACTCGGCTTTTCTGCTTATCCTAGATTAAAGAATTTTAGTATTATTTGCCATTTTTTTCTGATCGGACACATGTATATTTAGTAACCCAGTTTATCATTGTGTAAATGTCTTGAAGAATAGTTTTAAGCGCACACGAATGATGTTTTCATTGTCACTGTGACATGTCCATTGCCTGTTGTCTTTAAGCGGTGGCAAACTTCCGAGCATACCGACAACCTGGTATCTACACTGCGTGGAGGAAAAAGAAGGCAGCGAAACGTGTCGGAGTACAGCCTATCGCGGTCTCCTGCGGTCAGATGGCCTCCTAAACTTTATACAGGCAGTCAAACTCCCTAACGTGGTACGTGTCTTTACTAGATAGATTAGATGTTCTTCTTTGGTACCAGACTTTTAGGGCACGGTCACATTTCCAAGCTGGGGCCCGACCGGGACGAAAAATAAACAATTTGTATTAAGAGTATACACAAATAGTGCTCATGGTTAATTTTCTTTTTGTGTGTGTGTGTTTTGCTGTCTTATAGCATGGTTTTCGTTTCATGATCATACGACTGCCCGGCCAGGCCCCAGGTTGGAAAATGTGACCGCGCCTTCACCCGAATATGAATCATCTGAAATGTTTGTCATCACATAGTGAGATTGTATTTTATCTAAATGAAGTTTACTTCTCGTTTTTGCCCAGATGACATTTTCGGACCAAGACCTGACAACTTGCAGGACCCTGGGTCTACATGTTATTTACGTCTTCACCAACACGGAAATGACGTCTGAAGCCACGGAAGTGGCTACACGTTTAGGACAGGCTTTCCGGGGTGCTGCCGGCATCATGGTCACAAACCTGTCAGTATTTCATTTCAATTTCCTTTAACTTTTCCAATGATATAGAACATCGCGTGACAAAATAGCCAAACATTCTTACATTAAAGAAACACATGTTGGTGACACATTGCGACGATAGAGAAACACAGTGACTTATAAAACATGTATTTAACGTGCTTTTGTTATTAGGGGACTACTCTCGATATCTCTTTTGCTTTACTAGTGGTTAAGAACACCCGCACCAACTCTCCCTATTCACACCTTTACTGGCACTGTACGTATGATATTATTGTTGATTCCTTCCCCCTCCCTTTCTTTCTCCCTTCCTTCCTTTCTCCTCTCTTTCATTCTTTCCTTCTCTCCGTTACTTTGTCTCTAACATTCTCTTTCTGTCTGCAAGTGTCAATCCTTATCAACGTTAATTTATCACCCTAAGGTAATAATTGGCATAATAGAATATCGCGCCATGCTATAGGTGTTACTTGCTGCCGTATGTGGTTGTCTGCGTACGCAGTTCAAACCTGTTAGTTAGCATGTTTAGTGATAGCTGTTTCATACTTCAGTGACAGGATCTCGAAGTCGAGATTACAAGCAGTCGGTGTGAACATGACGAGGGAAGTTGAGTTACCAGCAGTAGCCATCCAAGCAAATGGACATGTGCGTATATCCCTTCAATTTACAGTTGCCTTCACTTCATGCTGTCCATGTAAACGATATGGCCGGTAGCAATTCTATCAACAACGTTGTCAAAAACGTTTAACGTTTGTTTAACCGATTTCCATTTCCTCTGAGAATATATAAAGAACTGGTGGATGGATGATGTGCTCTGTATGTGTTCTGTATGTATGGGTTCTGATCTCTGTTTATGGTTGGTCAATTTCTAACGATCTGAATCAATGCCTGAGATCTGTACGGTTTAGAATCATCATTCATGTTTGATATGTTAGGGGAATCTGCACTTCGTGGGCGGGTTTGTTGCTGGCAGTCTGCTGGAGCGTCTACAAACGTACGTGACGTACTACGAGGCCTTACAGGTTCATAAAGAACATCAAACGAAGAAGCGGAAAACAGGTAACATGTAATATGTAACAATATTGATTAATGAAAACAACCAAAGAAGTTTGATATGCAAATTATATCCGGTAGTCCCTGATATACAGGTGATCTGTCCCGGATCGGGTTGATACGAGGCCTGTGGTGTAGTATATTTTCTAAATGTAGGCTCTATGGTCTTGGTAGATTCGTATACTATTTATATGGATCTTATACGTACGTTAAAATAATTGATATCTTGAGATTTTGTTTGTCAGGATTTTTCTTCTGAACTCATGGTTGTTAATCTAATAGATACGGACCTTAATATGCTAAGTAATGAAAGTATGTAATTTTTTCTTCCATGTAATGAATATGAATAGCAGGTAATCAAGTCTGAACCCTGTGTGTTTCTTTTCTTACACAGATAAAGATGGCCAAGGAGACATTGTAGCCATTGTTGTAAACAAGGATATGGTGAACACCATTAACATGAAGCACATCTCCACCCTAACGGACAAAACGTTTTCAAGAGTTGTGGAAGAGGAGCGTTTAGTAGTGATCGTGTTCCACTTGAAATGTAATTTCAGCTTTCATATCATAATTCTGCCAACACATGAAAAAGGCGTTACCAACGCGTATGTCTATCTTGGCGATTACCAATGATGCTTTCATCTCTAGCTCTTAAAATTAACAATTTTCAATAACCTTTTCCAGAAGGTTGTGCATTTGGTATGGCCATGGCAGGATATATATATATATATATAACTGTGGACTTATGGGGCATAACTCATGATGCCATGGACAGATGTTCGTGATTTTGACCTTTGATATAATTCATGCAAATGGTATCTTATTTGCATAACCAATGAGAAACATTCATAATTCATCATCTGGCGAAGGTAGGAGATCGTGGAACTCTTGTTGTCTTGGACATAGGTCATTGATTGCTGTCTCGCTATAGATCAGCAGCAACAGCAATGACATTTCTGTTCTATGTGCAGGGGATGTACGGTCAAAGGCCTTTATGCATAGTTACTCGGAGGCGTCCATGGAGCTGACAGGTATGTGATCTGTATAAACTCAGATAGAAAAGGAGAAGTGGGACATGTTCCCTTAACACATATTATTTAATGATTCTACCGCATCAAGTGTAGGTACACTGTACATAAACATGTCATGTTGTAAGACCACACGTTTATTCCGTTCCAGACACCAAAAAAAAGTCAGGTCCACGGTGCCCAGAGTGTTTACAAGCCATTAATCATGTTGTTAGATCTATATACATGTATGATTCATTTGTGTCAATGTTTGATCCCCTTCTATTTCTAGGTCGTTTATCACAGCATAGACAGGGAAGTTATTACATTAGTACATTACCTACAGCAAATGAAACAAAAATACATTTAATGGACAAAATCTATAATCTCACCATGTCCACGTAGAAGGTTGTCGGCATGAGATAATAGCACCTATCATGCCTTATCAAATTCATCTGTATGCTCGCCTTTCAGCTGCGTTGAGGTAATGGTCCTTTGATGTTTAAAAAGTTCGCTGAAGGGGGCACGAAACCTATAAAGGAATGCTCCGAGACCATTACTTGCTGTTTACCGGCAATAGGGATTATGTCCTAATGTTTTCGACAGGGTGACGTTTTGCTCACGCGATGTGACCTTTGCGGTTGGTTTGTTCCTCCCTCCTTGGGGCGTTCTCTTGTCATCACCATTACCTCGCTCCCGCTGCTTCACTTCTAAATTGAGAAAACGTAATTGCCAGGAAAGGGAGGCAACAAATGTACCTTATCAGACATTCCAAATTCTTTACACAAGTGTAAAAGCGTGTAAAAGCCTATTTCTTACACCCACTGGCAGTTGTAGGTGGGGTAATCGATTTCATACGTTATAGCAAGAGCGCCAAGCTATTCGTACCGTATCTGAAGATAGCAACAGACATGCACGTACAGCTATGACTATGGTGCAAGGAAAGTCCATTATAAAGTAATGGTTCGTGTGTTTTTCATACTTTTAAGTATACATATGTATACATATGAAGCTTAAAAGCTTCATATGTATACACTGTTGAGAAACGCCATGAGCAGCATTACGGAGCCAATATTTTCTTGTGAAACAGATCTTGTACGTTTAGCACTACTGTGACGTGCGGATTTAGGGTTTGTTTAAATCTGTTTATTACTCAAATAGAATGTGTACAAAATGTGTGACTGAAGTTGGTTTAACTTTGTAATACTATCATCATCTACAGAGGAAATGCATTTTGTTACATTCAGGACTAGACGAGGAGAAAAAGAAAGGAACTACCGATAAGCAAAATACTTCATGACAACAATCCTTATTCTGTTTTTCTTTCAATGTATGTTAGCCGATGCTCGGTGCAATGTAACTCTGGCACAAGTTCTTTGTGACGACTGGACCGACGTCTGCAGACTGAACAGCATCGCGGCCTACCCGACGGTCAGAGTCTTCACTGAAGGGACATTTCTGAAGGATTACAAAGGGATGTTGGACACTACTGAGTTCGTGAACTTTGTGAAGTTGTGAGTAAGACTACTGAGAGACTAATGAGACCACGAATTTTTGATCTCCAAAGTATTAGAATGAAATCAGCAGAAACCTAAATATCCCAGTAGAAACCCACCCCTAACAATCATTGCATAGTCCTACCCAAATGGGTTAAATGCACAGCTTTTTAAAAGATGGTTATAAGGTATAAGGTGGTAAACCATAGAGCCACACTAAAGAATTAAAAAAGTACATAGTGCTTAGCACTTATGGGAAAGAGTAGGTCAGTCAAACTCACACCACTACTTTTGGACTAACCCATTCTGTAGCGCCTGAAACAACCGCCATATTCGCCGAAAGGTGTGGGGAGTATTCTAAGTAACTGCCTTTCACCAGAAGGTATACCCCCCAAGCAGCCCAGTTTTCAGTACCTAGGAAAAACTACACTTTTGCTATTAATTTGAAGCTTCGCTATGTGACATGTAGATTCCAAAAGCTGGTTTTTAGAATGATCACTTTTTCTTACATGGTCTAATATGATTACTGTATGTATATGAACTTGTTACAGACTCCAAATGGAAGCACCAATAGAGATCAAGTCTGTAGATGATGCGGCAGCTTTCATCGCAGGGACGTCACCCGACCTGCTCAAAGATTCCGCTCATACGGCTGTAGTGGGGGGCTTCAAATCACGGGATCAGGAAGGTAAAGCCTGTTTTCCAATATCATCCACCACACAAGGAATACAGCATGATCCTAGCAATTAGTGCCGCAAACTTGTTACTGAAGGTATAAACGTCTAATGCTAACTATTATCAAAGTTGCACGCTGTAATCAAACGTGGGAGAGATAGATCCAGTTGAAGGGACAACATTGGCAAGCAAATACAACGTGGTTTCCACTGTTTCTCTTGCTAATTGAGAAACGCCATTGCTGTCTGAGTCGTTGAACACTATGTACAAGAACAGAAGATTGTAAAAGTAAAAGTAAAGGGTGTGTTTAAAAAGCCCTTTCACATCTGACTTGGTATAGTAATGATTAGCTATGTATTTTCTTTTTAGAACCTTGAAAACGAATGTATCTATGTATATACGTAGTGTTAATCTTAAAACCAATCATTGCTTACCCGCCTCCATATAAAATGCATTTAGAACTTACTTATGCCATTGCAGAGAAGTATTGTACGAGCAACTTGCCACTGACGAAAATAGCTTAACCTTGACTCCCAAGGTTACACGATAAAATTAGCTGAACGAAAGCTTCATTATATATAGGCAAGGCGAAGTTCATTACCAGACAGGAACACAAAGGATTGCCCGGGATGCTCTACCTCCCCATCTTGCATATAATTGATTGGTCCATATAAGTCGAAGGTCTCTATTTCCTCGAGCAATATATTGCTACTCACTTACTGACTTCCTCCAACCCCAGGGCTAATTATCAACGTCAGGAAATTGGTTTGACGGAAATGTCGAAGAGGGTCGTTTCATCAAGGACAAACTGGCAAGATATGTCAAACTGTCGCATGCTCGATAGATGTGCCACAAATTTCAAAGGGATTGAACTGATGAAATATACAACTTCGAACAAAAAAAAATGCCTCAAACAAAAAAATTAAAGGCAAATTGCCCTTTCTCAGGATTAGGAAAGGTAGGGCAAATACAGTACAGTAGACGTATACACATTACATAAAACTCCATATGAAATAATCTAAGAGGACTTTAATTAACTTCTCGCTGATGACCCTTGTTGCAGAGTTTAAGATATTTAAGCAGGCTGCACGTGACCTTCATGGATACTTTGTCCTTGGCGCTGTGACAGATGAGAAACTGGCTGCAGAAGTGTAAGTCTTAAATTAGTTGTGAATTGATAACTGGTGAACAAATTTGACTCCTTTCAACTGAAGCAAAACATGTATATTGACCTGTATCATGCAGAATGTATGTTAAAAAATGCAGTTAATTTTTGAAGTTTTGTTATCTTGGTGTCTTTACAGTTGCTCCCAGTTTGACGCCGAGGTACCCTGTGCCGTGGTCGTGAAGAGAAATGATGACCATCAACAACACAAGGTCTTTCAAGAAGACGCTGTGGACACGGAAGCTCTTATCAACTTTATTCAAGTCGCAAGTCTTCCAGTTTTTGTAAGTTTTTTTGTTTCATCAATTTTTTTTGGCCCAGACTCACATAATACGAATCTTTATTGCAGGTTCATTCCCCGGGGGGATAAATGCAGGGATGTACAATGTACATGTAAACCATTCTTAGATTCTTGGATTTCATATCATGCGAACTGACGATACAATATATTACATTTCATTCTCCAGGCAAAGTTGACGGTACGAAGCTTCCCTGCCCTGTCCCGGATGAATAAGCCGTTCGTGATTTTATTCGGCGGCTCTGACAGTGATCTGGGAGCGATGGGGAAAATTGCAGCTTCAGAGCAAATCAACGCAGTCTTCTCGTGGATGGACTTGTAAGTAGTACATATAGATTCAAAGCCTAACTTTTCAATTCGTAGTAAGTGACCTCGAGTCCATTTCCCATAGAACTGCGGAACTGCAGTTTTGTTGACACCTTTTATACTACTCAAGAAGGGGTGGATTTTTAAAGACGCTTGATGGTCTCTTCACAGAAATGACCCGGACAAGTTAGCAGTGGAGCTTCTCGATGTTTACGCAGCAAGTACGGATATCCCTGCTCTAGTAATGGTGGACCATGCGACGGTAAGAGGTCATTTTAGATCTTCATTTTTCTGTAAAAGCCTGTATACTAGTACATGTATCTACGATTTTATGGAGTAAAATAATTACCCTTTTCCAGCAAAAGTCCAGAAAATTAGTTCATGCCTGTTCGATATGACGTGTCACGTCCCACTAGCCCTTGCCGTGGAAAGAGGTCCATGCAATTGTTTGTTCGTGTGATATCCTTGTGACATCCATGTTTTGTATTTCTCTCAGGGAAGCATCTGTCACTACCCGCACAGTGGTAATTTTGATTTGGAAGAGATAAAGGCTTGGGTTGAAGAATGCAAAGACGACAATGTCGTGAAGACTGGTGAGTATTGCTCAAATTTCACAGCTAAAGGCCGATGTCAGATTACCTTGTACTCAAATTTATGCTGATGTTATATACAGTGTCTATGTCCGTCTGGTTTTAGGACAACTTATATGGACAACTTGGCCTTTAGTCAATCAGGCGGTAAACCAGAGCAATTCGCCCTGCCCAGGACAAAACCGGTTATATATAGATAAGGTAAAGACTAGGATTAGACTTAGGATTAGGGACTTAGGCTTGATTCAAGATTAGGGTTAGCGTTGAGGTTAAGATTAGACTGAAGACTTAGGGGTCTTCTTGATAGCGGAACGTCTAGACACCGTCAGACGTGTTCTGACTTTCTAGGTGCCGAGTTGTCCAACACTCTATCCGTCTATAGCACCCCGAAAGCTAGACCAAACCATTCATACCTGACAATATTGTTAGGCCACACCAAGTAAATTTTATGGATGACGTCCGCGCGCGCATTGATTTTGGCCTGTTCCTAGAAAAAAAACCAAGAAATTCCGCTTCCTGTAACTATGACCAAAGAGTCACGACAGTGCCACAAATCGTCAGATTGACATGAAACCCGTAACGCGAAAACAGGACAGGACGACAACGTACTGCTGTTCCATCTGATTTATTGCTGTTTTGATGATGAATAAAAGACTTCTTGCTTGTTACACTGTGTCACCTCATTCAATTTGTGTCCTAACATTTGTCGTCTCCTAGTATATTTCTAATCTAGGCATCTTGTTTTTTAGGGCCCTTCTTGTTTTTTTTTCGCCCTCTCGCATTAGATTTAGGGTCTCCAAAGGACGTCATCCATAAAATTTACTTGGTGTGGCCTTATACCAATACCTGCACTAAATAAGTTCCTGTATTGATTCATTGGCGTTTTTTCCTAGTCTCTCTCTCTCTCTCTTTATACATTGTATATGGTGCACTAGTCGTTTAGAATTGCTGTTGCCATGTTCAAGAATAGACCAGTTTCTTAGAAACTTTACTTTGCACAACTTCTAGGCAGCAAATTGAAAATTCTATTCACTCCTATCTCACTGCATGATGACACATACTTGCCGTGTACACCTCCGTAGGTAAATTGCTGGAAGAGAAGTGGAAGCCGGTGTTTCCTGCCAAAGGTTTTCTCCACCGCCTCGATGCCATAGGAGACAGCGCCAAACAGCTACAGCAGCCACGGTCCCCTTCTGATGAAGACGAAGAAGATGAAGGAAAGGCTCTTGCTTATCGAACACAAATGGTTGTACAGAATGAAGAAAAACAGAAAAAGGAGGAAAAAGAGAAAGCCTTTGATGAAAAACAGAAAATGGGTAGGGATAAACATATTAGAGAGGAGAAGAAACAAATGCATAATGAGGGAAAACAGAGAGAGGATGCGGAGAAAGAGAGAAAGAGCAAAGAAAAACAGAAAAGTAAAAGTGAGGCCGAGGAGATGCCACGAGATGAACTGTGACATCTATATAGTATTGTGTTAACTTATATTACTCCTAGTTTAATGGGTATTTGATGACCAAGCTCAAGAAAAATTTGAAAAGAAAGTAAAACCCTTTTGAGGCCAGACCTATCTAGTAGTAGTAGTTACCTATATGCAATGATGACACTATGCGAGAGAAAGGAGTTTTCATTTAACACGTTTTCAGACTGTTTTGCAAGACATTAATAGCACTGTCATTGGTATGATCTTCCAATTTTTGCGCGGGCTTGTTGAGACAAAGATTCTAGTTAGCGTGCCTGCCAAATGAGATAACTCGAAAATTAGTCGCAATAAGTTGAGATAGTAACAGGTTTCTTTACATGTGTATTCCAATATGTTGTTGTTAAGGTAAATACAGGTAGCCTGGTTACCAGACCTATTATAGCTCCCGAGTCCTACATCCTCTTCTACTTGCGGAGAGAATGTAGGACACGGGAGCTACAATAGGTATGGTAACCAGGCTAAAATACAGGTGCTTGATAAAAGGCATGGTGCTAAAATAATGGTTTTGTCATTTACTTATCTATATGGCGTTATCTATAAATCCGCTATATCTTGTGATGTCCCAGGAAAGTACACAACAACAGCCAGTCAATATAAACAACAGTAGAACGTTCCGTAGCATTCTGTAGCAGAATTCATCTGTTATTCACAACACAGACGTGGGACTTTGACATTGTTGCGTGCAGCACGATAAATCATCCCACATTAACAACACTCCTCCCACAAAGCTTTCAGCGGTTGCTTAGCTATAGCCAAAACACAGCGCTCGGTGACCATATTACTGTGTGAGATGAATGCATTACAGTATACGTAGAAACAGCCTGTCGAAGATGTCTGGGGAGTTTGACCAAAGAACATGACCCGTGTTAAGAAGTGGGTTTTGTCTGGGCTGTGATCGATCCACAGTCGTGAACCTGCCTGTCAGATCTTCATGCCGTGAATGTGCCTGGACTATACAGTATGTTATAAGCAAAGGTTAGGTAAGCTTGTTCTAGACTTCTAACACCAAGTTTAAGACATGGCATGAAGAGGACTTAATGCGATTTTATGTAATGTCCTCCACTTACTTAATGCCCCCATACATGTAAGAACGCTTTTACAAGTCTCCATTGTAAGTTTGCCATCCGATCTTTAAAAAACTTTGCGGAATATTCCAGGTATGGGCAACACATCGATTGGCGTTTATTTGCCTTTAGAACATAAACTTTGAGTTCTGAGTACTTAAGTTAAAAGGAATCAATGTTAGCGGATTCTGATACAGAAAAAAAGCTCAAAGGGTAAATAGCTTGGGGTTTTGGGTCAACATACACTTTGTCAAGCCACGACACGTTTCAAGAACGTACTCATTTCGCGAATTCGATATACCCCGCGGCCAGAATAAAGTTGAATTCAGACAACCACACTTCATGCAAAGTGCAAGAAATCCATCTACAGTATTCTACAGTAAATCTGATTTAAATCTCAACAGTAATTTGAAAGCTGTCAAAATCCTCTTTGCATGTGACATACTAGTAGTCCATCGTATCTTAGGTTTAAGTAAGACTAAAAAAAGGACTTAAGAGAAATGAACGGCCAAAGGGAGATATATAGCAGTACTTTAGGATGCTGCACTAGTTTATTTAACCATGTCCAGTGAACTAGTATATTTGGCCCTGTTGCTATGTAAATCGGATTCAGTGGATAGGGGTTAGGGCCTAGGGAGGATGTAGGTGCGAATCCCGCTCGGGCACGGTGTGAGAGGATGTATCAGTCCTTTCGGATGGTGACGTAACGCCGTCTATATGAGGCAGCCTTTATACGTGACAGAACATGGAGAGTTGGAATTGAAAGTTTAAGGCCATGACCTTCTTGCCTAAGTGCGCTGTGTTGTTGAATTTAGCGAGTGGCTGCTAAAACATCCCGCAAGGCTACATGACTATCTACTCTGAGCTTCTGTTGCTGATGTGTTTCAGATTCTATTCTTGGTATCTCGCGCGATCGATTAAACAAGTATGGGATCTCAGCTTTTGAAAGGCCATTCTCATTATTTGTTATTCCTGAGTACGTGTGTGGTATTATTGTGGCCTTATGTACGTAAATATGTGCTCATTCCTAGTCTTTTACAAAACGTGCCAGTTCCGTTTGCTTTACCACCCAAAGCAACGTTTCCGATGGCTGTATCAGTGTATGTCCTAACGTGGAGCCACAATGTAGCATGATTATAACCAAGTCCCAGTCAGCTGCATCCGTTCGCTTACAGTCTTTCCAGTGAGCCTTAACGTCCCTGAAGTTGAACACGTTTTTTATCCGGAAATTAAACGATTTTATGAAGACAAAAAGCGAAAGCAGAATCAAGAATCTAGATAGAAAACGATAATAGCACACCCTATCGGGTTATCTACGATTATGGATGTCATGAGGCAAAGGAATATGATCCCGGTCATTGCAGCCGCCTTGAAAGACAAAGTTCTGAGGGCGACCTCAATGCTTTACCTGGATCTACTGGTCTCTTTGACATATGTAAGTCCATGATTACCGTTTGTGGGAAAAGTAGCCTTTTATTTATCTGCAGCACCGTAGTCATACCACTGTCTAGCTTTGATGTGAAAGGTCCGGATATGATGATACACTGCGGGTGACTACCATGTACTGTGGAATAAGACGTAACTTGTGGTGTAGCTTGGTTCTAAAGCTTTACTTCCAGAGCCTGCCTGTAACTGGCAGTTTGTATGGAGCTTTAGACTGTCAAAGAAAAAGCCAGAAAGTAAGCAGTATTACCGGGAAGGGAGTGGCATATCAGGATATAACTATAAAGTAAAAGGCTTTCTATCAATGTCTTCCATTGTTTTAAATCATTGTTGCTATTTTCTTTCGAGTAAATATTTTTGTCGAACTTGTGTTACATGTAGATCCAACTGACAAGACGTAGCAGGGCAATAGACCTATTAAATATATGGCCTTATGGGAACGTTATCATCACATTCCCTGTGCCGTAACCCTATTTTCAGGGGTCGCGAGCCTGCTGCTTGGTTAGGCACGGTACCAGCTGGCGCTAGTCCTGAAGGATGGTTGTGTGCAATGTATTTGGGTTTTCAGCTTTAAAAGCTCCCTGGTCCATTCAGTGATGACGTACCACACTTTCCGTCTCCTTCTATTTACCGTTCTCCTTATTTATTGTTTTTCACAGTTACTATGGCAGGTTTCTTGCCATTCTGTCAGTTATTTCTGACTTAACTGTTCTCTGATTACTATGATGTTCTGATGCCTAGCTTTTTCAACAACGTTGGTCTCTGTAGGTGTAGAAGTCTCTGCTTCAATTTAAGACATCAAACTTACGTGGTAACAGCCAGAAAACAATACGTTATCATCAGAAAAATGTCAGCTTCACTTCCACATCCAAATTCCTTTTACTGTGAGGAAGATCCACCGACGGCACCAAGGTTCATTGACTCCTACATACCGTCCCTGGTTACACAATATCCTTGGGAAATTAGACTGAGAATTTTGCCCACTCTGTACAATAATTCCGGGCCTGCGAGTGGAATTCTACCCATTCGTTACGGTCTGTTTCTGGAGCATGAACCTGGATTATTGGGATTACTGACAAGAGAAGCTGGAAAGCTGCTGTCGGACACGACCACGTTACGAAGGCATTGACCTCCCTGTACAAACACAAATGAAGATGCAGGCAGAATAGGAACATTCATTCAACTTGTACTGAATGTCAACTTCAACTGAATAAAATTCTGGTTAGTCGGACTTTACTTTACGGCGGGTGAAAAATCCTATCTACCATGACCAGCACCAAGAACAGCGTACTGGCCGTCTTGTCAAAAAATGCGAAATATCTTTAAAACATATCACCGAGTTTGGTCGAAAGAGTCCTTATCCCTTGGGCGGCTTACGTTTTCGGTGAGGGCCGATCATGACCATTTTTGGACTTTCTTTTGAAAGGTCCTCAATGATTCGCCGACTTGATCCTGAGCTCAGGCTTTCACAGCTGGCCGCATCCATCCAAAGGTCAAATCACGGAGCGCCAATCACATACCGCTCTGCCGTACCAGCAGTCAAAACTCTCCAATTCTGTACCGTAAGCCTAGCCCCTCTATAAAGTTTACACTGTTTCCAATGCCATAGTTCTAGTCTTAAAGGCTTCTTGTCGGTTTCGTGCAGTTTATATGACATAGACATAGACATATCTAAAGAAAGTTTTATGCTACATGTGCGTAACTGAAAGTTGATAATAGGTCCTGGATGCTGTTCACTTCACCTCACCGAACTCGCGAATATCTGGCCTTTCTTGATGGTAGCTTCGTGCCGTCGGCAAGATCGTCCACTTCTTCCACTATCACCACTCTGTGCACACATTATTCATCACCTAATGGATTCTTTACATTTTATACTTTACATTTTATACAAAATACCCTGATTTTCTTATGCATTGTGTGGAACATTCCTTGATCCAATTGAACAGCTGCGAAGAGCAGATACCTTTATCCTGTCCACTGGTATGTGCCTGTGAGGTTTAAGGTAATGGGGTTATATTATATATTATACAATTTCTTCTACATTCGTCTGTCACACAGAAGAGTCCATCATCGTTCAATTTCTGTTTTCTAAGGCTCCGTATTAACTTTTTTCATCGGATTTTGTGAATAATGGTTATTAGCTAAGAGCGATTTGCGATAACCTGCTAAGGTCAGACTTAAGTCGGTCCATGCAATGATTCCCTGGTCATGTGTAGCTGTGTATATTTAAAAGCACATCTCATAATCAAAGTGTCGAGTGATGCTTTTCAGCGACTGCAGCCATGCGCCAAGTATACGCTTGCGGGGGTAACCGTTAGTCGATTCTTATGTTGCAATGTGTTTAGAGGACAAGACCTAACACCTAACAAGGCGCACAAGAACAGAGACCGCAGAAAAAAATGCCTTTGGAAGGCGACAAAAATAAATATTCTAATGTGCATTGAATCACAATCAAGCAGTTTCAACGTTTTAAATGTATTTTTTTCACAAACCACATGGCAAACTGGCTTCCCTGTTCAATATGGTTCCATACAAGCTTCATGTCCACTAGAGCGTGGACAACAGGTCCAGGAAATGTTATTGAATGTTCTTACATGTACGTATGAAAAGAACAGAAAATTACGATAAGTTCTGAGAAACGCCAAGCGTCTGACAGGGGTCCTCATCGATCTCCATTTGCCCTATTGCCCTGCAGGCATTAATCATACACTGGTTGAGGCTGATGTGATCGCATTTAAATCGCGGGGTTTCCAGGTCGTTGGTTAGATCAACCCTCTTGTTGACCTACTCTTTAATAGCCTGACCTCGTTTTGAGTTCCTTTTATTTCGTGTATTTGCCTCCGCAACCTTCCTGGCTTCAGCCCATCAATCTTTGAAAAGGGTTTGAAAAGGGCGCCGGGCATCAACTAGAGCCTGCCACGAAGAAACTTTATAGACGAAAATGTCAAAATCATCAGGAAAACACGGTATACTGCAGAATCCATTCGTACAGTACATGGTGCATTCTATAATCGTAATCAGCTCCAGACATTTCATCTGTCTGGTAGGCTTCAACTCGGGTATTGGCGTCAATCAGGACTCGGCAGCACCTTGCATCCGGACTTCGTATTTTATTATGTTGGTTGATGCATTTTATGTACTTTCGGGTCATTCTCCGGTAACGGATGTGATTACAGTCGGACGTTGGAAGCGGACCACCATATGTATTTGCAAGGACGTTCTATGCACCGAATGTCTTCACAATGTGTACTAGTTGGAGAGTGCAACCAAGGTACATGCATTACAACAAAAATGACGTGCACAGTATTGTACGCCACAAAGCCTTTTATTTATCAACTGATCCGGGTTAGCAAACATTCACTATTACTACACCATTACTGAGGGTCAGTCTGTACAGAACGCACATCACGTTACTATGATGTTATAATACACACACAGAATCAGCGTAAAATTACGATTCTTTCTACTCGTGAGTACCATCAGTACTTAGTCACGTGTAGCTTTTGAGGGGATATTCACTATGTCGTCTATGGTAGCTACGTTTGAATGTACGTTTCCTATGGACTCATATTTTGCTGTTTCTACATCAACCACTGTTCACATCATAGGCTTCCTATTTTCTGTTCAGTTACTGTATTGTATATCGATTATGCATACGATCCTCTGTAACAACAAAGAGCAAGGAAGAAATTGTTTTCCCAACTTTTTATGTACAAATACGACCAGAATATGCAAAAATAATTGGACTATTATCCAAGGGACGCCGCTCCCGTGGAACTGGAATGTTTAACTGACACCACTAGTGCTGATGTGTACTTTTACGTGACATCGATACATGCACACACACACACACACAGGTACACACACACACACACACACACACACACACACACACACACACACACACACACACACACACACACACACACACACACACACAAACTCAAACATGTCGTCCCAGTACTAATGCTTCACTGATATCGAACGTGTGCAAAAACATACCTGTGCCGAGTTACGCACAAAAATGTTATTACAGCGATCTCTGCAATGTCATATAAATCCAAAAATCTAGTTCATCGTGCTTTATAAATCTAGTGTTTCAACATTTGACCATTATATCTATATCTACAAGTGCCAAAATAGACGCGCAGCATTTCCTTATCTTGTAGTAGTACTTCGTACCTCAAGAGATGCACATCTATTGATCGATGAGTGCATTTCAAAACATTATAGAAAGACAAAAACGCCAGAGGCATATTGAGAAGGGGTCGACAGTAAGAATGGTTCTGTAAGAAAGTCAAGTCGAATGTAAATGTTGCCAAAAGATGAACGATACAGAAAATGATCTTTCGGCCTCCAGGGAAACGTTCTGGCCTAACGTCATAAATCACATTTCTGATGTTACGACCTGATTCTTATCAGAAAAATCCTCTTGCTACTGTCTGGTTAAATGCAAGACTTTGGAACTATCAGCTTGTAAGTATGATGTAAGACGTTCTTGTTCTTCACCTAGAGAGCGGTGACGGTAACATCGGCTCGCGTCTCCACGATGACGTTAGTGACAGCGGTCATGCGCACACTGCCGTTGCGCGAGGTCGTGGTGTGCACTCCCGAATGGAAATCCTCACTGCGCAGGCGTCGGGTTCGTCTGCTAGGTTCACGCGACTGGGCCCGACTCCGCCTCCGGCACATGCGCCGAAACGATTCCCAACTGTCCTTTGGCAGTATCTTGATGTACTTTGTGATATTACCGTTAAAAACGACGTAGACCACAGTGTTTATGAGGCTATTACTCATAGCGATGGCCTGGGCCATGTAGAACATGTTGGGGCTGGTGGAGATCTTGATGAGGGTGCCGAAGTAGAAGTCCCTCATGACGGCGTACACGTGATACGGGGACCAGCAAAGCACGAACATCACGAAGAGCGCAAACAAACGGAAAGTCTTCTTTCGTGATCGCGACTGGATGCGGTCGTGCGACGCGTTCCGCTGGCCAGGAAACTGTCTGCGCCAAACTTTACAGACAACGAATGAGTAGAACACACTCATGACGACCACGGGGAGCAGGAACTCGCCGATCAGCAGGAAAATGTGATATCCCTTATAGACGTGTTGTAACGATATTGGCCACAGTACTCCACAGTAGACTTTATCACTGCTGGGATACGGAAGTGCGTCAGAATAAAGAACACATGGCACTGCGAACCCGACAGCAACGACCCAGATCACCAGTGATGTCCAACCCACATGGAGGCGTCGTCTTTGGGCGTCTTGGACAACGAAGTATCTGAAATGATGAAAAATCACATGTTAGACTTAGTATATATTGTGCAAATTGCTTCATCGCCTCACTCGGGGCCACGCGTTCAACTACGACAACTCGATGATTTGAATATAAAAAGGTTGCACCTCCCAGCGTGAAGGATATGATTCTTTTATGAAGCCACCAGGCAGCCTCCAGCTCTAATTGATGGGTACCCCGGGTTAAGTGTCCAGAGACACAAGTGGCAATGTTTTGATGCGATGATATCACGTAACTCTAGCACTGATTGGGGGTTAAGGTAGATGCAAGGTTAAGGTATGAAAGGTACCCTTCTTGCCGTAAAGGAGATTGAGCACCTTTTAGCTATGGTTGGTGGATTACTATACAATGAAATAAATTTTGTTTACTAATCATGTACCTAGCTATGATCGATTGGATGGTAATTTCTAATATAGTAGATACCAGGACCCCTCTTAACATTAATCCCACTGGGTCTCTCTAGCTATGGTTGGTTGATTTAATGTTTAGTGAAACAAATAAAGAGTTTGGCGTTTTTGACTAGAGGAATCATGATGATGAATTGGTAACAGAAACTGAATGGAACTGACGCGAAACCTTTCCCCCAACAACATGAATGTCTTTAAACCCCTCTTATTCTTATTCTGATTGACTGTTTTGATGTTTGTATACGACAGATAAAGCGAAAATGTCGCCAATCCCGACTTCGATCTTCAGTCTATTTAGTTCTTGCTCAGTAAACCAAATGCAGACCGTCATCTCACCGTCCTGTGCTTTAAGATCTGATTGACTGGTGTTAAATTACGCTATATACCCCTCCGACCTTCATAATTTAGAGCTTTCATACCTGAGCAGAGCATGTCATACTTGAAGGATCTGGAAGAGTATACGGAAATGATGAAGAAGCAATATGCTACAAGTACCTACTTTCGTTTGCTTATGGGTTGAAAAGTCAGCAAAACTACATTTTTCAATCCCCTCTACATGTCGTTACTTGGCGGATGCACGCTGCACAATGTACCTCCTTGTTTCCCTCCTACGCATCGCCACATGAATGTGAAAAGTCTTCCCAGCTAAGAGCTGATGACGTGTTCAGCGTGGTCGTATAAAGACGCCTTTTATACCTCTGTCGTGATCATGTTTCTGGGAAATGTCATATGAATCCTCTCCAAAGACACCCGAATATCCTTACGAATACTAAAAGACAATTTCTAAGCACTATAATCTTTCAATCACTCCTGTACCAATGACAAACTTGGTCTCAGTTACATGATTACGAGCACCTGAATTCACCTTTTGATATTTCAGAATCTATTTTTATGCCGTAAAAGTAACTAAGGCTAAGACACATGCTTTGAAGTAAATGTAGGTGATCTGTGTATGATACATGTTTATAATGTTATGTGCGCGACGTATACGTACTTATCTTTGAAATAAAACTACACAAATAAGACATGTATGCAACTAATGATATCTAAGGTCACAATGCTCAACCCGGGGCATACTGTGTTCGAATTCAGGCAAACATAAACATAAAAGTCCTGTTTGCTGACAACTACGTTGCGAGAGGTTGATACCACAGACTGTTATAAAATGAAACAACAGGAGATAATTTGCATCATCCTTGTCTTGATTTGTCTAACTTCTGTTTCCTTTTTGACATAAAAATGTCTTCACTTATTTGCTTATCAATCAATAGTTCGTGCTTTATATATATAAACCTGCATTTCTCTTGCAGTCTCTTAGTGTCACTAACGAAAGGTAGTGAATGCTACCTGAAACGTCTGACCGTTTCCAAAATCATATCCAGTTGCTTGAGTAACTTTTTTTGGGCGTAGCTAACCTTCACCGACGTGTTTTATTGAATGTATATAAGTACTCCAAATTCAATTCCCTTACTTGTGAAAACGCTTTTAGCAGTGATGTCTAGGTTAAAACGTTCTGTGTGACGCATGTACAAGAGATTTATGGATGCATCTGATGGTTTGCGGCAATCGTTCACGGTGCATCTCCTCGGGTTGCCGCCAGCAGACATCATCGTACGTCGGCGCCACTGTTTTCATTAAATGGCATTTTGGTAAATGCAGGTACTAACTAAGCTATTATCATACTAAAGCTATTGGTTATAGAACGTACAGCGCCAAATACGCTAATACATGCAGCACACGCGGCTCTCATTAAATCCAAAGTTCCAAAGTGATACGTGAGGTGGAGTTGTCTTTAAATTCAAAGTTCCACACTAATACGTGCAGTAGCGCTCATTAAACCCAACGTCTCAAACTAATACGTGCGGTGGAGCTGTCATTACATCCAAAGTTCCAAACTGGCAAAGACTATCTTTTGAGCACAGAAAACCAATAGAAACAAACATATTGAACGCCTATATATAAATGATTGCGTTGCTAAAACTGCACTAATTCAGTTCTAAACTATATCTCACATGGGTCTGTGTAATAATTAATATTCACTGTCTCTCTACATGGAAATACAGTCTCCACATCAAACGCGACGAAATGTCATTGACACCTATTTATGCTCAGGTTCATAACAGCATTGCTTGACAGCGTGGAAAGCTTTTATTTTGTCGGATGAACTTATATTGATATACATATGAATAGGCACGATTTTGTCGCCAATGAAAAGTACGTAAAGACAAATGTAAACGGCGGGAGACAGACGCCACCGGGTCCTGTTTTTCCTGTTGAATATTTCCTGGAGGAACCCTTGACAAGCAGGGTGCAGGTCCGTGACCAAACACGCGACAGTAGGAAGCCAAATCACGTAGGAAGCTACCCCGGGACCTTAACGTGTGATTAACGGTCTCATTAAAGGTGCTGACTGTGCGTGCGTGCGTGCTGGTCTGAAGTGTTGTTTCTTCGTGGCAGATGTTTTAGAAGCTAAGATGGTAGACGTCAAATTTTGGATTTCCCATCCTCCAATTAGTGACACTAAAACCACTACTCTTCCCGGGGTCTTATTACATACATTGTAAAATACAAACATTATAACTACTATTTACGTTCACTTCTAACTACTTTGGAAAAAAGTTGTCTTACTAACATTTGTCATCTAATGATAATTTTATTACGTATATATGATAATATTATTAATCATTCATTGATGAATTAATAAATTCATGATAATACGTTAGAGATAATTTCCTGTAGCAAGTTTGTCTTCAAAATTTGGATACGGAAGAACTTAAATGACAATGTAACACGCAATGTTGGCTACCTTCTTTTTAAAAGCATCATTCACGTCTTGTCAAATTCTTGCCACTGGCAAAGTTCCGTGAAATATTATACTGTAAATGAGGTTTCCGTATTTTACATATACCATCGTTACCCATTCATCATTCCCAAAATAAAACCTGCATGTACGAAAACAAACACAGGGTTATTCTCCTAGGGCTACCAGCGGTTGTCTCTTCCTGCCATTAGCGCAGTGCGACATGATCTATCTACCGTGGCCCAGAGGCAGCCTACCAGGGGAGTGGATGATGTAGAGAGGTCAAACCTACGCCGCGTCGGTACACTAAGGTGGTTTCCAGACAAACCTTCGCACAACAGAAAGGTGCATGAGCATTTATCGCATGCGTCATGTTGCCAAACCTTGAACTGGTTAGATCCAGTTGCACCGTACTCTGTCATCTCTACCATCGGTGTGTTCAGGCTATAAACAACAATATAGGATTTGCCAATTACTTATTTCCACCTGTACTAATGCACTGAAGGTATTTATAAACTTGCTTTCTAATATTTCCAATGTGGGCATTCTTTAGCTCAGCTAATCTTGTTTTTCTGCGCCTTTGTGAGTTCCATGCACGTCATGATGAATAGCTGATATCATCTGGTGAAGTCAAACGCGCAGCAACGTAAATCCTGACAATCAATTATTACGGCAAATCAGCTAAGCCGCTAATCAACGTTAAATTAAATTCTGTCAGAAAGGGCGATGACAAGTGAGCAGCTCACAGTAAGCACCAATGCTCGGCGGAGAACCTGGAAGGGAAAACAGCTAAGTTGGCTGAATAAGAGAGAAACGTGCAGCACAGTCCAAATCCATACCCGAGGGCTAGTTGCAAGGACATAGAACATGAATAAAAATAATGGTAAGCAATAAAGATAACAATAGAATTATACGACTAAATGCACTAATGCTACTTCAATTAATAAGAGAGACGTAAAACAGAATGACGTTACGAAGGAATCATTGCTGTTGGGCGTTACCTGTCAGTATTAATTACAATCCTAACGGCGCCACATCACATATCAACGTGCACCTGGGTGTTTCACGCTGACAAGACTAAATTCCTACCAGAAGTGATCACTTAAGTTGTTCGCCCACGTGTGCATCACAATGTCCCTTCAGGACAGACCGGCGCCTCTGATTCTGACTTTTCTACAACCCCACTCCTTCTTTTGTCACTGGCATGTCGTATTCTATTATCTTTATAGAGGGACATCATTTGCAACGCCTCCAGGTGGCAATATACACAAAAGCAAAATAAAAACAAGAGTCTGTGGGACATAGACTTCCGTGATGGTGTTTGATACCCTCTTTCTACTACCGACAGGCCAAATCACACGACTAATCCCTCTAAAAAATCTTGATTCATAGGTGCGAAGACGCAGACCTAAACAAAGTTGTTCAAAGTATGAAAGTTGTAAAAAAGGCTCTTGCAACATTTCCTCATAACTTGTCTAAATATGGCCCTGATTTGCATTGTTTATATTGAATAAACTCAATTTTGAAATGTCTCTGATGAGTTAGGGAATTCTGTTTTTTCTGATCAATTATGCAAATCAGAGCCTCATTTACATAACTGATGCCTATCGATGTTCCCCTCTATTTCAGTTACATATGCACATGTTTCACGGCGTAGTCATATCTACAATACAAGAAATATTGAAATTACATGGCGAGTTTCCCCGGCTTTTCTGATTGACGTCATGGGAAGCGACTTTACAAGCAAAACGAGATCCGTTCTCCACAGTAAAATGTTAATCAATCGAGCAATGAGCCCTCCTGATGCCTGAGCCAAAGCAGTTGAGCTGGATTGAAGAATCAACAGATGTTTAATTCTAGATAAACCATTTGGAGCAAATGAATATCGCAGACGGGTTTTAGTGCTTGTATTACATGTTGCCAGCCTTTGCTGTACGTCAGCGAGTTTCCTCGAGCCTAGCGGAGAAATCTGGGATTCTTTTCTTCGATCTGCTTTTTAGCTCTTTCGAAAATGTTGCAGAATACTTGACGCACAACACACGCAATAAACCGTATACTAGCTGGTGCATCGATCCCTTGGAACAAAACATTAGATGTAAAACGGTTCAGTTAAGGCACAGGGCGGCTATTCTGATATTTCAAGGGTATCCCGTCTGCCCCATGAGGTCTTGTTAACGTGAGGGATATCCAGTATTTGAGGTCCTACCCTATCAAAAAGAATTACGAATAGGGTTACACGCCGGTTACTTTATATGGTAATACAGAAAGCCATAGAGGCCCCGTGGCGCGTATCTGGGAGATGGTTAATGACACCCTGGGACTGTAGGAGCAAGGACACTGCAAATTCGTTTACTTCTCCTTTGTAATATGACATTCAGACGTGCGGAGCTAATTAGCGGACGTGTGAGCTAGCCGGACACTCAGGGAGGGTTTGCTGCTTCAGGGTAGTTTGACCTGAGGTAATGAAGGAACTGTCATATTTTTTTTAAGTGTGTGTTTGTTTTCCTGGTTACCATACCATGGCGCTGGCTGTTTGCCAATGGATGACATCGATTGCACATGACATTCCCTGAGTCAATGCTGCGATATAAAAAATTATCTAAATGGAGTTCTTTAGCAAACGAGTAAACCTTATAATCATGATGGCCGTTAATCAGTTCTCCAAGATATCCTTGTAGGAATTGCGTCAGACAAGTCACAACATGACTTTTGGATAATGTAGTATTTAGAATATATTGTTGCAGTGATCAAGCACCTTGACCGTCACGATATAACGGGAACAATGGCATAAAGGAAAATATGCATATAGCTTACAGCGATTATTTTCATTCAAAGTACATACAATCCAACTGGGAAACTAAAACCAATACCCAGTGATAACCAATGACTAAAACCATGATTAGGTTAAGGATGCATGCATAATTAGCTACCTTACACACCAGGTATCGTCATAAAAATTAGAAAATCAAAGCAGTGTTTTGAACCCCAAAGTTCAAGCGCTAATCAAAACAAGAGTTCCACGATCTCATACCTTCGCCAAATGATGTTAACCCTTGCGGGTGACGAATTATACAATTTTAATCATTGATTTTGTAAATAAGAGCCTCATTTGCATGGATTATATCAGTTGATCATATTCTCCATCCAATGACAGTCTTATCATAACAAAAAGGCTATTATAGCACTTCCTCATAAATTATGCAAATGAAGTCATGATTTGAATGAATTATGTTTATTGATCACTGAATAAATTATGTTCACCTTCACTTAACTTCCAAATGTGGCAAGTATGAAATTCGGGGTGCAGCAGTTACAACTATGAAATTATAAAAATTTGCCATTAATTATGCAAATTAGTTCCTCATTTACATAATCTATATCCTCAGATGTTTTTTTTCGTTCTCAAGTAGATGTCACAAGTGTTTCATAGTTCTATTATCGAACAAAGCAGATTTATAGAATTTCCTCATTAATTATGCAAATTAGCCCCTGATTTGCATAATTGCCATCTTATTATGTCAAGCATCACTTCAACTACCTACATACCAAAAATGAAGACAATACGTCAACCGGTTCTTGAGTTATCGTCCTTCTAATTTTTTCAACAAATGCTCCTGCAGTTCCAGAACAAGGAGCTAGGGGACCCAAACCCATGTCACTTCTTTCCTACCCCAAGAGCTATCTACCAACCAAAATTCGTGACCCTAGCATGTCCAGAACATGGAAGTTAAGCTGCAGTACCTAGGAAAGCCGTAAGGGGGCCCAAAATCTAATCATTTCTAGGTCTCATGAAGACCTACCCACCTACCAAGTTTCATTCCAATCCATCAACTGCTTCTCGAGTTATTTTGCTAAACCACACACACACAAACACACACACACACACACACACACAGACAAACGCTACTGAAAACATAACCTTCTTGGCGAAGGTAATTATAGCGCGCATTTGCGTCAAAGGTCTTTGCGAAATACGCAAGAAAGAAACCATCAAAATATGATGGCATTTCGCAAGGGCCACAATGGGCCATGCTTAGTACGACTTCATCACACCGTAACAAATGAATCTCCACTGCGCCACAGAAAAGCTTAATAAAAAAGATACAAGTGTTGAAATACCTTAATGGTTTGTCTCACATAGGAAATGTGATTTGGAAAATAGTCACAGAGCGCCGATGTTATCTTGTCCCATGGCGTATTGTTTAAGAATTCAATCTAGTTGTGGGGTTGACCGGAACGGAACGAATCGTCCAAAAGCATGAAGCAAATACATAAAGCAAAACCATAAGGCAAAGGTTGAGGCAAGTAAGCAGCCAAATAGCTTCTTTCAACCCATCCTTTGCGATTTAAACTTCAACTGTGGCTCTGATCAATAAATAAAGACAATGTTGAAGAAACTGGCCTCCAAGATGCGACATTCTTCGGACCTTGAAGTATCTTTGAAGAGTGAAAACATGATTCCTTTTTCAGCAAGAATATCAATCATATGTAGAAAAACTGCATTACAGCATTTGTCATATCTGTTATGCTGCCGCTGTGGGGCTAACAAAACAATTTATTTTTGACAGAGTCGAATTACCGAAAATAACGCTCCAGTGAGCTCAGCCTAATATTGCTGACAGGCTTACAAACTTCTGACAGTTGGATTTGGCCAAACACTCACACACAGAGCCAGCGTCATCATAACATGTAACCAAACGACAAGGTGGGTCTTAAGCTTACTTCATATAAAGAATTCGAGACAGATTTAATCATTAGCCAATATCTACTTTCCAATACCCCACGTGCGTCAAAAGAAGATCAGTCTTTATTAATGATATCTTCTTCTACAGATACTATAATTATGACGTCAGGATACTACAGTTTCATAATCCAAAGGCATGACAAAGGTAGAATTCAACATAATCTTGTCAAAAGTCTTTCCAAAATTGAAAATTAGTTTGTCTCGGTACTTCACTTTTCACTTTGGCCATTACATCCTGATATTCCTAATATATTCGATAAGTATTAGGATAACAAGATGACATGAGATATGACATGACATATTTGCTCTGAGAGCATCAGACGGAGGCCATAGTTCAAACAAGTCACATGGCGCCGAGTCTGTCTTCATATCATTGAATGCAGTTGGGTTTTAAATGAGACTACTATCAGACCAGTTGATTGAGCTTCAGGAAGATGACGCAAATGAAAAATAACTAGTGCAGAATCAGAAAAGTTTGCTTCCAAAGTCCTTTAGGGTGACATACAGAAGTCTAATTGAAAGTCTAATTCTCCGCTGGCCAGCTTCCAGCCCAGGAAACCATGCCTTCTCTGAACTCTCCCTCATAACTCTCCCCTCAGAGCTGTTGGACTGTAATCATCAGACCGGGACATTAGGGACTGATTTCAAGACGTGAGTTCCCAGAAGGTCAGATTATGAACGATGGAGATTAAATAAAGAAGACAAATTTTACCCTAAAGGTAATATCTAACGAAGCCAGCCACATTAATATACGATATCTGTCCTATATTTCCCAGTATAAAGTTGTTCCAACGAGCCTTGGTTGTTCGTATGGTATATTAGTTTCTGGTTGACTGATTGCCAAATGATATGAATTCTAGATGATGTTCCCTGTCAGAAGCCGAGTCCCCACGTGAAATGTACCATAGTGTCAAGGACGTCTATAACGTAACATAACAAACGGCAGGATGGAATCTTCAGGATGACACTAATCATGTCTCATGTGGATCAGGGAACTAAGAACTTGGGCTGGACCGGTGGAACATTCAACAGAGGTATAATGATTATTGTAGATAACCACTGTACATTAACCATTGGTTTGGTGTTGTACGTCATAAGGAGTACACATTTGTACTTGATAAGAAAAGGGAATTATTATATATGCTGAAAGTGAAGAAACAGATAGGCACATCGCGATGGCTCCATTAATACAAAACGTGCAACATTCTTCACAAGCCATTCCAAATAATTTCCAAACTATCCAATGAACAAGGCACATGCAATTAAGACTTTTATGTTAATACCTATGATTAATTAACGCATTTAGAAGACTATACACATTGGGGATCATTGTACACACCTTTCTGTTAAATTCTCTGTTTAGTGTTAAAATGTACATGTACAAAACGGTATTTAATGCTTTAAACCGAGTATTTCTCTAAATCGAGTATAAAAACGTCTCTCTCTGTAGTAGTCCCTAAAATTGCAATGGAGGCCGGGCATCCTATATAATAACACAGCAAGCTAGGGCGGATTGCCTATACGATGGACGTGCCCAACACAGAATACCTGATTCAAGAAGCGGTGAAAATAACACAGTGCCTTAAAGCGCTCGCGAGAACTGACAGGAAGACAGTCATTTTCAGTCTCTTCCAATAGGTTGAATAACAGCTGTTGGTGCAATTTGTTCCTAACTTCATGGGGATATTTTCTTTTTAGTTCTCAAACTATGTATTAGACTTCCAAGTCAAAACCCATCTTTAGCTCCAAGTCCTCTAATTCCATTCTCGTGAAGAGGAGGCAACTTCAAATCACAGCAAACTTTTGGACATTCTTCGTAACTCCAAAATATGCAATCTAAAAGACCATTACGTGTGGGAAATTAGTTTATTCTATCTTAGTACAATCTTGACCACGGGGGTTGGCAAGTGTGTGGTGGTCTATCGCGGTAATGGCTTCTTTGGTCAGACCGCTCCCCGAGCAAGGTTAATTATCATTAGTCGGAAACTTCGTAACTTCACGCACATGTTCTTCGGTTCTGATGATTTTGCACTAGGATGCCAGCTGACATTAGAAGGAAATCCCGCTAATTACCATTCTCATGAACACAATTAAAAGTAGAAAACTTGAAGAATTCCTACAAAAAAGATAACTGCAAAAGACGTTATCTAAAAGATCATTTCATGTGAGAAATTAGCACAGTCTATCTAACAACGATCTCAGCTGTTGGAGTTGTCAGCTGTGAGCTCCATCGGTAATGGTTTCTTTAATCACCAGACCGTTCGCCGAGCACGGTTGGCAAGATTATAAATAAACCTGTCTCGTCAGCCAGAAATTCATCGTAGGAAGGCAGAATCTACATGTACTGCAATGTCTGTTATCGACAAAACGTCACGTAGGTAAGGAAAAAATGACATTTGCTTCCTTCCAATGTCTATAGCGACTGACAGGAACACGGTAATTTCCGAGTCATTTACAAGTGGCACTACTACAATAGATAATTGCTGCTGCTGTCGCCCACTTAATGTTCATAACTACCGGTGGATATTCTCTAAATCTTATAACTACGCGGTGCTGCATCTCAATAATGGCTTCTGGAATTCTCTTAGAACAAGGTTGTTATGATTATAGATAAACCGGTCCGATGTAACAGACATTTATCGTGAGAAGGCAGAATTTAGCGCATCACCATCACAATTCCATCGTAGGCAGAAGTGCAATGTCGATTATCGACACACAAAGCGTCGACTAGACCAGGAAAATGTTATCAGGTTTCCGCATAACGTCTACTGTGACTGACAGGAAGACTGCATAACACCATGTAATTTCGTGAGTCATTTCTGCTACAATAGCCGCTGCCGTGGGCTCAGCTTCGTACGTTCGCCGGCTCTAATAGCTATGTGTTAGGCTGCCACGTGAAAGTTTTTCAATAGGAAGGCAATCCGTCTGGGTCCGGTTCCCAAGAAAGATAACTGAAACCCACAGCTTAATTGTAATCACGTAGCCCCGAAATGAAATTTTTAATTGTCATTTCTTGTGATTAAATAATTAGCCCATTCCACTTTCAAACGATCTTAACTGTCAGAATCGGCAGGTGTGTGGTAATACAGGCGGTCTGGCCGCTCTAGTTACATAGCAAAGTTTCAAACTGGTCTGGCTGGGCTGCCAGAGAAATTAAAACTAAGCAGAATTATGGCCATATCGGTTATTGACCTACAATTAAAATACATCAAATGAGTCAGGAAAAAAGTTCCAGTATTTCTATCTAAACAATGATCTGTAACACACCAGTATTGCATCCAAATTAACTCTAAGTTATATATTCCATCGATCACCTCTGCAATGTCATAGTCTTTTGAGACTAACTGACAGAGATACCTTGCATATTATCTGCCAAATCACCATAACGTTAACAGTACTAGAGATGTAAACCGACCTCACCCAATACTTTTAAATCCATGCGAGTAATAAAACTTGTACAGTGGTTCTTTTCGTTACCCAAAAACCTTGAACGAGTCACAAGTCCCCCATCCTGAGTTTTTCTGGGTCGGTATTTTCGACACCCAGAGAAGAAATAACCCAAAGACTATTATTTACGTTTCTTGAAGATGGCAACTGTACACGTACTGAATGCACTGTTGACGAGGTTGACCTTCATAATGAACAAACGAAAAAGGAATTTTCTATTTGAATTTGAATTTGTTTCAATGACGAATATTTGCGGACACTACATCTTGATGAAGGAACGCATACCTACGCTAAGCTGGCGGTAACGAAGTTTAGGTACGCCCGTTGGTCCATGCTTCATTTCAATTAGGAATAAATACACGCTATAATTAAAAATAATGCCACAAAGGGAAGACTTGATTATTTGCCTCTGATATTTTTCATTACATTCAAAGGAAATTATTAGTAAGAAAACATAACCTTCTTGGTGAAGGTAATAAGGGTAATAAACGTTATACTAGTATTTGTTGTACTCACCGGTCGATTGCTATGGCTAGCAGGGCGTGAGTGGACACGTACAGGGACACGAAGGTCAGGAAGTTGACCACGGCACACATAGCCGGTCCGAAGAGCCACTGCTCGCTGTGGATGACATGGTAGTCCATGTTGAAAGGGAGGCATATCATGGCTACCAGGAAGTCTGACAGAGTCAGGTTGCCTATGAGAAGGTTGGTGGTACTACGGGTCTGTTTGTAGTAAAGAAGCACGAAGAGGAAGAGGAGATTGCCGATGCCGCACACCAGCATGATGAGGCTGTAGAGAATCCCTATCACCACCACCGCGCCATCCACTGAACCCGGCGGGTCTTCCTCAAACGTCGTGCGGACTAAGTTGCGATAAGCTTCCGACGAGTCGGTGTCGTTGGAGCGCAACAGAGCTCGATAGGCCTCGATCAGGACATCCATGTCAAAGTCAAGGAAGAAATCACCCATAGAGATGTTAAGCTTTCTGTCTTTCGAGATAGATGGTTCACTTGCGCTCATATTCTTGTGATCAACTATCCCAGAGTACTGAATACACAGCACACACAACCCTCGCAGGCAACGTCATTGGACGGACGTCCCCCTTGTGAAAGCTTTGGAACCGGACCTGTCAAGCATTTGATGCGCAAATATTGCCAAAGTGCTGACAGCGACCTCAATAGGGACCACTCTCTTTCTTGGCCGTCTGCCTCAGCTTCAGTTCTCTGACAGTTTGCCAGCCGTCCTCGTCAACGAATTCCCTAGCGCCTATTGAGAGAAATGCAGGCTAAGTTATGAATCCACTGCCGTCAAGTGACGCAGCAAATGCAGCGCAAGTATGGACGTAACTTAGCAAATAATAAAGGAGCAAGGCGGAGATCTTACCTGAAACCCAGCGGCTTTATTCCGATGGACGAGTTACGACCAATCCGTGCTGTAAGCCTGTGCTTGTAGTGGTGTCATGAGGGAGCAATATTTTTCCCTTGACATCGTACTAATCGAAACAACGCACAGTTACTGTAGCTCTTTGAAGAATCGCAAACGGCACCCCTAAGGGCAGTGGACATCCACATGAAACGCCTTTGCTACCCGTGGGAGTTGGTATCTCGCTTTTCAGTGCTTTGTTCAGGCGATGGGAATGACGTTTTCTATCCTCTAATCACATCCTGTTTACCACAGGCTGCTTTTGGAAGTTCGATAAAAGGGAGGAATGACAAAGAGAATCCTGTGATCTGAGATCGTGTGATCGTGTATTTGTAGATCTGAATCTAGAAACTAACACTTTTAAACCCCTATCTGTCCCCGTTAACGAGAAATGGGCGTTATTCAATTATTGTGCAATTAAGTCATTGTATGATGTCTTTCAAAGCACACTTGAACATCTGCGCAAGTAGGCCTGTTTCATTGGCGGTCTTGAACAATGATCACTTAGATCACAATCCAGCCCGGTGTTGAGCCAAATCCTAGAGCTGCCACATACGTGAGAGGGTTAGGATTAGGGTTCGGGTTGGGATCATTGTTCCGGGATGGGGTTAGACTTACGATTAGGGTTAGTTTAGGTTAGGTTTAGTCTCCCACATCACGACCAACCCCCTCCCACCCCTTGTTTCATGTATATTGGAAACCCCCTAGTGTCGGAGTCATGTAGTTGGCAGTGTCATGCATTTTGGCTTGACACCTGGGCCCGACCGTACCGAGCTTCTAGGAACGAAAAGTATATAAAAGACAAGAAACACAAAATAAGTTAAAAAAACAACCTTGGCGACTATTTGTGCATGCTGTTGATATCATGATATGAATTCTTAATTCTTCGTTCACGCAAACAGCACACTCCTATACCCAGCGCGTGCACTGCTGTGCCACCTTCCTGGCTTGACCAATCAACTGCCAAAATCAACTCCCACCCACCACGCGTCGCTACTTGGACAAACATACACACAAACTCATAACTCAGCCACCCAAAACAATACTTCCGTACCCTTAATGAATCTGCTCAGAGTTCTTTGACTGACTGTGACCTGCCGTACCATCAGGTATTGTGGACTGTCCTGTGTGTTATCCTGGTAGACCAGAGAGGGAGTGATGAGGGGTGAATGAGGTGAACTGAAAACCATCATTTACGGAGCGGCAAATGTTTGCCGGGAAATCGATTCCGAACCGTTTTGTTCATTCAGGGGTGAAAATGGAGAGGTGGAACCACCACACTGCCAATATTTCCGCCCAAAATTCGAAGGAGTTGTTGTTCTTGACCTTTCCCATGTCTGACCATGACCTTGCTCGATCCACGGTTCAATGATGCAAATGAAATTTAACCGCGATCTCGTATTGCCCCCCCCCCCGCCTATGAGTGCAGCAGCTAAGCTAGCTCTGACAGGGCAGTGTTATCGTGTCTGACATGGAACTCATTAACAGAATTCACAGCCTCCTTCATGTTGTTCTGATTGTATTTGATTTGTATATATTGAATTAAAAGCATACGAATATGATCATATTTTGGCTGCACAGCGGTTGTTAAGATAAAAAAAGATTTATTTGGAACTACTTTCAACTTAATGTCTGAATGACTCATCGCTTTCATTTCTGAGGCACCATATCCAATTTAGCTAATCCGCTTACGTACCTTCGACTGGTAAAGTTATGACAGATATCCAATGGTAAAGTTGGTTTGAGCGAGCTTTCACCGGTTCTACATGCTATGTTATTATAGCGTTGTCTTTCTAAATTCTCTATGACTTTTAAAACACTGTTGACATTTTAAAATTTATCTCAAAATAGCACATATGAACTAAATCTCAAAACTGTCTTAAAATGTACTTATGTGTCTTACCAAAGTAAATGAATTATCTACCTACCAAGCCTTTTTTCCAATTAAAACAATCAATCATGATTCCGCAAGTCTGGATCCCTTTCTGATAAAGCCTTTAGAGCGTCTATGAAATAACTTGCCGGTGCACGGCTCAAGAAACTACGTAATTTATACCTTGATTGTGCATATAAACATTTACCATTACTATCATGGCTCATGGCATGCATTTCTGTAATACCCCATTTCCACTGAGACCACGACCGCTGAGCGCCCCAAACTCTCGTTGGTTACTTCAAACACATTTCATCGATCAAAAATGTGATTTGTAAGATTCGTGTGTTTTGTTTGTCTTCTAAATCGTTCTTTTACATCGTGCACCACATTTAGTTCATTAATACATAGACCATAGAAATATAATTTTGGTCTCCATCTAGTGGAGGGGGTGGGGGTGGCTAGCTTCAACTTGCCAAGAAATACGACCTTGCCCAGTTGTGAGAAACAGCCTCCAGTTTACTTCCGGAATTCCAGTTTAATTCCGGACCAACATCCATATCTCAGCAACCTTACATCTAAATGTGCTAATATCGTAAACTACAGGTAAAAAAACAGGTAAAGAAATACATATACGTAGCAGCCATCGATGGCCCCTTAGGGATTAACCAGAGTCCTCCAGTTTCCAGTGTGCAGAATTCTGCAGACGTTTCCAGGAATTCGGCAGAATTCTGGCTCCAGTTCTAGAATTCTGCAGTATTGGATTAATTAAAAATCCCCAAGGGGTCCTCGAAGGCTGCTATGTATTTCATGCATAATTCTTACCTATAATTCATGATACAAACTGTATTAACGTGCCCATCTAGATGTAAGGTTGCTGAGATATGGGAATTAGTCCGAAATTAAACTGGAGGCTGTTGAGAACAAATAGAAATTGTTTAGTTGAGAGAAACGTGTTTGAAAGAGGATTATACTCTTAACGGGAGCCCCAAAGTTTCATATGAAAGAAGTAGCTATAGCTCTGCCTCTGGTCCATATTCAACCACAGTGAGCCCGGCGTAGGCGTCTTCAGACTGATGTCAGTAGGGTTTCTGGAATGGATCATACGAAAGGAGGGCAGGACCTACCCAGAGGATTGTCCTCAACTAATGGAACATCAGTCGTTCACGAGAGACCATACGTTTCTTCAGTGTTCCAGATCAAAGTCAAGTCTATCTTGGGTCATGTATCAGCGCACACCTCGGGCATAAGAAAGGCCGCTAGTTGGAAATTCACGCTTTAGTCCAGCGCCAAGTTCTGTAACAGTAAGATATTTATCCAAAACATAAAAATGGTTTTAATGTATATTGCAAAAAGTTCTCTCACTTTCTAAATCAACTTGAGGCAAGCTTTGATATGTATCTCTAAATGATAGTGGCTTTTAAGGCAGCTCGTACAAGATGCCTTCACACGTGCCGATGTCTTATATCTTCTGTTCACAGCGACCATATTTCTCCAGTGAGGCCAGCACTTGTCACCTCCACGTATTGATCAGCATGAACCACAGGAGCACTGTCCTCACCTTGTAGCCCCTGCGCTGTATTGAAGTAATAAATACTAGAGGAAGACTGTTGGCTTGAAAACCCCTTCAAAGGGTCCCAGACGTCGCATTTTCCCCTCACAGGCTTGGCCTGTTGCTTATGCTATTAACCCCTGTTTGTGCTAAGCCTTGGAAATTGGACCCACCGAAGCAGGCTTCATGTGGCACCGTCTGGACGCACATTGAAACCACCTCGATCTCACACCACCTTCGGGTGATAGTTTCAAGCGGATTTGAGAGACTTCTGTCTGAATTTTTCACTTGAGCCGATTTAATTTGCATATCAACCCGATCATGGATCACAGGGAAGCACACATAAACAAGAACGAGTATGTTGAGGTGGCCAAGAAATGCCATATGAAAGCGTGAAAGCAGTACCGTACAAAGATAGAAAAGCTTGAAAGATGTACGCGACCACAACAGCGCCAAAACCTGTTGATTCCTGACGTACGGAGGACTCCAGCTTAGATTACGGCTTTTGATCAAACCGCAAGGACTGTAACTCGCACCGACTTGCAGTTGGACACGATTTCGAAGATTCGCGCGTCACACGAATCAGTTGTGAGGTGTGCGACTTACCTGAACCTCGTAATTTGCAAGGCTTAGTATGAATAGGGCTTAATGTCGAAAATAAAATTGTTTTCTATTGTGGGTTTTTATTGTGAGAGAGAAAAACATCACGATCATAAGATTTCAAATCCCGTGTTATGAAATCAACACAGGTGTATCAATGATCTTTGAGATCTTGTGATAACTGATTGTCTTTGATTATCACGTCATCAGTAATTTTCTTTGACGCATTTTGAATGAACACATTGATTGGTGGCACAAGGAAGGATTAAAACTATTTGATTGATCTACATGACAATCGCATTCATAACATCGTGTTAAGGTCTCATTATGTCAAATCAAATCATAGCTGTCCGAGGCAATTAGCTTCGTCTTCAAAGGATCTTGTGATAGCCGATTGTCTTTGATGGCCATGTTGACAGTAATGTTGCTCACACATTATGACTGAACACAGTGATTGATCTAAGTGATGATCATTAGCCTCCTTCGCAAACTTCTGAGGCGGCGGCGTTAATTTTTTTTCGGGGAGCGACGCGAGTTACTCGTATGCCGCGAAGCTGTTTTGCCGCCGAGGGACTTGCA